>NC_056726.1:905943751-906088751 GCF_019279795.1 Protopterus annectens
TTTTGGTGGATTTGGATTTTTTGAGGTGGAGCATGTCCATTAATTCCGGGTTGGACATGGCCTTGTATGTCAGGCACATGTCACCTCTGAGCAGACGGTATGCGACTGAATAGAGCTGCAGTTTCTTCAATCTGGCAGCATATGACAGATTTTGGAGTCCCTTTATCCTTTTGGTGAGGAACTTTTGGGGTCTCTCCAATTGCTGCAGATGTCGGGTGAGATACATCCCGAATGGGGCATTGTACTCGATCATTGGTCTGATAAGTGAAGAGTACAGGGGAACAATGACCTTACTAGATCTGGATTTGAATCCCTTCATGATCAGGTGGGCAATGTAGAAGGTCTTTCTAACCACTTTAGCAATGTGAGTGTCAAAAGAAAGGCCACTGTCAACCTGGGTCCCCAGGTCCCTGATAACCTCTTCTGTGCTTAGTGGATTGCCACCTATATGGTAGCTTGGGGTTACCTTGTTTTTCCCGAAGGGTATGACTATACATTTTTTGGCGTTTAACTTCAGGCCATGGCTCTGGCACCAGCTATCTGTTTCCGTGAGTCCCTTCTGAAGGATATCCGTGTCCGATGCACTTTCCACTATGGCGCCCAGTTTGCAGTCGTCTGCAAACTTTGTCAGCCAAAGTCCTCCCATGTTGGCCTGTACTTCTGAGAAGTAGATGCCAAACAATAGGGGCCAAGGACCGAGCCCTGTGGGACACCACTTGTGACCGGCTTGGAGTCTGACACAGCGCCAGCAACTCTAACCCTGTGGGTTCTGTCCTTAAGCCAGTTTGCAACCCATCTTGTGACATATGGGTTTACATTTAAGCTGGTAAGTTTTTCTACAATACCCGAGTGGGGTATTGTGTCGAAAGCCTTTGCAAGGTCAAGGTAGGCTGTATGGACTGCCTTTCCTCATCAATGGCCTTGGTGACTGTTTCAAGAAGTCAACCAAGTTCAAAAGGCATGATCTTCCCTTGACAAAGCCAAACTGGGTCGGGTCCAATGTCTGCAAGTCCCCTATATCTTTGTTTATGAGCTCCATTATGATCCTCTCCATAGCTTTGCAGACTAGACTTGTTAAGCTTATGGGGCGGTAATTACCAGGGTCCGTAGAGGCACCGCCTTTGTGGAGTGGGACCACAGTTGCCGTACGCCACTCCTTGGGCATGTATCCTGTGGTAAGGCTGAGATTAAACAGCTGCCTTATGTGCGGGTTTAATTCCTCATTTAGCTCGTGTAGCACACAGCCGGGGACACCATCCGGTCCCATTGATGCTGTGTTTTTAGCTTTAGAGAGAGCAGCTTTCACCTGCGCATTTGAGATGTCCGGGAGGCTACACTCGGCTGGGATAGTTATCTCTCCTTTAGGGGAGAGGGGTGAAGTTTGCACTGAACCTGTCTGCCAGTATGTTGGCAATGTCTGTGGGTTCAGTGATTTTTGTATCATTTTGGACTAATTCTGAGCATATCTGGGAGTTTCCACCCAGGTTCCTAACATAGCTGAAAAAGGCCTTATGATTGTCCTTTGAATCCATGGCAATTTTTCTCTCAAAATTGGCCTTAGTTGATTTTATGAGTGCTCGTATTTTTTTACTAATAATGATCAGGGGTGACTTCCCTTTTATGGATTTTGTTCTATCATGTAATAGTGTTGTTCCAGATCTCTGTACTTGCCACTGTATTTGTGGCTTTATCACTTTTCTTTCCTTGTCATCTGATCCTTTTTTATAGTCTTTATTTTGTCTTTATGCACATTCAGTTGCTGTCAAATTTTTGTCTACGTCTGGTTTGATTTCCTGTCCTCGTATTTTAAAACTTTCACTATGTTTGATCTGCTGAGGTCAGCATATATGTATGCAGTCCCACGGCTTCAAATCTATAGATGTAATCAAATTCAAGGAGGCCCAGACCTCTTTCAGAACGTGGAATTTATAATCTTGGTAAACACTTATTTGATATGCATGAGGCATTTTTCTTGTTTTTATTTATTTATTTTACATTTGTTTACCATGAGTGTCCAACTGGGCCAGGAGCCCATTTTCAGGGGAGGCCTGGGGAGAAAAACTCACATGTTACATCACTATAGATTAACTGTGCAAATACAAAAAAGTTGTTGTGGTGTACAATACAGTTCTGTAGTGTACAAGACAATTCAGTGGTATACAATACAAGGGATCCCATAATTATAAAAGTAAGATAAAGAACATTAGCAAAGCAGATTTGGATACAGTATAAGAAAAGAAGAAGACATTGTTCAAGTATATGTAATATTTCCAGAGTAGAGTATTAGCAGATGGGAGAGAGGGATGTGTAAGTGTTTTGTTTTCTCATGCTGATGTGGTACAGGAGCAAAGCCAGCTATTTGTTAGATGATCATTGAGGAACCATTTGACTTGTGTATGGTTAACTGTCTAACATATATGCTGGGGAGTACAGCTCCATGTTTTAGCTATTTGTTTGGAGAACAGGGCTTGTCTGTGACTGTTGTTTGCTCTAGTAACTTTGAGTAAAAGTTTATCTGATGATCGGAGGGATCTGCTGTTGGAATAGGGTTTTACTAAGGTTTTGAGGGCAGGGCAGTTGTCGAGTTGGTATATAATGATATGGGCTATGGTAAGGTGGTTAATATTTAAAAAGTTAGAGAATTTGAGCCATTTTAGTTGTTGGAGAGATGTGCGGTGGTGTGATCTGTTAGTGTGGTTAGAGGCAAATCTGGCTATTTTATTATAGCAGGACTCTAATGTGTGCATGTCAGTTTTTCTTACATTTATGAGACTTAGGGAGGCGTATAACAGGGTGGATAATAGATGTGTTCTGGCTATGGCTTGTTTGGAGGTTTGGGTGAGGCATGGGCTGGCTTTATATAATTATCCAAGTTTTTATGTGTACCTTTTAATTGTCTGGGCTATATGCGTATCAAACTTAAGTGCACAGTCGATTGTTACCCCTAGAAGTTTGGTGTGGTTTACTGGTTCTATTTGGTGTTATTTAGGGAGTAGATAATTAAAGAGGTGGAGATCTATTTGTAGTTTGTAAATAGCATTAATTTAGTCTTGTTGGGATTAAATATGAATTGATTAGCTGACAGGTATTGTTTTATGTCAGTAAAAGATTTTTGAGTAATTTGTAAGAGCTTAGGGAGGGAAGATGCGGCACAGATGAATGTTGAGTCATCTGCATATTTTATAGTCGTTGCTGAGTTTATGGCTGTACTGAGGTTATTTGTAAAGATGAGGAAAAGTAGTGGTCCAAGAATAGAGCCTTGTGTTACCCCAGCTGAGACTAGGAGGAGGGATGAGATTTCGTTTTGTTGTCTGATTGCTTGTTGTTTTTCGGACAAATAGCTTTGGAACCATGAGATATCTGTTTGGGAGAGGTTGAGGAGGTTAGAACCTGATTTATTTGTTGTGGGATACTGTGTCAAAAGCTTTTTGATATGTCAAGGAAGATGGAAGCTACAATTTTGCCATTATTTCTAAACTGGTTGGCTGTGTCTGTGAATATTATAAGAGCAGTTGTGGTGCTATGCTTAGGTCTAAACCCATGTTGTGTGTTAGATAGAATGTAATTGTTTAGTAGATATGTCAGTAGTTGCATATGTATGCATTTTTTGAAGATTTTAGCCAGAGGTGGGAGCGTACCAATGTGTCTGAAGTTAGATTATTGGGTGGAAGTTCCATCCTTGTGTTAAGGGGGTGATGTAAGAGATTTTCCAAAGTATGGGATGTATTGTTCAGAGATGGAGTGGTTCATTAATAGAGACAGGGTAACCTATGGTGTTGCCTGCTGTTTTGAGAAATTCATTGGGGAGTAGGTCAGCTGCAAGGGTTGATGGTTTTAGTTTGTTGAGGAGTTTTTTATGTAGCTAGTCTGGATACGTCTAATAGTAAAAGAGTTGGGCTTGGAATTTGTGGTGGGGGGAATAGCTAATGGGGTGTTGTTGTTATTATTTAGAAGGGATTGTGTTGAATTTGTGAAGTGCAGATGAAATTGGGTTGCTGTGTTTTCGATTGAGTTAGTAGGGGAGGGGAATGGGGTGGTACATTGTCAAGAGTTTGAGTTGTTTTATGGAACTCCAGAATTTTTGGGGGTTGCTGTTTTGTTTTTGTTGGATTATTGTGTAGTAGTTTTTTTTTGTCATTTTTAATTTTTTTGTTTTTTTTTTGACTGAGCTTTTTAGCTGTCAGTAATTTATCAGGGGTGTTTGGTTTTTGGTTTCTTGGTATTGGGACCAGGCTTTATCTCTGTGTTCCATGAGTTGTTTAGCCTCTTTGGTTAGCTATGGGATGGGTTTAGTTTTTGTTTGAATTTTTCTAAGGTGGTGTAGACTGTTAAGTATTTCAAGGAATTTATTGTTGAAGTACTGGACTGAGTTATCTAGATGGAGATGTTTTAGAGGGGACCAGCCTCATTGCTTGAGTAGGGTGTTGAAAGTCTCAGTGGAAAAATGTCTTTTGCTCAGGATTTGTTTGTGTATTATGTTTTTTGTAGGATAGGCTTTCTACTTAATAAGATAAGTGGGTGTTTGGTCACTGAGTGTGTCAGGGAGACAGCCGGAGTGTTGATATATTAAGGTCCTATTTATTAGGGTCCAGTCTAGAATGGATAATTTATTGCTGTGTTTATGTTGTCTGGTAGGGAGGCAGATTATTTGGGAGAAGCGAAGAGGTTAATATGGTTGGTTGGGTTTTCAGAGGTACAGGCTGACTAATGAAGGTTGAAATCACTTAAGAGTTATTGTTTCCTGTTTAAAAGTGGAGGCTGGAGGTTTTCTATTGTTGAAGTATTATTGCCGGAGGGTATGTAGACTGCTATGATGGTGACGCTTTTGTTAGGGTTTATTTGGAGTTGAGAGATTAGTATCTCTGCATTAGTGAGTTCAGGGAGATGTCTTTGTCTTCTAATTAGTTTAAGTGTGTCTGTGTAGGTGATTATGATGCCGTCTCCCCACTTGTAAAGTTTGTCAAGTCTATGTTGCTTCTTTTTTTAAAGTTATTATTTATTGTTTTTTAAGTCTTTTTTGTTTTCCATCAACTGCTCCGGTACCTCTTTTGGGCCGATCAATCACACCAAGACTGTAGGAAGTACAAATTGGTTTATGGTATAGACTTTATTCTTAGACATCAAGGCTGATTTCAGTGCTAGTTTTAGTCTATTTAAGTATTCCTTACTAGGTTTATTTGCATTCTTTCAAAGTTTTATTGCTGATCCTTAATCATTTCCCAAATATTTATACACTCCTTCCTGCTCAAGTTCCTTTATATCATATTCCTGTTAAAGATTATTATAGCAGTAACCCACTCCTGGGTGTGGGTAATGCTGGATTTACCCACGGTTGGTGTGGTTTGGTCACGAGGGCGAAGCCTGAGTGGCCAAACAAAGCCAACCGTGGGTAAATCCAGCATTACCCACACCCAGAAGTGGGTTGTTGCTATTATACAATGACATTATTTAAGAAAAAAAACATTACTTTTCTTAAATAATGGCATTGTTAATGCCTCCTTGCTGCCCTTCCGCAGCTGTCTGGTGTTCTGCGGTAGTTCTGATGCACTGCACATGCATATGCCTACACAGTACATCAGAGCTGTGGGCAAAAGCAATGGAGAAAGCAAGATCTCCGTTGCTTTTTACAAACTGTTTTGCTATGTTAAATGGGTTTAACATAGCGAGACAGCTTAAAAAAAAGCAAATCTCCATTGCTTTTTTTAAAGCTGTCTCGCTATGTTAAACCCATTTAACATAGCGAGACAGTTTTGAAAAAAGCAACGGAGAAAGCAAGATCTCCATTGCTTTTTACAAACTGTCTCGCTATGTTAAAGGAGTTTAACATAATGAGACAGCTTTATAAAAAAGCAACTGAGAATCTCCATTGCTTTTTTTAAAGCTGTCTCGCTATGTTAAACTCATTTAACATAGCGAGACAGTGTGAAGTAACGGAGATCTTGCTTTCTCCGTTGCTGTAAAAAAAGAGTTATAGTAATGGAAAAAGTCCGGACGGCCGGACCTTTTTCCATTACTATAACTCTGATTTACAACGTGCACACTGACCAATCAGTGTGCACATTTTTGAATATTAATGGGGGGGGGGTTGTTGTATAATTTCTTGTTACTGTAACTTTTCCTGTTTTAAACATTGCTTTTGAAAGTGTGTCAAGACCTGATGTCATTCTTAATATCATCTGAGAAAGTTTTAACCAGTTGCAGTTGTTATATCAACTCCTCATCTGACAGCTTAGTGGTTTAAGGGCAAGACAAAACAACAGCCGTGACAAAGAACCACCCTGGAATATCGCCCTTTGAATTTTTATCCCTGAGATAATATTTGCCTTTTATCAAGACTTAATTGCAAAGTGGTTTGCCATTGCTTACTGTAATGTAATTGATGAGTGTTGGACATGTCTTATACATCTGTAAACATTCATTTGTCCATGAATGTGGGATGCTGTCATATGCTTTTTTGCAATCTGTCCAGACCATGCTTAGATTATTCTCCTTTTTACAAGTCTCTTACAGTTTTATTTAGCGACAAATGATCCTTTGTCCATATAACTTTTCTTTTGTTACCGTTTTGTTCTATTACCATGATTGAGTTTTCTTCTAAAGGACTATAAATGCTCTTCCCATTAATTCCAGTATATAGTTTGTACATCGTTTGAAGGCAAGTTATTGGTTTATAGTTTTTAGAATGTCTTAAACGTTAGTTCTTAAGGAGGAGTAATGTTTTTTCTGTTAATCAGGTTGGCATCTCTTCAGGATTTGCATATAACTAGTTCTTAATCGGGGATAAATCTTTGTGTACTGATGTTAATACCTTCAGACAGAAGTTGGGTACAGTATCTGGTCCTGGGGTTTTCCAATTAGGATCTTTTCTTAATTTTGTTTCAGATTCTCTGCCCTTTATTTCATCCCACTCATATCCTGTGCATTTGAGCTCCTTACTGTTTCTTTTAATTTTTGTGTCTGTTCAGCATTTTTGTTATGTTCCTCCAAATATGTTTTATTTGTTCTTTTTTGGGTTTTTTTCTGTTCCTTTTGCTTTGTTTCCCAGTTCTCTATAAAACTTTTTGGGTCATCAAGGAGTTGCTTATTTTGTACTTTTATTTTATATTTATATGCATATGTTCAAAAATTTTCTGCCTGTGTTGATATCTTTAGTTTATTATTTGCATTAGTGTATAATAGATCCCCGTCTGTTTTGATACTGTGCGTTGTGCACTGACACTTCTTGTCTTAATTGCTTTATAGTTTTTCTCTAATAGATGCTTCCATGATGGCATTTTATTTCTCCCCAATCTTTCCCTTATTGCTTTATGTTTTTGTGGTAAGACTTTATCTGTTGTTAATATGGCTGCACAGTAGTATATCCCATTTACTTCTGTTGTATCACTTGAATTTCTGTTAATAGTCTTGATTAATGTGTTCATCTGTTTTTCAGACTTCTACCATTTTGGGTCTTATTTACTTTTTGTAATTTATTACTTTTATTGATCTTGTTAGCTCTATCCATCTCTATTAATAAGCAACTCTTCTGTTAGATCATTTTCTTCTAAACTGAGAGCACATTCTTTGCCGTTTGTTTCCTGTGGGCATTCTACAGAAAGTTTCAGAGCATCGTCCTGTGGCATATCCCTTTTAGCTACATACATAATCATTTGCTGCTAATGCACATGTGAACTCATTGACCTATCACTCCACAACATTGCCTGCATCAAGAGTTGCCACTCCAGCTTTTTCCCTTGCTGTGCAACTCCAGATGAACTTTTGTTCTGGTTTCCTACTGAAGGCTTCAGATCATCATTGTGGCAAGTCATTAGCTGCTTACTGTTCCACCTGTTTCTCCTTTGTTTGGGGACTCATTGTTTCATCATGCTGTGACATTATCAGAGTTGGACTTTTTACACTAAATCCTTCACTTCACAGGTAATCCATAACTTCAGTTTCTATTTCTTTAACTTCTACATTCTTAATCCTCTTTTCTACTTCCCCCCTTTGTTTTGTTATTTTTTGTATTGTGAAATTTTCCGTATCTCAGTGCCTTTGCCCGTGTTTCTCTTCAAACATCTTTGGTGCTGCCTTTTATTCTATTGATTAATTTTGCTTTCTCCTTTGCATAAATATTACACCGTATCAAATCTACTTTTCTTTCTCATGCCCATATTTCACCAAATGTTTCCCACTCCATCTGTTCCTCCTTAATTTTGGGACTCATTTTTCCATCATATTGAGACATTATCTGTGTTGAACTTTCTGTAGCAAATCGTTCACTTCGCAGGTATTTCATAACTTAACTTTCTGTTTGTGTAACTTCTACCTTGCTGATCTTCTGTTCTTCATTCCCCTTTTATGTTCTTATTTTTTATATGGTGAATTTTTCATATCTGGGTGGCTTTGCTTGTATTCCTCTTCAAATATTTTTGGAACTGCTTAGTTTGGGTTTCTCCTGTTGTGTAAATGTCTCACCTTATCAGATCTCTTTTTCTTTCCCATGTCCATGTTTCTTTTTTATATCTTTCAAAAATCTCTGTGTTTTTTTTTTTATATTTTTGCACTTCCTCTGTCTCTTTTTTTCCCGGCAGCACAAAGTTTCTTTGTCTGTGTAATGTTTTTCATGGATCTGTAGTATTAATGACCACAATTTTGCATTTGAAATTTTTGACAGTTTTTCTTGTGCAAGTATTTTTCTTTCTTCTAATTTCTCTTTTAATCTTCTTGAATGTCTTCCATCTGGAAATTCTGGTCTACTTGCATAATCGTAACTTTACATAATTTCTTTTTTATCCTCAATAGTGTGCTCTATCATGACGGGAATGGACCCCATTCCTAATTCAGAGTATATGTAGTTCTTTAAATTTGTATTGTTTCATTCTTTGATGTTATACAGAAGTGCTCTTTGCAGTACCCACAGTGTGCCCAGAGTTGACTCCTTCTGCAGTTCATACAGAGTTACATGTGTCAGTAGTATATCCAAGTACAGTTATAATTTTTTTTTTATGAAACCCATTGCTCCTACTACTGTTGGAACTGTTTGAGCATGCTTCTTCCACATTGCCCCCATTTCTGCCTGCAAATCCTGGTATTTTATGACTTTTGACTCTCTGTACATAAGACACTGTAATCACTGGATATAGAGATTTCAGTGATCAGTGCTATTTTTTTTCTTCTCATAGGCTACTATGTCTGCATCTATCTTTTGAACTGTTGGAAGTGGGTGACCCTATGAGATGTAAACTTCATCATTCTTTGTAATGCTTTGTATTTTATGTTTCCAGTGCTTCTCAGCTACTTCAGTATTATAATGTTTGCACAATCCCCAATGTGACAGTCTTGACATATTATTGTGCCTTTCAGTGTACAGATCCTCTGCCATTAGTGTATCACACCCAGCAACAAGATGTGAGATTGTTTCCAGTTCTGTTTTAAGGAACCTGCATTTGTCTGTTTTTCCCACATGTTCAATGGACTTTGTAATCATGGGCTGCCAGTATTAACTTTTCATCTTTTAGTTTAAATTCACCTGTCCTTAACCATTCTTGCATCAGATCCTGATTGATGTAAGATTGTTCCAGGAGGTTTCTGTACTTGCAGACATATTTATGTCCTTTCCACATTTCATTTCTTTTCTTTTGAGCTTTCTCCTTATAGTCTTTCTTTTTTTTTTTTTGGCACATTCAGATGCTTACTGATTTTTTTGTCTACATCTGGTTTGATTTCTTTTCCCGCTTGATACAGATTATGCTTCTGCTATACTAAGTAAAGAAGTCATCTTAGACTTGTTCTCTCCATGGTTTAAAACTTTCACTATATTTGGATTTGGTTAGGTCAGCAGATATGTATGGAGTCCTACTATTGCAGATCTGTACATGTAATCGGTATTGAGGCGGCTCATACCTCCTTCAGGAGCTGAAAGTGATTATTGTATATCATTTGATAAACGTGAAGCAGTTTTGTTGTTTTCCTGTCCAACTAATCCATTGCCTTTGTGGTCCAGTCAATCACCCAAAAACTGTAATTTGTAATAGGAAGAGCAAATTGGTTTATAGCTTGGACTATGTTCATAGATGTCAGGGTTTTGAGTATTAATTTTAATTTTTTTTTAATTTTATTTTACATTTGTTATCTGGGCTAGTCTAACTGGATATATTTCCATTTTCAGTAGAGACCTGGGGAGAAAAGCTCCGAAAGTAGCACACAGAATTTATAAACAATATTTTCACAGTGTAAATAAAAAGATTTAAAAAAATACAAAAGTAATAATAAAATGAAGTATTACACTAAACAGTGACAGACAGTCACAGTGTTAATCTTCTAAGATATTCCGTACTGAGTTTTGTATGCATATGTTCATGTTTTATTGCCAATCCTTAAATCATTTCTAAATATTTATACTGTTCCTCCTGCTCAATTCCTTTATATCACATTCCTGACCCACACTGAAGTTTCTTGCTTTAAATGTTGCTTTTGCAGACTTATCAAAACCAGAAAGTGTGACTACTTGGAATTGTGCTTTCAGCTCCTCATCTGATGAGCTATACAGTTTTAAATTTTCCACAAAAAGAAGATGATAAGTCTTTACACTTTTTTATTTTCTGGGAGCCAAATTATAACCATAACATAATCTGCTAAGTAAACAGGTTAGTAGGTTAAGGGCAAGACAAAAGAGCAGCAGAGACAAAGTGTCATCCTGGAGTATCCCCTCTTGAAATTTTTATCCCTGAGATAATAATTTGTCCTTTGTCATGCCTTAGCTGCCAAGTGATTTGCCACTCTTTCATGTTCACTGTAATTTAGTTGATCAACGTAGGATATATCAAGTCAAATCAAAGTCAAAGAAAACTTTATTGTCATTCAGAAGTACACAGCAGTGCAGCTGAATTAAATCACAATGCTTCATTCTCAGTGCAGGAAACAGTTGCACATAAAGACGAGAAAAAGTAATAAAATATCACGGTAGAAATTTAGTAAGTTGCAATTTGTAAGTTAAGTAGGACAGCAGTGACCCACACCCATCCCAGAACAGGAGGCAAGGAATACAAGGAAAAATATGAAGGCAATGTTGTCAAAGTAAAACTGAAACAATAGCAGCATATCTATGAATACACTGAGTTATTGCACAGTTTGTATGTTGCACTTTACAGTCCTTCAGTGTGTAGGTGAGCTACCTTAGTATTGCACTTAGGTTATTGCACATCCATAAAATAAAGTAAAATAATTATTAATAAGTATATCTCAGAAATTTGCAAGCTCTTCTTTATTCATGAATGGGGATTGCTGTCAGGTGCCTTTTTTAATCTATCCATGCCATTCTTAGATACTTTCCATTTTTACAGTTCTCTGTTATGACTTTAATTAACAACAGATAATCCTTTATTCCATATGATTTTCTTTTGTCATTCTTCTGTTCTGTTGTCATGATTGAGTTTTCTTCTGAGTGACTGTAACTTCATTGGCATTAATTTCAGTATATAGTTTATACATTGTTGAACGGCAGATTACTGGTCTGTAGTTTTTCTGATAGCTTGCTGGTTCACTTTTCAGGAGGAGCATCATTTTTCCTGCTGTTAACCAGGTTGGTGTATAAGTAGTTCTTACTCAGGGCTAAGTCTTCTTGTAATGATGTTAATACTCTTAGCCAGAAGTTAAGTACCGCATTTGAGCTTGAGGTTTTCCATTTAGGAGAATTTCTTAATTTTGTTTCAGTTTCTCTGGCAGTTACTTCATCCTATTTCATATTCTGTACATTTGGACTTCTTGCTGTTTCTTTTACTTCTTCTATCCATTCAACATCTTTGTTATCTTCTACAGGGTTTTGATAAATATTTCTCCAAAGTGTGTCTATTTCTTCTTTTTGGTGGTGTTTCCTTTCCTTTTGCTTTGTTTCCCAGCTCTCTATAAAACATTTTTGGGTCATCAATGAATTGCTTATTTTGTACTTTACCTTTATATTTATCTGCATATCTTCCAAATTGTTCTGCCTGTGCTAATATCTGTAGTTTATTATTTGCGATAGTGTACAGTAGATCCTGGTCTGTTCTGATACTGAGTGCTGATTTTATCACAGCTGTCTCAGCGTTTTTGTTGATTTGTTCCCTCTTCTGTACTGTTCTAACAGTGATACTTCTCGTTTTAAAGTTTTCTCTATTCTATATTTCTGTGATTGCATTTGAATTTTCCCCTTCTTTTCCCTTATTCCCTGTTTTGTGGTAAGACGTTTTTGTTATTAATTTAGCTGCACACTAATAGGTCCTATACACTTCAGTTATATCACATGAATTTCTGGTAATAGTCTTGATTACTGTGTTCATGTATTTTATCAAATTTCTAACATTTTGGGTCTTATTGACTTTCTGTAGTAGTGTATTTCTTTCATTGATCATACTATGTCTATCCATGTCTATTAAATCAACCAACTCTTCCCTTAGGTCATTTTCTTCTAAACTGCATTTCCTGTGGGCATTCTACAGAAAGTTCCAGAATATTTTCTTGTGACATGTTCTCTTCAGCTGCATCCTGTGCTGTCCATTGCTCTTTCATATGGAAACTCAGTGGCCTATCACTCCACAACATTGACTCTGTCAGAGATGCCACTTTTTTATGTTCCTTCACTTGCTGTGCAACTCCAGTTGAACTTTTATACTGGTTTCTTACTAAAAGCCCCAGAGTATATTTATGTGGCAAGTGATCAGATGTCTCCCGCTCCACCTGTTTCTCTTTAATTTGGGGACTCATTTGTTCGATCATGTTGTGACATTACCAGAGATGGATTTCTCTGATAGTTTTAAGATCAGAGATGTATTTTTTTTAATTATAGAGATGGATTTCACTAATTGTTTACTTTGCAGGTAAGCCATAACTTCAGTTTCTATTTCTGTAACTTCTTCATTCCTAATCCTATTTTCGACTTTCCCCCTTTGTTTTCTTATTTGTTTTGTGACATTTTCCATGTCTGGATGCCTTTGCCTGTCTTTCTCTTCAGATATTGTCAGTGCTACTCTTTTTGTATTGATTAGTTTTGCTTTCTACTTTGCATGAATACTGCGCCATATTAATTCTCTTTTTCATTCCCATGTCCATATTTATTCTTTACATATCTCCAGTTCCACCTGTTTCTCCTTACTTTTGTGTTAGACTATCTACACTAAATCCTTTACTTTGTGGGTATTCCATAACTTCAGCCTCTATTTGTTTAAGTTCTGCTTTACTAATCTTCTGTTCTGTGTTCCCCCTTTGTGATCTTTTTTTTGTTTTGTGAAATTTTCCATGTCTGTGTACCTTTACCTGTTTTTCACTTCAAATATCTTTGGAGCTGCTTTTTTGTTCTGATTAGTTTGGCTTTCTCCTTTGCATAAATTTTACACCACATTAAATTTTTGCCATGTTCATGTTTCTTTTTTTATACCTTTCAAAAATGGGGGTAGGTTTTATTTTTTTATATTTTCGCACTTCCTCGTTTGCTTCTTTGTTATCAAATAGCCCAAAGTGTCTTAGTCTTTGTAATGTTTTTTGTGAATCTGTTGTATTAATGAACAGAAATTTGCATTTGAAGCCTTTGACAGTTTTTCTTGTGCAAGTATTTTTCTTTCCTCTAACTTCTCTCTTGATCTTTTTGAATGTCTTCTGTCTGGAAATACTGAGCTTCTTGCATAATAGTAACAATACATACTTTCTTTCTTTCTTATCCTCAGTAGTCCACTGTGTTATCTTTGTGGCCATTTGTTGGCTTGTCATTTCTTTTGTTTTTTGTGGACTACTACATCCTTCTACAATGGGGGGGGGGGCATCCTCCTCCTCCTGAGCCTGGCCTAACCCCATTGTAGGAATGTTTTTGCGTTTTGAGGATACTACACTGTCATTTTTTTCCAGTTCAGGCACCAGTGTGCCTACGAGGATTGGGCACTTTTTTATCCTGGGACTTGTGCGTACAGCTGTGTCTGTTATTTTTTACGAAAAAACAACAAAATACTGCCAAAGCAGAAAAGTCATAAAAACACACACCAGAGCCACAATCCACACTATCCAGTACTTTTACTGATGCTTCCTAGTACCTCGGCTGTATCCTTCCAGGGAACAATTGCATCCTATAGATAGCATTCTTTTATAATCGCTTCAATAATACAATTAACACTGATTATATCAGTTAGAACAATAAATTAATGTATAGCATTTGATACAATTTTTTGAATGAGCAGCATTTCTTTATACCATAAATATATGTATTTTAAACATTTTTAACTTTTTAAATAGCCAGGAAAAAAAATACCTTGACTATGTTAAAACTTCAAAACCTGAAAAATACATATGTACTTCAAAATATATACATAGTGATGTTTTCTTCCCAACAGAACAGTTCATTTAACTCTCACTCTGTTAAATGCAGTGGGAAATAAACTTAGAGGTGTGTTATTCCTTAATCTACACATTTAAATCCAACTCTATTTTCAAGCCATTAGGCCATAGAGTTTTATAATTGATAATATATTTAGTCTCCATCCTCAATAAAGTTTGCACATAATCTACCCCCTGTGTCGAATATAGTTTGGCCAAGACACTAAAGAACAAACTATTAGTTGAATCCATGTCTGCAGAGTGAAAATGTTGAGCAACAGGGCTGTCGAACATGGCATTTCTGATATCCCCAAGTGCTCCATGATTCTTTTCTTCACAACTCTTTTTGTCTGCCCAATATATCACTTGGTGGGTTCACAACCACATCCTATGATGTATATTACTCCACAGGTACTACAGTTAAAAACAATCCAAGGCTTGGTATTTTTTACCATTAATCAAAGTGCCTGTCAGATTTTTAACCCTGTCACGCACCCTGCATCTTCCACATGAAAAAGTTCCCATCTTTCTCACTACCTTCTGACTTATCCTTAAATTCAATGACGCCTTTAAATTAAGGAACCTCCTGTGAGAAAAAAATAATTATTTCAGGAAAAATGTTGCCCACGTTTTCATCCTGCTTGAAAATGTTTGTAAAAGGGGAAAACCTGTTAACAAAAAACAGGTTTTCTTCTGATGCCTCAGCCTTTTACTCCCTCTTATAATTCCCACTGCCTTCTTGTCTACTTCCTCTTTGATATGTGCCATACAGGATGAAGCTAGCTCTTGCATTCATCTCTGCCTCCTTCAAAACCTCCACACAATATCCTTTGCTTGCCAATTTATTCGTAACTTTAACAAATTCACTATCTAACTGTGTTTTGTCAGAAGTATTACTACAAATATGTTTGTATTCCCCATATGGTAAAGAATTTGTCAAATGGGGGGTGCATACTATCTGCACTAAGGAAATTGTTAACTGCTGTTTCCTTAGAATAAGGTTTAAAAACAAACGTTGTTGTCTACACCCACAAAAAATTCAATGTCCAGAAACTGCGTAGCTTCCCTATGAGTCTTATTTGTGAATTGTATTCCACAAGCATTCAAATGTAACTCTTCCATGAATTTCTCAAACTGACTTTCCTCCCCCTTACAAATTAATATTAAGTCATGTATGTATCGTCTAAAGACCACCAAATGCTGGGAGTAAAAACTGTTATTGTAGATGTACAAATTCTCAAAGAATCTCTTGAAAATAATTGCATAAGACAGGGCAAATGATGTCCCCTTGGCCATACCTGCCTTTTGCAAAAAATGCGATTTCTCAAATGCAGAATAATTATGGGTGACTGCAAATTCAAGTAATTGTAACAAGTAGCTAGATCTCGGGCCCTCACCCATCATTTTTGCAATTGCTTCCAAACCCCACCTCTTATTAATATTTGTGTACAATGATTTCCTGTCCACACTGGCCAATACAAATCGTTTTGCCAATGCTTGCCTCCAACAAGGGCCAAAAACTCTTTACTATTCTTAGGATGTGAAGGAACCTTTGCTAGAAAAGTTTTGAAATGAGTATCCAAAAATATACCTACATTCTGAAGGTAGGCACCTACTCCAGACACTGTGTTCCTGCCCGTGGGAGTCACCAGGTTTTTATGGACCGTAGGGATCATGAAAAACTTCACATTTCTGGGATTTTTAATGTGCAACTTCTTAACATCTTGTGAAGAGAAAAAAAATCCGTCTTTCTCCCCTCTCTAACAACTCCAACAGAATGTTAGTATATTCCTAAGTGGGATTTTGCGATAACTTCTGATACACACTACCATCTTGCAATAAAACCTCAGCCATGTGATTGTAACCACGTCTTGACATAGTAACCCAATTACCACCTTTGTCAGCCTGAACATGCACATACTTATCATTTAAAGCTCGAAGCTGTTGCATGGCTTCCCATTCATTCATTTTTAGATTATAATTCCTTTTGCTACTGCAAAATTTCTCATATTCTTGCTCAATTTGTTTTCACACCAACTTTTCAAAAATATTAATGGCTTTGGATGTCCTGGGGGGGACTAAAAGAACTGTTGTATGTTACACGTGGCACCTTTAATTTACCACACCCAGTCAATAGGCCTACATTGGTTTCACCATCATCCTCATATCCATCACTGCTAACATAAATGTCCACTAATTCATTTTCATAAATTGACACATTTAAAAATGAATCATAATTTGACGCTGTGTTACAATCAATATCTTGAGAATTTTTACAATAATACTCTTAAGGTGTAATTTTCGATAAAATCAACCCACTTCCAACATTAAATCTGCCAAACTGGGAAAATATGTGGGAACAAACTTAATTTCCTTCATCAACAAACTGTGCATATCCCCATCAATTTTTAAATCAGACAAATTAATAATATTTAACTCTTTAAATACAATAGCATTCTCGCTGTGACTGAGAACTTTTATATTGTTTACAAATTGTGCAGTGCCCTCCACATACCTGCAAGTTTCAAAACTTCTCTTTTGTGAAAGTCCCCAAAACACATTTGAAGTATAGTCCAAATTAACAGAGTCTCTTTCATTTCCTTTTCACCTGCCATTTCCGACCACAGTTTTTCGTCGTCTGCTGTGGACTGGAATGTTGCGCTTGCTCTTCACCATTTTTACTCAGATCTTAAAACAAAACACTTTTCCTTCCATTAGAAACAGCCCCGTTGATGAAAATGAAGAGTCTCTCGATGCCCGAGATACTAGAAAGCATTGGTAAAAGTATTGGATAGTGTGGTTCATGGCTCTGGTATGTGTTTTTTTTCCTGTTATTTTTTAGTCTACTTATGTCTATGATATATGCTATATAAAATACAGTCCTGTATCAGTGTCATCTTGGTGAGATTTTGTAAAAACAGGGCCCATCTCGTTAAGGTACTAACCAAGACTTGAGGATGAATTCAGTTCCATCAATACTACTCTCCTTTCCTTGATGATTTTATTATCTCACCCCTTTTCTTTCCTCACTTTTATGAAGAATGTGGTATTGGTAAAGGTGAAATCATTACAGAGATATTGTCTGAAGTATAGATTCAGGCCTGCTGAATCTAGCTTTGTTTGTATAACTTGAGCACTAATCTAGGCCATCCTTTTTGGAGAAGGTTCCTCTCCACCCTAGTGGCAGGAGTTTGCGGTTATAACTTGTCTAATTGAAGACTGCTGGAACAGGGCTCAATTTTGAGTTTTTTTACTGGTTAATTGGGTAACTTATTTAAATCAGTTTGCTCGTTTTCTGTTGTTATAAAAATTGCACTTTATTCATCTACTTTTATTGTAATTGTGTTTCTTCCCACTTTATTACCTTATTTTGCTTGTGCTTCTTCTTAAAATTACTCAATTGTATTGTTCTGCTGCAGTTATTACTGCTTGGTAGTAGGCTGATTAAATTGTAACTGTTATTCTAAGCCTTTTGGTGTAAGCACTTGGGCTTCAGACCAGTTGTTTTACATTAAGGTTTGTGGACTGCATTTTTGTTATGGCAGGACAGGTAGCTTACATCCTTCTAAGTTGGGAATTGCTGATTGAAGGCTCAGTGTCTGTTATTCTAAAAGCGCATTAGTTCTGGTTTAAGCACTTGGGCTGATTCAGGCCAGTTATTTTACATTAAGAAGGTTTGTGGTCTGCACTCTTGTTGGACGACATGCTAGATTCTGCCCTTCTGAGCTGGGAATTTCTGGTTAAAGGCTTATTGTGCCTGCTTATTTGAACTGTTTCTTTTTGAAATTTGTGCGCCTTGTTTGCTGTAGCCCAGAGGTTAGTAGTTTATTGGCCATTTTGGGCTAATTTCTCTCTATTTCATTTCCCTGTTGCGCTTGTATTCAGCTCAGCAAGTGCCTGCCATGTGTCCTGCAGAGTTCTACAGCAGCCGGGAGACAAAAGAGAGATTTTGGAGTGACTAAGTATAATTTTTCTGCATTTTCTTGCTGTCTTTAACTAATTCCGCCCAAACGCCAATTTTTAGCGTTTCTGTGATTTTAAAAAGCTTGTTTCTGCTACATATTGTACTTATTTGCTGCCTGCACTTGAACTAAGTAGTTTTTGTGTTTAAATAATCTGTTTAACTGTTGTAGGCTACGCACTAAAGTACGATAGTCATTTCACTGCATTTAAAGTGTTTTTTTTATTGTATCTGCTTTATTTTTTTGAAAAAAAAAATTGCCTTTCTGACCTTGTATAGTCTAGTTTTCAGGTTATTCCTGAATTCAGGACTGTGTTACAAGTTTCTGTGTTGCCCATACCTTTCTTGGATAGAAGGAAGTTTCTCTGTTCACCTGTGAGAGAGGGGAGCTTTGAGCAGCCTGTCTGTCCCTGGAGGAATGGTTTTAGCCCAGAAGTTAGTAGTTTATTGGCCATTTTGGGCTAATTTCTATCTCTTTAATTTCCCTGCTATAAAAAAGGCATTTGTGCGATTTTGCGCCCCGGGCAGCGCCGGTTAGCTAGGGTTAAACTATTTCCGGCTCCACAAAGTCTACTCTTCAATATTTCCCTTGGAACTAGACAAACTCTCAACTTAAGCACTCAAACCATTCATTTCACAGCCCAGCACTTGCTCAAAACTCATAGCAAGCACTAATTAACCCTAGCACTAGACCCCCCTATACTGTCCAGAAGGACAAGGCTCTCTATTCGTCCCTACCAGCCAATCAGTAAAACAGCTCACTTTACCTATTCAGGCATGTCCAAATGGCAGTTTTAGGTGTACTCTCCAGTCCAACTGGTGAATCTGGGCATTTTGAGGCAATGTTACAACTGTCTCATGTACACAGACAACCCTCTCCTCCTACCACCAAACACTAATATATGCGAGAGATGCAATTATACAGACAAACTGGAGGCAAAGCTCTCTCAACCCAAGACTGGAACTGACAGTCAAGAGGAGAAGGGAAATACTTGCAACACACCACCAGTTTCACATAGACCTATTAAACCAACACCAGCAAATAACACACATAAATACATGAAAACATAATTGGAGGCTCTAAATAAAAATCTGCAAAAGCAACAGAGACCTCCAAAGCAGACATCCAAGCAACCTCCACACCCCATCACAAACTATGAAACACATACTTCACAAAATCAGTGTGCCATACAATCACAGCCCTTAAGACAAAATAACATATCCAACACACTAGTAGTAGACGACTCTATAGTCAGGCACACTGATGTTCCACTAACTAGGCTGGACAAGGAGAAGGTTACAGTTAGCTGCCTGTCTGGTGCCAGGATCCACCACATAACACAAGCACTCAGGTCGCTCCAGAACAAGTATAAATACGACTCTGTCATTGTCCATGTTGGTGTGAATGACCTGAGACGTACCGCCCTGGACTACATGAAAAGAGACATGGAAGAGCTCTCTGATCACGTAGCCCAGGCTGGTATGACCCTGACCTTGAGCAGCATCCTGCCCTCACCAAGAATGATGCCACATTATAAAGAAAAAATGATCAATTTCAACAATTGGCTAAGCTATAGTTCTAATAGTTGATGATAAAGTATACACTTCCAGATCTGGAAAACGTATACCTCCTTCTGGCTATTCTCTTACGTGATGATCTAAGGCCAATCTAGGTTTATTTGGATACCAGAGAAATTTTAAAACCAAAGGAATTAAACTATTTTATACAATGTTTAGGATGAGGAAGAGACACAGACTGTATTATATATAGTACTTTTGGAAGAATAATCATTTTAATTAAAGAAATTCTCTCTTCCATTGTCAAAAAGAGCTTATTCCATTTATTAATAAGATGTTTTATTCTATCAAAACTACTAATATAGTTGAGTGCTATTATAGCACTGATATTATCTGTCAACATTATTCCTAAATAATGTTTCTTGCACCTATCACCTTTAGGCTTTTGAATACAGGCCAAGGCTTTTGCCGCCCCCATAGTACCTTTTTAGGCAAGGCTCAAAAGACAAACCCACCACTTTAAATAGCACAAGTAACCAAAAACTGAGGGTAATGCTACTCAACGCCAGAAGTCTAAACCTCAAAATGCATGCACTCGAGGCACTCCTCAGTATGGAGAACATCGATATCTGTGCAGTAACAGAAACCTGGTTTAAGGCTGCAGAGAGCACCCCAGCACTACCATGCTATAACTCATACCATACTTTTCAGCCACAGAACCCGGACCGAAATACAAAAGGCGGGGATGTATCTATAATCATCAAGGATACCCACACCTCCAGGTTAGTGGCTCAGCATGATGTCTCAGAGATTATCCATGTGCAACTAACAACGGGCAAAACTGCAATTCAAATTGTAGCTTGCTACAGATCACCCACCATGACCAAGAACCCCCATTCTGCGTTTCTGGAGACACTGGAAAATATGAAGGTCCTACCAAACACCCTTAATATTGGGTGATTTCAATTACCCAAACATTAACTGGGAGAACTACTCAAGTACTAACTCCCTTGCCCAACGCTTCCTAGAATTTATAAACTCAAACGCCCTGGATCAACTGGTCAACACCCCCACCAGATGTGACAACATATTGGATCTGGCCATCGCCAGCATGGGTGACCAGTGTTCCACACCAGAGGTCAACCTCTCGCTGGTTAGATCAGACCATAGACTAATCACTCTGCATATCCACATTCCGCCCCCACCCCCAATGAAGGAAACCACAGTGAAAAACTTTTCAAAAGCAAACTTCACGTTATTCAAGACCGAGGTGGAAAGGTTCACAGCCCCCATGCTAAAGGACAACACTGTCCAAGCTGCAAAATCCCTTACAAAGGTACTCTATGAGCACCTGCAAGAATGTATGGATTGTGCTATCCCAAGCAAAAACCAAGACTCACTCCTCCAAGAAAAGGAAACCAGTCTGGTGGACCCCTGCCATAAACAAGCTATACAATAGAAGGAGGAAACTAGTACAGGAAAGAGTAAAATCCCAAGAAGGAAAGACATCCCTGATCAGTATCAGCAAAAAACTATGATCCCTCATAAAATCATCCAAGGCTAGCTTCGAAAGAAAAATTGCCAAGGACTCCAAAGATAACCACAAAGCATTCGTCAGTTGTGTCAAGAACCTAAGTGGAAACTCTCAGATCTGCTCTGAGTTAGTGCAGAATGACACACAGTACACTGAACCGACTGATATTGCCAGCATTCTGGCAGACAGGTTTAGTTCAAACTTCACCCCCCCCTCTTACCCTCTAAAGGGCCCATAACCATATCAGAAGAATGTAGAGCCCCGGCAATCACTGACACATAGGTTAAAACAGCCCTATCCAAAGCCAAAAACACAGCTTCAGTGGGATCGGACGATGTCCCAGGCTGTGTCTTACATGAGCTCCAAAATGAACTAACCCCTCACCTAAACACACTATTCAAACTCAGTCTCTCTACAGGCTACATACCCATAGAGTGGTGCACAGCAACAGTTATCCCGCTCCACAAAGGTGGAGCCACAACGGACCCCGGGTACTATCACCCTATAAGCTTGACTAGCCTGGTCTGCAAGGCTATGGAGCGCATCATCATGGAACTCATTAACAGAGACATTGGGGACCTCCAAACGTTGGACCCTACCCAGTTTGGCTTTATTAAGGGCAGATCATGCCTCCTAAACCTAGTGGACTTCTTTGAGACAGTTACTAAGGCTTTAGACGAGGGAAAGGAGGTTCACACAGCCTACCTAGACCTCGCAAAGACTTTTGACACCATTCCCCATTCTGGTATTATAGACAAGCTCACCAACCTGAACATAAATCCCTACGTCACGAGTTGGGTTGCCACTTGGCTCACGGATAGAACCCACACGGTGAGAGTTGCAGGCTCTAGGTCCGACTCTAAACCGTTTACAAGTGGCGTCCCCTAGGGCTCAGTCCTTGGACCCCTCCTGTTCGGTATATACTTCTCAGAGATACAGGCAAGCACTGGAGGACTATGGCTGACCAAGTTCGCAAACGACTGTAAACTGGGGGCCATAATTGACTCTCCGGCTGATACAGACATCCTACAGAAGGGTCTCACTGAGGCAGATACCTGGTGTCAAAATCATGGCTTCAAGCTAAATGCCAAAAAGTGTATAGTCATCCCCTTTGGAAAAAACAAAGTACCCGTGAGCTACCACATACGTGGTAGTCCCCTAAATACAGAAAATGTAATAAGGGATCTGAGGACCCAAGTAGATAGTAATCTCTCCTTTGATAATCATATTGCCAAGGTGGTTAGAAAATCCTTCTATGTGGCACACCTAATCCCAAAAGGGTTTGCATCTAGAACAAAAGAGGTTATTGTGCCCCTCTACTCAATACTCATCAGACCCATCATAGAGTACAACGCCCCATTTGGGATGTACCTTACAAGACACCTGCAACAGCTGGAAAGACCACAGAAGTACCTCACCAAGAGGATTACTGGCCTCAAACAGATGCCCTATTCAGCCCGACTGAAGAAACTCCAGCTGTACTCGGTTGCATACCGCTTACTCAGAGGTGATTTCTGCCTGACATACAAGTCCATGTCCAACCCAGAATTGATGGACGTGCTCCA
The DNA here is from genome assembly GCF_019279795.1 of Protopterus annectens. Classification (NCBI taxonomy): domain Eukaryota; kingdom Metazoa; phylum Chordata; order Ceratodontiformes; family Protopteridae; genus Protopterus; species Protopterus annectens. The sequence goes on from NC_056726.1 coordinate 905,966,649, forward strand.
CCTAAAAAAAAAAACAAATCCCCGAGAGCCACACGCTCTAGGGATCTAAACCTCACCACAATGATAAATAGGACGTGCTGGAGGGATAGATTCCTGTCCCAGCGACTCCTCATGCTTTGGAACAGGATTCCAATCTACATTAGGCAGAGCCCCTCACTAACACTCTTCAAGAGAAACCTTGTCGAGTGGATGGGAAACAGAAAATTTACCCCGGGGATCACTGCAGTGGCTCTGCTGGACAGAGGCACAGGGAACTAATGGCTCTGCTGGACAGAGGCACAGGGAACTAATCTAAGAGGGTGGCGAAAGCCAACACATTCTGGTTAGGCTTATAGATGCCCTCGGGCAGATAGCCTAGTACTTATCTATGAACCTATGAACCTATTTACCTCTAGAGGTCAAATACTCTGTTAGAAGAAGAACACGGAGAATACTTAACTTGTACAACAGCATTTTGTTGATAGTTGTAGCTGCAGGTTTTGTAATGAGATTTAAAGATAACATTGGTCAAGAGAAAAGAAATCCTATTAAGTAATACTTTAGAATAATGACAACAGATTATGCAAGTAGTAGAATTACTTGGGATTCAGAGGATGGATTGCAGGGATAAACATTCTCTATTTACTTACAATTTATATTACATTAAGCAGTGCATATCACTTTTTCTTTTTTTGAAGATGTCTTGAGTCACTGTTGTTTTTCTATAAGGAATTGGATTGCCAGTTGTCATTCTTGTTTGTACCATTTATTTTTATTTATTTATTGTTTGTTTGTTCACAAAGTTAGCTAAGAATGTAATCTGACTGCTTTAAGTTATATTTTGGTACTTACAAAATGTATATAGCCTGGGGTGTTGGGAGAGTAAAGGGATATTATGTACATAAAAGCATGCTTCAAAGCATAAATTGTTGGACGAGATACAGAAGATATATTGATTTGTCTGGCTTGGAAGTTAATTAACACACTGCTAGCCAAGGGTACAGAGTACCTGGGTTAATTTAATAATAAACATATTGGAAGACCATTATGAGTGTGTGTAGACTATGTAGTGAAAAGGTTTAGTGAAAACAGAGATTTGGTTGACATAAAGATTTGTTTAATGTTATTTAAAGTAATCTAAATATGTATGAAGTATATGCAACAAAATACATTTAAAATAATTGCCTCTGATAAGTTGACCAGAAGCTCAGAAGATTTTGAAGAATTCTGTACTTGGCTTTAAGTTAAATAACATAATAGCTCACAGCATAGTATATCAACCTGAAAAATGCCCAGCTCTTCAAGACCTACTTAAAATCCAATCTAATACAAGGCAGCTCAGACCTTCTGACAAGTTTCTGTTGCAAGTCACTAAAGCCACCAACTTCTATGGAGATTGTCTCTACTCCAGTTGCATCTCCAGGACATGGAATTTGATTCCTGAACATATACTAACCACTGCTACCCCCCCCCAAAAAAAATTTAAAACACTTCCCAAGTCCCACCTAACTCCTGACTTTGCTTTTGTTTAAATCCCGACTGAACTCTGTCTCTATTTAATCCTGCCTGAGAAATTCCAATACCAGATCTTGAATTTACTAAGCTGCCCTTAAATCTCTTACTCTTACTTTTTTAACCACTAAGACATATATCTGTGTTTCTCTAAATATTATAATGTTCTTTGTGCATAAATGTGATGTTGTTTCTCTAATTGTATGACGTTCTTTATAACATATTTATGATTATTATTAACCAAAGAAGCTAAAGTTGATCATCCATGAATTTTACTACCATCAATCTACAAAGCATCAAAAACAAGATCCCCCATTTCCATGCTTGGTTATATCAAAACAGGCCTGACTTCACTGCCATAACAGATACCTGGCTTAAACCATCTATCAACAGTACTGAATTCCTACCCCCAAACTATGCATGCCATAGATACGACAGGCCACATAGAAAAGGTGGAGGCATCGCTCTAATATACCCAACTACCTACACTGTAGTTCCATTCAATAAAACTATTCCACAATTCTCCACAGCAGAAGTTTTAGGGTCCTTCTTAAAGCTGAATAACTACAAATCCCTCTATATCATAATTTTGTACATTCCTCCAGGCAACAACATTTCAATACTAGAAGAAATCCTTGCCTGGTCATGCAAAACTATCCAAAATGAAACAGTCATTCTTGGAGATGTTAACATTAATTGGTTAGATATCACTAACACTAACCCCCAAACTAACATCAACTTATTTAAGTACACCCAGCTAATCACTTATATTTCCAGGCCCAATAGCAAGAAGAACCAAGGCTCAAGCTTAGAGTGGATCCTAGTATCTGACCCCAAAAATATCTCCTCCTCTGGAACTTTATCAAATAGCATTAGTGACCACTCACCAGCCTTCGCTATACGTAAAACTACCTCACCTACAAACAACCACCAACTAAAACAAACCAGAGACCTGTCCCACTTCTCACCAGAAACCCTAAATGAAATTTTACAACAAACCAACTGAGCACCTTTAAGAACCACCCCCCTCGATGAGGCAGTAGAGTCCTTCAATTCAACATTTCTCAACATCATAGACAGGGTAGCCCCTCCCCGACTAAAAAGAGTCAAATCTAACCATGCCACATGGCTTACCAAATCAACCAAGCAAACCATGTCTACTAGAGACAAGGCTTGTAAAGCCTGGCTAAAGCATAAGAACCCAGCTGAACTTGCTCTATATAAACAACTACGTAATCAGGCCAAAAAACAGGTCACTAAAAACAAAAAGGATTACTTCCACAGACTTCAGGATCAGCACAGACTAAACCCTCAGAAATTCTGGGGTGCAATCATTTCCCTAATTCACCCCAGTTCTAACACTAATCCTTGCCCACACCCTGATAAAGCACCCTCTGAGATAGCTTCTCTCTTTAACTTATACTTCATTGAAACCATAGCTAAGTTGACCACCACCTTTCCTTCTTCAAACACTAACCCACCAGTACAACCACCTACCAATTTAGGTCCCTCCTGTCTACCCAATTTTTCATGCTCTTCTGTTCCCACATGCACCATAATGAAACTCCTTCTAAAACTAAAAACTTGCACCAATGCTCCTGATAACCTACCCTCAGAATTTCCTAAAACTATCTGCAAGCTCCATCGCCTACCCCATTAGTATACTTATTAATGGATCTATTCAAGAGTCCTATGTCCCACATATCTGGAAGAAAGCATACATTCTTTCTCTCCATAAAGGCAACAAAAATTCAGATATCTCCAACTTCTGGCCCATCGCTATCCTCTTTCCCATTTCTAAAATATTAGAGAAATATGTGCATACTCAGCTTCTTAACCACTTAGTTAATAACCAACTTCTCTCCCCAGCCCAACTTGGCTTCAGGCCAGGCCATAGCACAAACACAGCTCTCATTTCCTTTTTGGATACTGTAAATAGAGCACGTGATACCAATCAAATCATCTCCACTCTTTTTCTCGACCTGTCAAAAGCCTTCAACACCATATCTCACCCTCCTCTGCTCTCTAAACTCAACAATCTAGGTCCCCCCTCCAACCCTAAACTGGTTTTCAAACTATCTCTCTGACAGATATCAATCAACAAAGTGGCAACAATCCTGTTCTCACTTCCTCAACATCACAACAGGTGTACCCCAAGGTTCCATACTGGGCCCCCTGTTATTCAATACATTTATAAATGACTTCCATAGCTCCCTCACTCATAGCACTGTGATCCAATATGCAGATGACTCTACAATCATCTGCTCTGCTAATACCCCTTCTGAGCTAAAACTGCTAACCCAACAAGCCTTTACCTCCACTGAAAACTGGATGTCAAACAACCACCTTGCTCTCAACCCAAACAAGACAAAATTGATTCTATTCACTCCCAAAAAAACAATCCCCCTAAATAGGACTGAATTCTCTATCTACTCCCTGAATAATACCACCATCAAAACAGTCTCTAACACCAAACTGCTAGGAGTCATCATTGACGAAAACCTCACATTTGACCTCCACATTCTCAACAATATCAAAAAAACACATCAGAAACTAGGCACCCTCTACAGGCACAACTATTACCTTAACCATAGTGCAAAAAAGGCACTAGCCTCAGCCTTTCTACTTCCATCTCTGCTGTATGGAGCCCCTATCCTTACAAATATCCACTCATCCCTCAACACCAGACTAGGTACATGTTATAATAAGGTCGACAGATTTGCACAAATGTTAGATTCTCACCACACCACTGCTCCTCTTTACAGCATCTAAACTGGCTAGAACTACCACTCTACCTAAATTTCTTACACTTAACTACAGCACATAAATTAGTATACAAACCCACATCATGCCCCTCTCTCTCCCCTCTCTGCTGACCTTATACCAGCCAAATAGACCTCTTAGATCAGAAAATAAAACCCTGCTCAAATTAGACAAACCTCAACTAACAGCCGGCCAAATGCTCTACTCCTTTACTGTTTCCAAACTCTGGAACTCCCTCCCATCCTGTATAACCTCCATCAGTAGCCATTCCCTATTTAAAAGGTCTCTCAAACAACATGTCTCCTCTTGTTGGCTTTGCCCATGCCAAAAATAACTCTCTCCAGACTTTACTATCCCAACTGTAGCCCTCTGCTCTCTTCTCCAACTTCTTTTTCATCCATGCATTCCTCCTCTTTCGAACCAACCAGCTCTGTAACCATCCTAGAAGTGCCTACCCCTGTTACCTTCCGAACCCTTTATACCCAACCTCTCTGTCTATACCTACCTTACTACCACTTCTGTACCTATTCCTCCCTGTCTTTTGCACTGCTGTTCTCCTCATCAGTCCTTTTCTTAGCTACTTATTGTTGTTATCCTGCTAACGTTCATGTGTACACTATACTGTGTTATCTTAAAATCTTCCTGTTATTATTCTATACAGGCTTCCATTTATGTAACTGAAACTATATGTTCTGTATTAATTTGTATGCGGAGCTTTTCTCCCCGGGCCTCCATTGAAAATGGGCTCTCCAAGGCCCAGTGGACTTTCCCGGTAAACAAATGCAATAAGTAAAATAAATAAATTAAGTTGATCATCTCATCATATGTTTTGTATTTTTCTTATATTACGTATGTATTTTTTGTAACTTATGGGACTTTTTTGAAGGTCTCAACTCATTTCTTATATAATGTATTCTGTGTGGGGTTATTTTTGTTGTTTCGTTCTATGATTATAGTTTCTTTAGGTTATATTTTCTCTGTTAACTAGTGGGACCTTTTCCCCCGGGTCTGTGGTGAAAATAGGTTACCCATCAAGTCAGACTATCCCAGTAAACAAACATGAATTAAATAAAATAAAAAAGTTTAGGTGATGCCCTGATGCTGTAGACAAGTACATTTGGCTCCTTGTAAGGTGATGGATGAGATTTTTCTGAATTCTGTAACAGACATACAGCTCCTGATTTAAGTGCATAGTTATGGAACAGTGATGAAAAAGACATGATCTGATGTAGAAAGTGAGTTTGCTGATCTTTGGACGATGAGTGCATTATCTGACCAATAATGCAGAGCTTTGGTTGAGGTCGTTGTCTTAGAGCAGGGTTGTGGAATACCAGCACTGTTAAAATAGTTTCTATGAGAGTATACAGTAGGGCAGACCAGACTCTTCATGGTAGAGGAGTAATTTTTCACATGTGAAGGAGTGACAGTGATGTTCATAGCAAGGGGAAGGTATAGTGAATGTGCACATTTGAAATGGAGAGCATCTTTAAGTTAGATGCATTTTTAATTGAATAGTAAGCTATTAGGGGCAATCTGTGTTCAAGCTGGGTTTACAGAATGCTTTTGCTGATTGCTTTCTTTACCTTGGGGTTAGAAAACTTGAGATTTGTCAGCAAGCCTTGGTGGACATTTTTATTTTTGGTTTTGATGAACCTTTCAAGAGTGAGAGGTGGTGTTAGATTGGCTACTGTGTGTAGTCTCACACTAGTACTGATAGTGCTGCTTTTCTTTTTAGTATTTGGAACAGTTTTTTAATGTCAGCTTGAAGCTGTTTATGGATTGCATCACAGGATGTGGCTGATCTGTAGATAACTACTATGTCATGACCATAGAAGACCATGCATCTGATTTGTAGTTCTGTGGTGAGATTGTTGATGAACAGGGTGAAAAGAAAGGGCCCAAGCACTGATCTTCGGCGATCACCAAGTGAGTTGTGCAGGGAAATCCATTGATGTTCTTCGTGTTTCACTGTTGCAGTCATTACATTTGGGTAATCTGCTGGCAGGTTGCCCTCAAGTCGATCTGATTAACAAAGTCTTGGGTCCTACGTCGGTTGCTGTCCGTTCATCCATGATGTCAGGTAGTTAGGGGTATAAAACATGCAGCTGACGCCATTAGATTAATCTTTCTTGCTGCGTGGTGCCCGAAGCAGAATTTTCATTTTCGAATTTCAGAATCGGAGTCTTCAACTAAAAGCTAAGTACCCCATTGGGAAAAATGTATCTTGCTCCTTACCGATATCAGTAAAAGTTAATAATTGCATTACTTTTGGGAAGCAAATACCTCATAAGGATTTTCATTTGTACTGTATTCATTGCCTAGGCCCTGACCACAACGTGCCTTGCTGTCGGTTTTGTGCTAAATTTAGTCAACGCAGGATATATTTTTGCTTGTAAATATTTTGGCTCAAGATTTAATTATCCAGAAATGTCGTCGGTTAGCAATCCGACTACTGGAATACCTAAAAAACACAAAGAAAAAGACAGAGACAGATCGTCGAGGTCCAAAACTGACGATGACGCTTCTCCTAAGCCAGTCGCCGGTTCGCCGGTACTCAGTGAGGCACTTTTGCAGCCCTTGATACCCGCTACTTTTGATTCGCAGGCCTCTACTGAGACCCATTCGGAGTCCGGTATGCCGCGAGATGCTTCAATTATGGAACCCGCGGATGTCTCTACAGCTGCTGTGCAGGCACTGGCTTCTGAGGGTGTTTTCAGGCCTACAGATTTGTATATTAGACTGACACCATCTTCAAAACTAAGGCCAAAATTTAAATCTATGACTAAAAAACTGACGCCTGGCCCACATGTGCAGGCCTCTATGCCTAAAAACAAATGATCAAAATGGCTGAAGATTTAATTACTCTGATCAGGGGTAGCCAACCACCTCCTTCCAAGAGGCCTAGGCAAAACATTGATTATGAATCTTCTGAACAGGATTCTATTTCTTCTGACTCTTCTAATGAACAGGATTTGTCTGTTCCTATTTATGAGGACTCTGATGCAGAAGATTCCATTCCTTCTGCTTCTCCCCCTGAGGATTTTTCTTTTGGGGAAACTTTACATGCCTTAAGGGAGCATTTCCACTGGGAAAGTCAAGATTTCTCTGAATCTAAAAAGAGACTTAGGGATTTTCTTCTTCCTCAGCATAGGCCTTTGGCTATACCTCCTGTTCTAGACATTGTTGCTGATGTTTTTTCAGAATCTAGTATGACTCCTGATTCTCTGCCTCTGGCTCCTTGTAAGCCAGACAGATACTACAGGGTTCCTCACTCCCACAAATTCCTTTTCAAAAATCCTATTGCTGATCCTGAAACCATTTCTCAGGGTCCCAAGGGCATTAAGGCCTCTACTGCTAAAAATCCTACCCCTTCTGATAGAGATTCCAGGGCGCTGGATAGATGGGGTAAGAAGGTTTACACGTCTGCAACCTTGGCAATCAGGGCTTTAAACTGTCAATTTCATATGCTTAAATATCAACAGCATATCATGGGACTACTTAAACAGAAAATTATGTTAATCTCTGACTGTGTGGAAAATAAAGATTTGCAGGATTTATTACATTCAGCTAACAAGTTGGAAAACATACTTTGCAATGTGGTTTTGATTCTTTGGAGGCCTCTTGCAGGGCTGCTGTAACTGAATCTGTGCTAAGAAGGCATGCTTGGCTCAAAGAGCAAACTCTGCCTGACCATGTTAAAGCAAAATTGTTGGATGCTCCTTTACAACTGAACATCTCTTTGATAATAAGGCTGAAGAAGTGTTAAAAAAGATGGAAGATAAAGTTAAATATATGCAAACTGTGAAAGACTTCTTACAAGTGCAACCTCCAAGATTCAGTAGGCACTGGCCTACTAAGAATTGGTCCTTTCCAGTCCCCTCGAAAGCCGCTCAGGTCAAATCAAGACATTCCAAAGGCTCCAGGTTTCAGTCACAAGGAACCTTTAGGACAAAACAATGGGGTGCCTCCACCTCCAATTCTGGAAACAACAAGGCACCTCCCTATGGTAAACAGTCTCAATGACTTCCCTCTACAATCACCAAGCACTTACCTTTCAGCCACCCCTTTGGGGAGAAAACTGGCACTTCATGCACGAAACTGGCAACTAATTACTCAGGACAAATGGGTTCTAAATGTAGTATCCCAGGGATACAGATTTCATTTCCACATGTTGCCAATCCCAAACGGATGGCCAGATCTGCCCCCAAATCAGTGGGCAGAGGCCCATAAACAAATTCTGTCCCTCATGAACATGGAGGCTATTCAACTAGTACCAGAACAGGAAAAGGGACAAGGTTTCTATTCAAGACTTTTCCTGGTACTCAGAAAAGACAAATCATGGCATCCAATTCTGGACTTAGCCACTCTAAACACATTTCTAGACATTCCAAAATTCAAAATGCTGACTCGTCAACAGTTACTACCTACGCTAGGCAAAGATGCCTGGTTGGTAACACTAGACTTGAAAGAGGCTTACCTGCATATCCCAATCAGGGAATCTTGCAGAAGATACCTCTGCTTCAAAGCAGGCTACTTGCATTACCAGTTCTCTGCACTGCCCTTTGGCTTATCTACTGCGCCCAGGGTCTTCACAAAGTGCCTGGCTCCAGTAATTGCATTTTGCAGGCAAAGAAATATTCAAATATATCCATACCTGGACGATTGTCTTAATTCAGGCAGAAACCAAGGACATTCTTCTAAAGCGTCTGGCATTTGTAAAAAGGGTTCTAACTTGTCTAGGGTACACCATAAATGAAAAGAAATCACAACTGGTACCCTCTCAAACAATTACATTCCTGGGTGCAAGCTTGAATACAACTGCCCAGATGACTTACCTTACGCCAGAAAAACAAATTCAATTGGTGACTTACTTCAAACAGGTGGCCACAAAAACCCTGCTTTCCGCAAGACAAATTCTGCAAGTCTTGGGGTTCATGGCCTCCTGCATTCGTCTAATTCCATATGCAAAACTCCATATGAGGAAACTTCAGTGGTACTTAAAAAGTTTATGGAGTCAACATTGTCACAGCCTGGAAACAATGATTCCTATCATACCTTGCCTGCAACTAGAGTTCCTATGGTGGGCAGAGGCCTGCCACCAAAACAAGGGACTGCCATTCACTCCACCCCCTGCTGCCTAAACCCTAACTGCAGACACATCAGACTGTGCTTGGGGGGCACATCTGGCAGGAAAGTGCATTCAGGGCAAATGGAGCCCAAATCAAATGCACCTACATATCAATCAGAAAGAGATGCTAGCTGTACAGAATGCACTGACAGCCTTCAAGGACTACCTTCATCCTGGACAACTAATGATAAAGACAGACAACACCACAGTAATGTAGTACATAAACAAGCAGGGGGGTAACAAGCAGGGGGGTACACATTCCTACCCCCTTTGCAGACTAGCCATGGCATTGTGGAACACGGCGTTGCCCTACCAAATACAACTACAAGCTCAATTCCTGCCAGGAGAGCTAAATACTCTGGCAGACTAAGCAGAAGTCTTATGGACCCACACGAATGGAAACTGAAGCCACAAGTTTTCAACATGTTGACACACAAATGGGGGAGACCAGACATAGATCTTTTTGCCTCACCCCAGAACTATCAGTTGGACAAATTGTGCACAAGAATTCATCACAAAAAAGATTGGAAGGTGGATGCTCTATCATTCAGCTGGAAAAATCAGTCTATGCTTTTCCTCCTCTGCCTCTGCTCTCCAAAGTTCTACTAAAAGTCAGACAGGACAAACCCAAAATGATTCTGATTGCTCCAGACTGGCCTCGCCAACACTGGTACCCACTCCTGCGCAATGTGTCACACCTTCCTCCGTGGCACCTGGCTCAGACACCTTACCTACTGTCTCAGCAGAACTTCCAAGTTCTGCACACTCAGCTCCAAACTTTGAATCTTGCAGCGTGGCTAATCAACTAATTTCACCTTTGCCATCCCTCAGCAAACCTGTGTTGGATGTCATTTTGGAGGCTAGAAGGCCTAGTACTAGAAAATGTTATGTTGACAAATGGAAAAGATTCTGTGCCTTGAACCAATCACAAGGAATAAGCACAGCAATGCCCAAAATTCCTCAGATTCTGCAATACTTAACTGAGATGCTTCACAAGGGCCTATCTTTTTCTTCCAAAAAAATCCATGCCTCTGCCATTTCAGCTCATTACAACACATAACTCTTCCCTTATCCTCTGCTAAAGCAGTATCTCAGAGGGTCCAAAAATTTAAGACCTCCCAGGAGAGCACCAACTCTTGCATGGGACCTCAGTTTTGTTTTGGAAAAACTCACTCTCCCTCCTTTTGTGCCAGCTGCTACTGCAGACCTAAAATTTCTCTCCTGGAAAACAGCTTTCCTTTTAGCAGTTACTTCAGCTAGAAGGATTTCAGAATTACAGGCTCTTATGGCAGTGGAGCCTTTCATTATTTTTCATCCAGACAGGGTGGCTCTCAGGACCAATCCATCTTTCATGCCTAAGGTGGTATCCAGTTTGGCTCTTAATCAGACCATTCTTCTGCCAGCTTTCTTTCCCAATCCACAGAACAAGGGTGGGCGGATTCTGCATTAATTGGATGTACACAGACAACTTAGATTCTACTTAAACAGGACAAAATCTCTAAGAAAATCTGAACAAGTACTGGTGGCATTTGCTGCAGGGGCAGAGGGAAAGGCTATTTCAAAGCAGACTATTTCCAAATGGATAAGCCATTGTATTTGCTTCTGCTATATGCACCATGGTAGACCTATCCCCAAGGGGATCAGATCTCATTCCACCAGGGCTGCATCTACTTCTGCAGCCTGTCTCAGAGGATTCCTACCAGAGACATTCTAGAAGCTGCTACCTGGAGCTCAGTTCATACGTTCACCAAACATTACCATTTACCTCTCTTCTCTAAATCCAGAGCTGGATTTGCCACTGCTGTCCTGCAGGGCCATATAGCTGCTCGTAATTCTGTATAAATCCATCCTCCCAACCATAGCTTTGGGACTCTACCTAAATGTAATGACTGCAACAGTGAAACACGAAGAACATAGTACAGTTGTGTACACTTACCATAAATGTAGGTGTTCGAGTTTATTCACTGTTGCAGTCCTGGTTACCCACCCTCCAGCCCCCTGTTTTTCTCTTACTATACCTATCCTTTCTTTTACTATGCTTAAAAACTTTTTTGGTGTATTTGCTTTTGTTTGGAGGTATATTTTCTGTGTTTTAAATTATATACATCTACATTTATGGTAAGTGTACACAACTGTACTTTGTCAGGGGTATAAAACATGCAGCCGACACCATTACATCAGTCTTTCTTGCCAAGAAGGAGCCCAAACAGAAGCAGTTCGCAAGTGCCAGTTGGTCGCTACCTGAAATTTTAATTTTTCCGAGTTTCAGACCTGAAGTCTGCTAAAGCTAAGTACCTTGTTGGGGATTCTTTTTTCTTGCTGTAACCGATGTCAGAAAAAAGAATAATTCTCTTGCTTGTTGAAAGCAAATACCTCACAGAGATTTTCATTCTTACTGCGTCACCTGTTTAGGCCAAGACCACGACATCCCTAGCTATCAATTTTGTGCCTTGTTTAACACCCGAACCATTCGACGACGGACTATTCTTGTAGCTAAATACTTTCGCTCTTGTTCTCCGTCTTCTGAAATGGCTTCAGTAAGCCATCCGACTACCGATTTTCCGAAAAAGCACAAAGACAGAGACAGACCGCATAGGTCAAAAACTGCCGCCGATGCTTCCGTTAAGCTAGTCGCCAGTCCGCCGGTACTCAGTGAGGTACCTTTGCAGCCTCTGATGCCCGCTTCTACAGATTTGCAGGCCTTTGTTGAGACCCATTCGGAGTCTGGCATGCTGCGAGATGCTTCTTCAACTATGGAACCTGCGGATGTCTCTACCTTGGATGGGTCCGGAGCCGCTGTGCAGGCACTGGCTTCTGAGGGTGTATCCCAACCTCATATCAAACAAACAACTTCATTTCCTACTAAAACTACTGAGTTTCTAAGGCCCAGAGTTTACACTACATCTAGAAAACCGACGTCCACAGCGCATGCTCAACCTCCCATGCTACAAAAACAAATGCTTAGAATGGCTGAAGACCTTATTACTCTACTTAGGGGAAGCCAGCCTTCCCCTGCCAAAAGACAAATAATTGAATTTCCTTCTGATTCAACAGACCAGGAGTCTGAAGACTCTAACCCTTCTGATTACCAGGACTTACCCTTATCTGCCTGTGAGGACTCAGATGCAGAGGAATCCATTCCCTCTGCCTCCCCCCAGAGGATTTTTCTTTTGGTGAAACCTTGCATGCCTTAAGAGCGCATTTTCGCTGGGAATGTCAGGACTACCCTCAGCCCAAAAAGAGACTCAGGGAGTTTTTAGATTTGCCTCAGCACAGGCCTCTAGCTATGCCCCTTGTTCTGGATATTGTAGATGATGTCTTCTTGGAGTTCTGTCTTACTCCTGATACTTTACAACCATCTCCTAGAAAGCCTGACAGGTACTACAGAGTACCTGACTCTCACAAATTTCTCTTTAAGAATCCTACTGCGGATCCAGAGACCATTTCCCAAGGACCTCCCCTGCATATCAATCAAAAAGATATGCTAGCTGTACAGAATGCTCTGACAGCCTTCAAATACCTTATCCTTCCAGGACAGCTCCTGATAAAGACAGACAACACCACGGTTATGTGGTACATAAACAAGCAGGGCGGAACTCATTCTTACCCACTCTGCAGGTTAGCCATGACTCTCTGGAACACAGCCTTGAGCAATCAAGTGCACCTACAAGCTCACTTTCTGCCAGGCAAGCAAAATTCACTGGCAGATGACTTAAGCAGAAATCTAACAAGGAGAAACTGGAACCCAACTCATTCAGACTTCTAACCCAGAGTTGGGGAACACCAGAGGTGGACCTTTTTGCCTCCCTCCAAAACCACCAATTGAGCAAAATTTGCACCAGGAACCCCCACAGCAGAGCTTGGAAGGTGGACACCCTATCCTTTACATGGGAAAACCTCTCAATTTATGCCTTTCCTCCTCTACTCCTCCTCTCAAAAGTATTACTCAAGATCAAACAGGACAGGCCAATGGCAGTCCTTACTGCACCATACTGGCCACTCCAGCACTGGTACCCACTCCTACGCAGTGTGACAGCAGTGCCACCCTGGCACCTACATCAGACACCTTCCCTGCTGTCTCAGCAGGAGGGACAGATTTTGCATCCACAGCTGCAAACCCTAAACCTTGCAGCCTGGCTTATCCCCTGAATACACCACCAGCATCCCTCAGCAAACAGGTGCTGGACATGATCCTTGAGGCCAGAAGGCCTAGTACTAGGAAATCCTATGCTGAAAAGTGGAAACGATATTGTTCTTGGAGTCAGTGTCAAGGAAAGGACACAGCTGTGCCAACCTTACCTTAAATCCTTGATTACCTAGCAGAGCTGCTCCACAGAGGCCTATCCTTCTCATCCATTAAGATTCATGCCTCTGCCATCTCAGCTCATTATAATACTGAGCCACTTCTCTTTTCTCACCCTCTCATCAAACAGTTCCTGAGGGGAGCTAACAATTTAAGGCCCCCTAGGAGATCTTCCACCCCGGCCTGGGACCTTAACTTTGTACTGGAGAAGCTCACACTTCCCCCTTTTGAACCTGCTGCTTCAGCAGAGTTAAAATTCCTCTCTTGGAAAACAGCCTTACTTCTAGCTATTACTTCAGCAAGAAGAGTCTCTGAGTTACATGCACTAATGGCGGTGGAGCCCTTCATTATTTTTCTATGCTGATAGGGTTTCCCTCAGGACTAACCCTTCTTTTATGCCCAAGGTGGTATCCAGTGTGGCTTTAAACCAATACATCCATTTGCCAACTTTTTTCCCTAATCCTCAGAATAAAGGGGAAAGGATCCTGCACTCCTTGGACGTGCACAGACAGAGCAGGTTCTACCTTGACAAGACTAAGCCTTTCAGAAAATCTGACCAGCTGCTTGTCAGCTTTGCTACAGGGGCAGATGGCAAGGCCATTTCAAAGCAAACCATTTCCAAATAGATAGCACACTGCATCCATTTCTGCTACAAGCACCATGGAAAACCTACCCCTCTGAGGATCAGAACTCATTCCACTATAGCTACTTCAACTTCTACAGCATTTCTCAGAGGAATCCCTACCAGGGACATCCTGGAAGCTGCAACCTGGAGTTCTATACACACCTTCACCATGCATTACCACTTACCTATTTTTTTCTAAATCCAGACCTGGATTTGCTACAGTAGTCTTACAAGGCCTGCTAGCTTCTTGACTTCTTGACTGCCTCCACCCTTCCTCAGCTTTGGGAATCAATTCAAGTGTGATGACTGCAACAGTGAAACACGAAGAACGTAGTACATTTGTGTACACTTACCATAAATGTAGATGTTAGAGTGTATTCACTGTTGCAGTCCTGGTTTCCCTCCCTCCAGCCCCCTGGCTTTCTCTATCCTTTTTACCTATCCTCTTTATGGCCATCTTTTATGGCAGGGGTATTTACTTTTTACTGGAGGTGTTCCACACCATGTAATAGCTTCCTATTTTGGGGGCTCCTGACATCTAGGGCAAGAAAAACTTATGTAATGGCGTTGCCTGCATGTTTTATACCCCTGACGACCTGACGTCATGGAAGAGGCGACAGCATCCGACGCAGAAATCACAAGACTCTAGTATTCAGGCTGACTGCAGGCAGATAACCCAAGTGTGATGACTGCAACAGTGAATAGACTCGAACATCTACATTTATGGTAAGTGTACACAACTGTACTTTTCTTTACAGTCTGGTCAAGGAAGTGGCTGTTGGACAGGAAATTAGTAAACCAGGGCACCAGGGCATTATGGATTTTCCAGAACTGAATTATGGTAGTGTGTTTAGGAGTAGATTCTTGTTCACTGTGCACATGCTTTGGACAGATTAACAAAAAGGACACTGGTTACAAGAGCTTGGTTAACTGCTGTAAGTATTTAATTGCCATAAATAAACTATACAACAAAAGAAAGAAAGAAACTCCTTTAAATTGTTCAGTAGATTTAAAACACCTCTTCTCGAACACTATCATGTACAAAGAAGCCCATGAACTTAGGCTGGCTTCTAACACCAAAGATAATTGTAAATACTTCTTTAATAATGTTGTGGATTGGTGTAATGGTTAAGTTGTTTACCTCTCCAAAGGTACAGATTTTGATTCTCACCTTTGAAGGGAAATGGCTAAGCATAAAATGGCTTGTATGGTCAGCTATCGTAGTACTTACCTAGGCAAAAGACAATACCTATATTGCTCTGAATGTATTCATAATGACATGTCCTATTCTGACCTAGTAGACATTGCCAATATCTATGCAAACAAATTCACTGCCAACGTCAGTCACAGTACTTTTGTTCAAAGCCCCAAAATGTCTTAGTCCCTTACTCACCCAATCGTCTTTAAAAGATGTTTTACTGAAAGTGTTAATCAAGAACAAAAATACTTCCTCCATAGGACTTGACAGTATACATTGCTTCTTAATATTGTTAAATATATCCTTGCATACATACTCCTTTAACTGTGCAGCCTAAGTCTAGCCATTTGTTTGCCCCTTTTGAGTAGTACACTGCACTGGTTATACCCCCATAAGGATGGCCTTACCTCTGATGCAGGTAATTACAGACTTATCAGCCTTACAAGCTTCATCTGCCAATGACTTATTATAACTGACCTCATAAACTCTAATATCAGCAATCTGATTAGATATGACCCCTAGCAGTCTGGCTTTATGAAGGGTTGATCCTGTCTGCTTAATCTGGTAAACTTGTTTGAAAGGGTTGTGAAGGCTATGGAGGGTGACCATCCAGTACACATTGCATATCTTGACCTAGCCAAAGCTTTTGACATTGTTCTCCATGCTGGCATCATAACAAGCTAAGTACTTTAAAAATCAACCCATATGTGGTAAGATGGGTAGCAAACAGGCTGAAAGACAGAACCCACACTGAGAGTTGCAGTTACCTTGTCAGAAAGTATGAAAGTGACTAGTGGTGTCCCTTAGGGCTCAGTGCTGGAACTTCTCCTGTTTGATATTTATTTCTCAGATCACCGAGCAGTAAACCAAGACCTTTGGTTAACAAAGTTTCCAGAGGACTGTGACACCCAAACCCTGTAGAATGAGCTCTCCTTACTAAAATGTTGGGAGTACTAAAAATGGCTCAAGCAGCTTAGTATTAATTTTGGTAGACATCCCCTTCCTTCATCATACTGTATAGACTACACAGCACTACAAAATGAAAAAGTAGTCAGAGACCTAGGTACCTGGGTTGATAGTTCCCTCTCTTTTGATCATCATATGACCATGGTTATCAGGAAATCCTTTTATTTGGCCCAGCTAATTGCCAAGGGAATATCATTAAGGTGAAAGAAGTTATACTCATCATTGATTAGACATGCACTGAATATATTGTCACCCTTTGGACTGTATCTCACTCAATATATAAAGGTTCCCATCCAAAAAAAGATTACAGGCATAAAGTCCCTGAACTACCAAAAGAAGCTGGAAGCTCTGACCATTTTCAGTATGTTTAGACTTTTGAGGAGAGATCTCTGTCTTGCTTACCGTCCATTAGAGGCCCAGTTGTTCTGGACCTCCTTTTTCTCTGCAAATCCAATATGTCCACCAATATGAGAACCTGAGACCTAGATCTTCACCAACAGATAAATAAAACATGGCTGAGGATCACTCCCAAAGCTTTGTAATAAACGTCCTGTGCATGATAAGCAGCGTGACTTGCAATCTTCCTTTAAGTATAAGCAAGATGAGTGGCTGCATATCCACAGTTTACTCTGGGATTGACTGTTATGGCTCTCCTGTAGAAAGGATGTACAGCCTGAAAGATGGTGCTGGCAAGGAGTGAATGGTCATATAACTCAGTGGCCTTGGAATATCTATGAATCTGTGAAAGGGTCTGAAGATTTATTCATTTGATTCTTCCTGGGGGGAGGAGTCAAGATAGACATGTCCATAGCTCAAATAAAATTGTATTTTGATCTAAAAGAAATAAAAAGTAAAACTACCATGGACATAGGATGGGAAGAGAAAAAGTAACATAGTATTGCATATGAAACCAAGCAAAATGATGAACAGCTTTGAGGATGCAGAGCTTTTATTAATAGAAACTTTGAGTTCTAGTTGGTTTTGTATGTTTTGTCAACAAGAGACCCTAGCAAAATCCACTCGTCATGGTTGTTCGTATTTCGTTATGTTATGAGATTCTGCTTTGGAAGTTGATCTGGGAGCATACTAAGTTTTAGAGGCACTGTAGATGAAGTGAATGGATGTTGTTCATTCCATTAACCTGTAGATAGTTTTGTGTCATACCTGTCACCAAAAGTCTGTATTGCACATCATCAAGAGTGGGAGTACTTATCTGATTTGCTAGTAGTGATTAGTCGAAAAAGTACATTCTCAACTTTTCTGTCCTTGATCTGTGTAGTCTTTAAGGTATGTGAGGTTTAAAAATGTATGAACATTTCTAGAAAAACTTGCTTCAGTAGAATGAAGAGGTTGTACTTGACAAAACGGGCAATATAACTGTTCTTATGCATCTTTAGTAGATGTTTCAGAGTGGACCTTTGTGTATGGCTGATGAACGCTGTGTTAAAGGACCATTTAGTTGTATATACAAACTAGTAAAGAGTTTGTATGAAAAAAAGATAAGTATTGTACCACATAAAAAAGCAAATGTCTTATCTGAATTACTCAGAAATGCTTTTTTGTTAATATAATGGAATATTTTAGTTAACTTCAGCCAATCACAAGAGTAAGTTGGAATTTAGTATCCATTTGCAAAGGCTGTAAATGATTTTGCACCCAGAAGGAACTGTACTCAGTAAAAGAGACCCTTCTGGGTACACACCTAGTGTGTTGTTGCCCTTGTTTGCAGTGAAAAAGTCTGAGGTGGATGGCGTAGGAAAGAGAAGATATGTTCAAAATGTAATTCTTGGTTTGCCAACACTTATCTTTTTAAGTTTACATAATACAGTGTCCTCAGAATCTATCCATGTTAGTAGTTACTTACTGTAGTCTTACTGCAGTTGTTGCCAGTGCAAATATGGAATATAAAGGAGCAATTGGAGACAGTAAATGGACTATGGTGGCATCTTACTCGAGTTGGTGAGCGTATACATAGTTGGACAGATCACTAAGGAATTCAGTAATGTATGTTAGCTTTGGCAGGTGAATCATCGTAATAACTGTTAGCTTCTACTCTAAAGGAGGAGTATACAAACACCAGTTTTGTTACAACAGCTTCAAGCTGCATCATGACTGATTTAGAACTGGCTGTTTTTGGGTTGTGTGAAGGCTGTATCAGTAGAGCTCCTAAATAAGGTATAGGCAGGATAACCCATGATAAGGGGTATAACATTTTTTTTCTGTTTTTCCATAGAAAGTGCTTGATTGTTAATGTTGTAAACTTGGTCGGATTAAAACTATACTCAGAAAATGCTCTACAGTACCTAGAATTTGACAAGAATTTTGGTTAGTATGTTATGTGTATTAGGAATATGAGGAGATCATGTGATTATATGTAAAGGTGATCTTTGGTTTGGCTTCCAGTGATCCCTATTAGACTGCTGCCTGATTATTTGAGTGAGTGAGTGTTTAGGGGAGTCCATTGCCAAAACAAACAGCACTGGTGAATGTGGGCTATGTTGTTTCCTTCTGCTGCATGGCCAAAAAGATTATGCAGTGTAATAACCCATTTTAACACAGGATCAATAACCTGTGTTAATCTAAAGATTTGTGTTAACTAAATGGGAGGATTAACCCTCAGAATATCCCATTCCCAGTAGTTCACACCTTCTGTGCATCCTGTTTTAAAGCTACCAAATTAACTAAGTTTGAACTGGCCCATTTCAGCTGAGCAAAGGCCCTCTTGATGTTAACTTGAATCTGTCTGCTTAAAATAAATCCAAATTGTTCCCACTAACCAAGTTGGAAGCTAATTGTTAATTCTAGAGGCCTGCATAGTCATATACGTTTTGTAATAAATTCTTAAGTTCATACTGGGTTGATCCAGTTGGCAATTTGTAGCCTAGCCAACTTTCCCAGTATCAGACTCCAGCCTAAATTCTGCCCTTTTCCATACAGCTAGAGGGGACAGACCGGAGGTGTAATTACGATTGCCCATCCAGTCATCCAGGTTATGCTTAAAAAGGGTCAGGGAGCTAATCTGCTTTACCTCTAAGGGCAGTCTGTTCCATAAAAGAGGAATACTCTGCGGCAGATACTTATGCTGCAAAAGGTCTTTTTTATGTTTCGGTAGAAGTTTAAGTCTCTCTGCTGGGCAGAAAAGCTTCCTTTGAGTGGAAAAACCCTTCCATTCAAAAAAAAAAAGCTAGTTTATTAATTCTTTGCTGTTCAGGAAAGTTATTTTAAAGCTAGGAGTTTGCGTTTTAACACACTATCACAAGACTCTATTGTATTTTTAAATGAGAGCGCTCATTTTTCCTGTCAGTTTCAAAGTTACTTAAGTAATTGAAAGCAATTTTTCTGGGGAGAAATCTTGTTTATTTTACTTTGGGGGCTGAGTGTTTAAAGTCCCTTTTAATGTATTTTTATGTGAAAAAAGTTATGTTTAAAGACTCAAGGTTTACCGTTTTTTGCTGCTTGTTCTCTTTAAGAACCAAAAGAAAAGTCTAGCAAGGCTAGACTTTCCACTGTGTGATTCCTTAAACTTCTTGTATTAGAGGCAACATGGGATATATGCAAATGACCTTTTAAGGACATCAGGTGTTTCAGCTATATGGCAATTCTGAATGTCCCATGACTTTTTTCTTTTAAGTCTATTAATGTTTTAATTTAATGTTTCAGCCTTCTTATGGCATCATTAGCAGAGCATAAGTGGAAGGTTTGGCTAACTTTTAGAAACACAGGGTTGTCATACCCAGCTGATACCCATAATCATTAGGGTGTTTGCAAAATATCCCAACCAACAAGCTAAATCCTTAAAGGGTCATTTGCATATATCCCATGTTGCCTCTAATACAAGAGGTTTAAGAAATCACACAGTGGAAAGTCTAGCCTTGCTAGATTTTTCTTTTGGTTTTTACTGATTGATTTGATTTTTCTGTGTGACCTTTCACTCGTTGTTTTAGCTTGTTGGTTGGGCATTTTGCCTCAGCCGCAGGTGAGTGATTCTGCTGTGGCTAATTATTGTACCTCAGATTGTCACCACTCATCTTTTACCCTGGTTCCCACCGGTGTTGCATCTAAAGCCACTGTTTAGCAGAGATTAACCACATTCTTTGCGGCTGTTAAGGACCTCTCCGTGGTTAAGGGAGAGCCACTGTTGTCAGTCCTACAAGAGGTGGCAGGGAAGGCTTCCCTGTTCTGTCAGAATGTTGTGTATATCACTTGGGACGCTGCTGTTGCCATTAGTAACACTTTTGGCCCCATTTTCCCTGTCAAAAGGAAATGGAAAACTAAACATGTATCTACTCCTCAAATTTCTTACACAGGAGTAGTTTACTGCGTCTGGCTAAGGGTTTAATTCAAGCTATTGATCCTTCTTATAAAGTAGTTTCTGGTAAGATTTATGTATTTATTTATTTATTTGACATTTGTTGACTGGGTTGGTCCAGCTGGAACAGAGCCCTTTTTCAGTGGAGACCTGGGGAGAAAAGCTCCACGATTAATACAAACATACAATAGTTACGTTAATACATACAGTATATACAAATGTAAGTAAATATATATACCAAAAGCAGGTTAACATGAATGGTAATTAGTTTGAACAAATCAGCATGTATTATGGTATAGTGCAACAGTAAAGAGAAGAAAATAAGATAAAATTAGGAGGGCAATGAATATAGGTTATCGTGTATTAAGAGGTGGGTGAGTATGGGTTTCAAAGCTTAGTCATTCTACTGTTAAAGGCTATACATCAGTACAAGTTAATTTGGCTGAGAGTGGGAGAAGAGGGGGTAGTAAGAAACTATGTTATAATAGTAGGTTGGGGGTAGAGAGTTAGGTAGGGTGGCTTGCAGAGTTGAACAGGAGAGAGATAGGAGGAAAGTTGGGATTTCACTGCTGTAAGGAGAAAGGTGAGAGATGGGTGGCCCCATGATAAAGAATGATTCCTCTTTTCCAGAAAAGATTCAAGATTCTGAATCTGGACAATAAGATGAAGGGTACAGATGCAGAATTTTCTCCTCAGATTTCTGATTCAGACTCAAGAGAAGAGCTCAGATTCTGATTCTCACTGGGGCGGGTTCTCTTTCTCTGAGACTATTTCCAGAATATGCCAGTGTTCTCTGAGTATAACACTGAGGTTTCTCAGTTCCTCAGAAAATACTATGAGCTGTTACAGAAAGGATTTCCAGAAATTTCACTCTTTCCTCCAGTTTTGTCAGCTTTGGAGGATGTGTGTATTACTGTCTACAACTCTCCTGATAGTCAGCCATCAGCCCCTAAAAAGGCAGATGGGATGTATAAAGTACCTCATCTTTTAAGTTTTTATACACTCTTCCTAAACCTGACTCAGCAGCTGTAGTTGTAGTTAATCCTACTTCTAATAAGCATTTAGTTTAGTCCAATCCTTCTCCTTATAATAAGGGTGGGAAGAGGTTTGATAGATATGGGAAAACATGTAAGCTTCTGCAACTTTGATTTTCAGGATTTTGAATTGTCAGGTTCATGTGTTAAAGTTTGTTCTAATTGTGAAAGCGTGAGGAATGTTTTGTCTGGCATTTCTTGTGAGGCAAAGTCTGCATTAAGTGATTTAGCTTCTTCGAGTGTACAAGTCACTACTCATTGTTTGAAGTGTGTGTATAACGCAGTTAATACTTCTTCCAGGGCTATGGCCACTGCTGTTGTTTTGAGGAGGTTTGTTTGGCTTCATTCTCAGAACCTTCCAGATGAGGTTAAAAGTGAGATTTTAAATTCTTTTTTGGACAGAGATTTAGTTTGTGGCCCCTCTGCTGCAGTGGTGATCAAAAAGTGTGATGAAAGGGGTAAGCTGGTACAAGGAATGGCAAATATTTTTTCAGCCCCCCCCCCCCCCTCCAAATTTTTAAAGGGATTCTTTAACCCCTTGTCCAGTTTTGGCAGGAACAAAATAAACTGTTTCAACAAAATGCGGGAAAACAGATGTTTTAGAAGAAATAGCAAGGGGGCTCCAAAAAATGATTCTGGAACCTCCTAAAACCAAGGACAGGCCAACAAGTCTGAATGATTATTTAAGGACCTTGTCTTCCCTCCCATAGTAGCAGCTTCATTTCCATTCCAGAAAGTCTGAATCTCTACTTTTCTCTATTGCAACAGATAGTTTTTAACAGATGGGTTTTGAAGATCAGTCATCAAGGTTACAGGGGGCAGTGGGAGGAAATTCCTCCTTTCTAGGGGGTAATTCATCACCCACACTACCAGACTTTTTTATTTCCACACATCATTTGTCACATGCTGTCCTAGGGAGTAGTAGAACCAGTTCTCCTTTCTCAGGTAAGGAAATATTTTTATTCAAGGATGATTTTAGTGCCAAAGAAATAAAATGCATGGGAGACCAGTTCTGAATCTTTCTTTCCTAAACCTGTTTGTGATAGTGCCCACTTCACAACGTATTAGCTGTTCTTCCTCATTTAAGTTTCCTGGCAACACTAAATTTAAAAGATGTTTATCATCACATTTCTGTTTGTACAGACTTCAGGTGTTTTCTTAAGGTTTTGTGTGCTTGGATCACATTATCAGTTCTGTGCCTTACCCTTTGGTCTAACCACTGCACTAAGAATGTTCACAGAGTGTCAAGCTCCAGTTATAGCTCATTGCAGGCTACAGGGTGCTTGTCTTTGCAGAGACTTTTTCAGTGTCAGGAATCTCTCACTTGGATGAGAGATCTTTTACAAAGGCTGGAATTCTAAGAGGAAATTCAAGAGTCTTTTTTGACTCCATCACACAGGATTGTTTTCCAGTGATGTCAGCTAGACACCTCAGTTTAAAGAACTTTTCTTCCACAGGAAAAAAATCGATCTTTATCTAGAACTATTTGTAAAGTTTTCCACTCAGACTTCAGTCACTGTGAGGGAGTACCTCAGGATTCTTGGTCTCATGACGTCTATAATTTTCATGATACCCCTGACCAAGACTCCACATGAGAAAGATACAATAGTATCAGAAGTCTCTTTGGCCCAGGCACCACCATCCTTTATCTTTTTAAATCCCACCACTGGAGTTTGTCAAAAGACAAGTTGCTTAGTGGAGACAGCAAATATCCTTAAATCCAGTTTTTCCTTCTCCTTCCCTGTTCCAAAGCAGACAGTCACTACAGATGTCTCAGACTTTGCATGGGAAGTAGTTTCAGGAGGGATAAAAGTGCAAGATGTGTGGGGCACTAAGGAAAGATGCAAGCACATAAATATAAAAGAGAATATTGCCCTGATTAAGGCACACAACTCTCTTGATCATCTTTTGGCTCTGGGAGTTCTTCAAGTTATTACAGACAGTACCACAGTCATGTGGTACATCAAAAGCAAGGGGGATCCAGGTCATATCCCCTTTGGAGAGTAGCCGTATTGGCTTGGGATATAACTTAACCGCACAGTCTCACTCTGCTGGCATTCTGTATTCCATCAGAGTAAATTTGTGTGGCAGACAAGCTGAGCAGGATAAGGGCAGACCCTCACTAATGGAAACTAGTTCAGGGAGTCTTCCAAGATTTGATTTGTCTTTGGAGAGTTCCTCAAATAGATCTGTTTGCCTCCTCTATGAACATTCGGCTGGCAAGATTCTGCTCCAGGACTCCATGCAAAAAAGGCCTGGAAGATAGATGCATTTTCTTTTCATTGGACAGGAATGTTCTTGTATGCTTTTTCACCTTTCATCTGGTATCCAAGGTACTTACTACTGAAGAATCAGAATGAATTCTCCATGATCATTGTGGTGACACCCTTCTGGCCTAGGCAGTGGTACTCCTTTCTTTTGGAAATAGCATGGGGCAATTACTGCAAGCTTCTTCACAGACTGGATGTACTCACACAAGAATAGGACTGTTTTGTATGCTGCTAACAATTATATGCAGCATATTCAGTTGAGTGCTTGGATAATAGGGACTTAATTCCCTGTAGGCACCTTTTTGCTCAGGATGTGTAGCAGGTAATAATAGAGGAAAGAAAGCCTGCTATTAGAAAGTCATATATTAGTAAATGGAAAAGGTTTTCTAGTTGGTGCCAGAAACATAAACAAGCACCTATTCGGGCCTAGTTGTTCTTTGGTTTTACAGTATTTGTGTCAGTTACTATCATATGGTCTTTCTTGCAAATCCATCAGGGTTTAGTTGTCAGCCATTTCAGCATCTTTCCTCGTGGATTTTCATCGTTTAATGCATTCTCATGTAAAAAAAAAAGTTTTTCAAAGAGTTTTGCATAATAGACTGCCAAGAAAATCTGTGGTCCCTCTTTGGAATCTTAATAGAGGGTAACACTTGCTCCATTTGAACCAGCTAACCTGGCTGAGTTGAGATTATCGACATGGAAAACAGTTTCACTGATTGCTCTGATCTCTGCAAGAGGGGTGTCTTGAGTTGCAGTTTCTTTGAATACTAATCCTTCTTTTATGCCTAAACTGGTGTCCAAGTTTACTTTAAGCCAAACTATTCATCTCCCCATTTTCATTTTTGAACCTCCATGCCTTGGATGTCCAGACAACTCTGGTAATGTCTTGATAGAACTCAGTCTGTAGATCAGTTGTTCATGGCTTGTGAATTAAGAAGTGATAGTCTGTGTCAAAACAGACTATTTTCAAATGGTTGTCTAAGACTATTATCTTTTGCTATACTCACCACAGAAAAACTATGCCTGGCAAGGTCAAGGGTCCCCTATACCAGGTCCTTGGCTTCATCTACGACTTTTTGGAAAAGGTTGGATTGTAGATGTAATCCACACATATAGTTAAAGCCACTGTAGCAGTGATCAATATGATTAACATAGTACAGCTGTGTAAGCAAACTTGCCATAACAGTAGATGTTCGAATCACTACTGCAGTAGCTGCTCCCTTGCGCCATCCCCACTGTTTTTCAGTGTGTTAGTTGTGCAAGGGTGTGGAAATTTATTTTTTGTTGCTCTTAGCATTGTCCTTTAAGGGCTCAGTCTCCCTCTCTCTTTATTGGCATAAAAGCTTTGAAGGGCTTGGAGCCCAAGCCTGGCATTTTAGTCAGTTCACCTTGAGCTGACTGAAATTTGGGTATGTGGAAGGTGCTTTGAAGCTTTGGAAGCTGGCTGGCTGTTATATCCAGGATATAACTCTTGTACATAGCTAAGGCTACTGCAGCAGTGACCATTCGAACATCTGCAGTTATAGAAAGTTTACTTACACAACAGCACTTCCTGTTTAGTAAGATTTCAGGGTAATTTAGCAATCACAGAGGAGTGTGTGTGTGTGTGTGTGTGTGTGTGTGTGTGTGTGTGTGTGTGTGTGTGTGTGTGTGTGTCTGCGTGTGTGTCTGTGTGTGTGTGGATGCACATGTCCGCACAGTGGAGTACAAAAATGCATACAGCCAGTAGGAAGGTAAATGTAAAAATGGATGGAAGTGTCTTGCATGACTGGTTCTGTTTGTATGCTTTTTGTTAATGCTGCATATTTTATGAGGATTTAACTTCATTAGCTCTTCATTAGCTCATCAGTTGATTAATGCCATTTTAAGCTCTTCCTTTACAAGAAACCTTTAGACTTTACCTCATGTTTCTTGCAGTTGCTCACCACAACTTGTGATTTGTTTTTAATTATCAAACTGGAAATTTAGCCTGGGAGTTCTGTTTAGTTGCTTATCTTTTCAGTTATTTCCCTTCTTAATTAACACATTTTTAACATGATTGTTCCATTATTGCATTTTTCAGTTTTGTGTACTTTGTGTCTACATAGTGCTGGCAGTTTTTCATTTTTTTCCAAATCATGTCATACCCCCACCGTTGGAGTGAAAACTTTTTTCAGTATGTCTTTTCTGGCTAAGATTTTGATATAAACAAAGTTGTGTGTAATCTAAACCTGCTGTATATCATATATAGTTAATCTTGAAGTTGGAATGGGAAGGAAGAAGGGAGCAGGAGCTTAGAGTGCTGTTAGAGGAATGACGGAGAGCAACTGTGAACTAATCGAGACCAGCTGTATATAAATCAGTCAAAATATGCACTGTACAAAATATACTGCAGCAGAGCAGCCTTTCTTTGCCTTTGAACATTCTGCTTATGATTTACTGCTTTTGTCTATTAGCTGGCTTTTTGGAATCCCAATTAGGCAGATGTCAAAACTTTAAGTTG
This sequence comes from Protopterus annectens, assembly GCF_019279795.1. Classification (NCBI taxonomy): domain Eukaryota; kingdom Metazoa; phylum Chordata; order Ceratodontiformes; family Protopteridae; genus Protopterus; species Protopterus annectens. Next base: position 905,993,218 of record NC_056726.1, read on the forward strand.
GGTATGTTGCATTTTCAGTACATACTTCTCAAAGGCAAATACTTTTTTGGCTAACCTATTTTTGTCTGTATTATATCCTGTAAGAAAGTATTTCAGGGATTTTGAACCTCTGAAGAGTTCAGTGCTATGAATTCCATGACATAACTAAGCATGCCTAGAGTTTTGTTATGGGGAATGAGGTCAGGAGTCAAGAAGAGACCAGAAAACAAGTGCATTTTTTTTTAAGAAACAAATATTCATAGGTTGATACTAGGCTATCTGCCCTAGGGCATTTACAAGCCTAACCAGAGTGTGTTTGGCTTTCGCCACCCTTCTTAGATTAGTTGACTGTGCCTCTGTCTAGCAGTGACACAGAAGAGATCCCAGGGGTAGATTTACGATCTCCCATAAAATGTCAAGATTCTTCTTGAAGAGGGTCATTGAGGGGCTCTGTCTGACATGGATTGGGATTTTGTTCCAGAGTGAGGGGAGCCTCTGGGATATGAATCTGTCCCTCCAGCATGTTCTATTTATTTCTGTGCTGAGGTTTAAGTCACTGGAGTGTGTAGTTCTGATGGATTTGGATTTCTTGAGGTGGAGCATGTCCAACATTGTCCATTAATTCTGGGTTGGACATGGCTTTATATGTCAGGCACAGATCGCCTCTGAGTAGGCGGTAAGCAACTGAGTAGAGCTGGAGTTTCTTTAGCCTAACTGCATAGGGCATCTGTTTGAGTCCCTTGATCCTCTTTGTGTCTTTCTAGTTGTAGTAGGTGTCGGGTAAGGTACAGTTGAGAGGTATGCATCTGTGTCTCAGGCTAATAAGACCACCTGAGTCATGAATAGGGTCAGATGTGATTGCTGAAAAGTTATGAATTGATTGGGCACAGTATGTGGTATTTGTCATCAGAGTATGCAACTTATGAAGAATAGAGGCATACTGAAAAACGGAAGCCACCAGTCAAATAATGCTTCGTATTTGTGTATATTTATGTTATTAATGGCAGTTGGGTAAATGAATATCTGAGGGAGAGAAAAAAAATCTTGCCTGCTGCTCATTGTGTGATATATACAGCAGTACTGAAAAAGGCATAGTGGAATTGTGACAATCTACTAGTCTGGGACTGGGCTAAAGACAGAATTATAGTTAAAGTTGTGGTCCATCATACAGGAAGATGTGCACCACTGACTTAACTGAAATTTGCTGGCCATAATATTAGTATTGTCATCTAATAAAAAAAGTATCTGGCTATTGTTAAAAAGAGTCTCTGCTTTGAGGTAGGTGTTTTTGAGAAGTACTGCTAGCCATGAGAAGTTCCGCGTTATCCTGGAAGGAACCAGCGCAAATGGAATTAACTGGCGTATGTTAGGGCAAAGCAAAATGCAATGCTCTTGCATCCAAACTATTTTCAAAAAAAATAGCATTCATTCATTCATTCATTCATTCATTCATTTAACTAATAATAATGGTTAAAAGCAACCTTAATGAATTAAGAACTCATCCCCCATTAAATAACATAGCAATCACTGAAAGTCCATCAGTTAATAGATGAAAACAGCTTTGATAACTTAGGAAGTCATATCTCTCCCACATTAAACAGCATAATATTCATTGAAAGTCCATATCTCTTTCCTCCACATTAAACAGATTAGCATTCATTAAATGTTCAATAGGAAGAAATAAACAAGTAATAATAGACAAAACAGCATTAATGAATTAAGAATTCATATCTAGCCCCCTATAAAACAGCCAACAAAGTCCTTATATATAGCAGCAACAATACCCAGTATTGGTAGCATTGCCAGGAGCCTGGATACCTCACAATTTTGTTTCTATGTTATTTCTTACAAATCAGTTGCCACTACTCATCAGAATCAGGGCAAATCCAGAGTAAATATTCAGGCAAGGTCAATTCTGGGACGCTTAACTCTGAGTCATTGACAGGATGAAAGAATGTGAGTTAATATTTTTTTAGAAGTAAAGAAGTCTATTGTAATTATAATTATTGTCATAATCAAGTGCAGTTCACCACATATTTCTCCAAAAAGGTAATTTTTAAGTAAAGCCAAACTGCATTTATGTGCTTCATTTTAATTTGATACACATCCACCAGTCCACCACAAAGCAGTTGATATCCTGATTCTGGTTTTGATTTAGTTATAGTTAAACAAATCCAGAAAACAGGGACTATTCAGGGACACTTAAAATATTAGAACTGTGCAAACTTGAGTCACTGACAGGATAAGAGAATGTGAATTAATATACATTTTTTCTGAAGTAAACACTATGTTATAATTCTTAATTTATTTCTAATAGTTATTATATATTAAGTGCAACTTTTCACGTGTTTCTCAAAAACGGCAATTGTGTAAATTTTTTTTTTAAGCCAAACTACATTTATGAATCTGATATGCATTACAGTTTAATTTGACATGCTTGCAGTGAAGTCCACCATTAGGGTTGCCAACTTTTCATGTCAAAAATTCTGGACATGTACACAGTGAAAGCAAACAAGGCATGTAATTTTGGTACCCGAAATACAACATTTTGCATAATAATGTTTGGAACTATTAGTCTCTCTCTGGCATTATTTTTCTTAACTACAACTTACATTTCTTACGTTTTTCTGGCTGTAAACTGTAAGATTTTGTACTTACACAGCCATGGAACAACAAGACATATCCATGGGTATGTTTTTTTTTCCTGCAAAATCTCATATTTCTGTAAAAAATGTCCCACTTTGGGCATTTGAAAAGGTGGCAAGTGGCAACCCTAACTGTCTGCAACTCTGCTTCCCATTACATTGAACATGTCATATGATTTTTGTGCTTACATGAGCTGAAAGTACTTAATACTTTATTCTGCTTAATACTGAAAATGTATTGTCTGCTGTCGGCTGACATTGCCTGTCAACAACTTGATGATGCTTGAATCATCTTGCTGTAGGATGGGTTAAAAAATTGCAGATAATCTTCATCAAGATGTAGAGACTAAACAAAGCAAATTGACAAAATAAATAACCAATAAATGTATTTGAAAAGGATCACTGGAAAACATAGGATGGCGTGGACACAATAGAAGGAGCCTGAATTAAAACTGGGATATTAACAATTACCCAATAAAGTGGACAATGTCAGGAGACAGTAAAATTTAAAAGAAATATTATAGAAAAATAACAAATAAAGCATTTTGCTCAATTCACTAATGCTAAAAAGGAAACTGACAGTACTTAATGGATGTAAAATTCTGAAGGAAAAAAAGATACTGAGTCAGTGAGCTGATGTTAGGTGACTTCAGCCATATTATGTGAAAGAGGCCGAGGTGCTAAAGACTCGCAGAGTTTTTACTTCATTGAAATGTGCACTTGTCTTTCACACGCAGGGTTGCCAGACGTCCCTATCTGGGCTGGACTGTCCCGAGATCAGCAGCCTGATCCTGAGTCCCGCACTGCCAGTTTAAATCCCGGGCAGCCTCCGCTTTTTTTTTTTTTTTGATTGGCCCGTATACCGGCATACGGGCCAATCAAAAATCGCTAAACAGAAGTTCCGCATTAAACACAAGAAGCTCTGTGTTTGGCGATTTTTGATTGGCCCGTATGCCGGTATACGGGCCAATCAAAACATCGCAAAACAGAGCTACTTCTGTTTAATGCAGAACTGCGATGTTCCGCATTAAACAGATGTAGCTCCATATTTAGCGATTTTTGATTGGCCCGTATACTGGTATACAGGCCAATCAAAACATCGCAAAACAGAGCTACTTCTGTTTAATGCGGAACTGCGATGTTCCGCATTAAACAGAAGTAGCTCCGTGTTTAACGATTTTTGATTGGCCCCTATACCGGATTACGGGCCAATCAAAACATCACAAAACAGAGCTACTTCTGTCTAATGCGGAACTGCGATGTTTCACATTAAACAGAAGTAGCTCTGTGTTTATTTTTGATTGGCCCGGGCCAATCAATAAAAAATAAACACACAGAGCTACTTCTGTTTAATGCGGAACTCTGATGTTCCGCATTAAAGACGTGGAAGACCTCCTTTTTTTTTTAGTCTTCACTTATAGTGAAAGACCTTTTTTTTTTTTTTTAGTCTTCACTTATAGTGAAAGACTTTTTTTTTTTTGTCCCTACCTGGCCAGTCGGAAATCTGGCAACCCTGTTCACATGTAACAGCAAACCTCTCCATTTATATGCTCCTAGCCAAAGAGAATAATTATCCTGATGCTTTAAAACTCTAAGCAGTTGATAGAATTTTGTCTCACTCTTTTACACACACAAAAAAAAAATAGAACACCAACTCTCTCCCTCAGATTGACACTTTAAACTCCTTCAAATGACAATTAACACAATGCCTAAATTTGGATTCCTTACTGTGCTCTTGCACTTTCCCAGGCTAAAACTTTATAACTACAAACACACCACCAGTTTTATGCTTTATTTTACATTTCAGCTAAACTCTAGACTACCATATCTTCTCCCTTTTTCCAACTGGTTTTCAACTTCACTGTACTTTTCACAGTGTTCCACTTTTCCACACTACTAGCAATCTATAAAAGGTTTGAAATTAGAATCTGTCTGTCTCTGTATAATAGTCACACATTTACTGTATGTACTACTGATACTGACTGTATTAATTCAAAGGAAGAAGAAGCAAGTATGTGCTATAAAAATGAACGTCATTCCATTAATGCACTGCACTGAGTGCATTTGTGTATTTTTATTTATTGTTTTTATTATACTTTCTGCTTCTGTAAATCTGTAATGAAAATTATTTCTTCTCTGTCTGTAATGTATCCACTGTACTTACCTACAATTAGACTTCTACAGACTTGACTTCCCACATTCCCACAGGCCTCATCACCACACAGACACAACGTTCTTCCTTCCCATTCTTCCCACTTAAAAGATAATTAATTCCCTTGTGTTGTTTTCCACACAGTGACCTTCGCTTTTTCTTTGCTTAAAATAGTGGATGTCGGCTGCATGGTGTTTTTATACATGCCTCACTCTCGTGAGGTCTCGCCGTCTCAGGAGCTGTCATTCAAACTGTAGGATTTCAGATTGCTTTCAATTCTGGCGCGGTGCTGAGTCAGTGGTAATTGGTTATCTCAGCTTTCACTTGTAAACTGAGATTAACCAATCAGCTTCAGGGGAAATGTTATCATACGAATACATAATGTAAAGCAAATGCAAATGTAGACGTGCAGAATAGTATTTTACAGTGCAGAACAGCACAGTTTTAGCCAGGATGCAGCAGCTGCAGCATTTCATGCTCCGGACTGGTCCGGAGCGGAGTCCTGAAACATGAGAGGCAATGGTGGCAATCGGCACTCAAAAACATCTGCTTTTAATATTTATAAAATATAAACCTTAGTCCTTAGCTCATAGATAGCTGTCTGTCATTCTCTCTCTCTCTCTCTCTCTCGTGTGACGTGTCTTGGTTTCTCTCTCTAGTGACAGAGTCTATCTGATCTTCTCTCACTCCTCATCTGATTATTAAAAAATACAGCCCAGGTTTCTCTCCAGTTTGATTTTATTATGGCGCAAGATCCCAGTTACTGCTGTGCAGATTGCAAATGCAGAAGCTAACAAATGTGTACTGTCAACTGAGCAATAAAAATCTGGAGCATTCCTTCTGTTCAGCTTCAGTAAGATAAGAAACGTAGCACGGTAGCACTAAAGCAAGTATATGAACGTAGTTTTCCTATATGCTAAAACTCTTCGGCATCTCTTCCACCATTATATTATATAAATGGAAGATCATGATGCCGAAGAGTTTTAGCATGAGAAAACACCATCCTCCTAACAAAACATAAGAAAACTACGTTCATATACTTAGATTAGTGCTACGTTTCTTACTGAAGCTGAACAGAATGAATACTCCGGATGTTTGTTTGCTATTTGTTCTTGTTCCTTCTGTGTGCGTCCACTTTGCAAACTGACAAACTCAAAGTCAAGGTCATTTACTCACGGACGGATCACGTATTTGTAAATTAAAACAATTCTACTCATATTATATATCATATCAGACTTGTATCTTGCAAGCAGGCAGGGTGTTCCGTGATTTCATTTACATAACACTATTAGTTCAGAGTTCTCTCGCCGAGGTGAGACAAACACACACACACACACACACACACACACACACACACACACACACACACACACACACACACACACACACACAACATTTATGTCTATGCATATGGTTGCTTAGCAACTGCAAATCAACATTCAATAAGGTTAGGTGAAGTGAGAGGCATACTCATGTCTATGTACCATTCTTCAAAGATAGTTATGTTGTGCAGTGTGTATAACTCGCTGATGTTTCGGCGTCAGCCGAGTGGCTACATTTTTTTTTCACCCGCTGCGAAGAATAAGAATTTCCGGATTTACACTGTGAAATCCGGACAACCGGACAACGGCCTTTATTTCCGGACAATCCTGAAAAATTCTGTACAGTTGGCAATCTTATCCACCATGCCTCTCAACTATCCAGGTTTTCACAGAATGTCCAGATTTTGCTTTGTATTTTTGGTCTGTTTCTCATAAATTTTGTGGTTTTGTAGCAAAGCACTGGTGATCTAAATCACTAAATAATGACAGACATTATTTGAGTTTCAAATTTCCCTTTATTTTAGCAACTGTCTAAGTTTATAAGAGCAATACTTAAAATCTGTCCCTGTTTGTTGGCCTTTGTTCCACTTCCATGAATCCCACCATTATTTTTTTGTCTTTGTCAACATTTCGTACATTAACAGGTTGAGATAGTGGTTTGCTGTCCATTGTCCAGCACCTCACCCCACCCCACCACCACAATGATAATATATCTGGATTCTGACCTGGAACATATGATTTGAAAATACATATTCTGACTCTCTGAGACTGACAGTATATAAATTCATTGTGTCACTCACATATTCCTGGCTTCTTCCTGTTCAGTTTTCCTTTTCTTCCAGTTCAACTCCGTATCCCAGGCCTTCGGTACAAAAAACAGGCTCACAGGTTACAGGTCATCCACTATACTCAGTTGTGTGTGCAGTCAAAAATGTGAACTTTTAACCGAGCGTAGCCACCTGCCAATAATAAAAAATAAAAAAAAATGAACTGCAAGTTGTAATCTGTACTAAGCACTTGAAGCAAATGGATTCAAGATTCAGAAACCAAATTTTTAAATTAAATAACTAGCAGGTAGTGCATGCACAGTGAGAGATTTAACCAAAACCAATAAGATAGTTTGCTCACTGTGGGAACCAAAGATAAAGGCTTGTAACTGCCTTCTCTGTACTGCCCCCTCCACCTGCCTAGCTAGTCAGAAGTCTTTAGGGTTGTGCCGGAGGCTCATCCCATACCTAAAACGTAGGGATGAGCAGACACCCATGCAAGATGATATGGAAAGGGGGCACGAGGTACCCTGGAGTCACAGATGGTAGTGTAGGGTATTGTTTACTGATGTTCTTCGTGTTTCACTGTTGCGGTCATTACATTTGGGTAATCTGCTGGCAGGTTGCCCTCAGTCGGCCTGAATAATAGTCTTGGATCCCGTGTCGGTTGCTGTCAGGTCGTCAGGGGTATAAAACATGCAGCCGACGCCATTTTATCCAGTCTTTCTTGCCTCTCGGTGCCCAAAGCAGAAGCAGTTCGCAAGTGCCGGTCGGCCGACTCCTGAAATTTTCATATTCGAGTTTCAGAACCAAAGTTTTCAAACTAAAGCTAAGTACCCCGTTAGGGAAACTTTTTCTTGCTCCTTACCGATGTCAGTAAAAGTTAATAATTGCATTACTTGTGGGAAGCAAATACCTCATAAAGATTTTCATTTGTACTGTATTCCTTGCCTAAGCCCTGATCACAACGTGCCTTGCTGTCGGTTTTGTGCTAAATTTAACCAACGCACTATTAAGCGTCGGTATATTTTTGCTTCTAAATATTTTGGTTCAAGATTTAACTATCCTGAAATGTCGTCAGTTAGCAATCCGACTACCGGAGTTCACAAAAAACGCAAAGAAGAAGATAGAGACAGACCGTCGAGGTCCAAAACCGATGACAAAGCTTCTCCTAAGCCAGTCGCCGGTCCGCCGGTACTCAGTGAGGCTCTTTCGCAGCCCCTGATACCCGCTACTTTTGAGTCCGGTATGCCCCGAGATTCTCAGGGTATTGAACCCACTGATGTCTCTCCCTTAGATGGGTCCGGAGCCGCTGAGCAGGCACCGGCTTCTGAGAGTGTTTTCAGATCTCAACTTTTTTATATTAAACCGACTCCAGCAACAAAAACAAGGTCAAAAACAACTTCTATATCTAAAAAAATGACGCATGAGCCACATGATCAGGCCCCTATGCCTAAAAAACAGCTGAGGATTTAATTACCTTGATCAGGGGTTCCCAACCCCCCGCTAAGAGGCCTAGGCAAGGCACTGATTATGAATCTTCAGATCAGGTTTCCATTTTTTTCTGATTCCTCTTCTGATCAGGAATTTTTTATTCCACCCTGTGAGGATTCTGATGCAGAGGAATCCATCCCATCTGCAACTACTCCTGAGGATTACTCTTTTGGAGAGACTTTGCATACTTTAAGGGAACATTTTCACTGGGAGAGTCAGGACTTCTCTGAATCAAAAAAAGAGGCTTAGGGATTTCCTTCTTCTTCCTCAGCATAGGCCTTAGGCAATACCTCCTGTATTAGACATTGTTGATGATGTGTTCTCAGAATCAAGCATGGCTCCTGATTCTCTGCCTCTGGCTCCTAGTAAGCCAGACAGATATTACAGGGTTCCTGACTCCCATAAATTTATTTTCAAAAATCCTGCTGCTGATCCTGAGACTATCTGTCAGGGTCCCAAGGGTGTAAAGGCTTCTACAGCCAAAAATCCTACCCCTTCTGTTAGAGATTCCAGGGCGCTGGATAGATGAAGTAAGAAGGTTTATACGTCTGCAACCTTGGCAATCAGGGCTTTAAACTGCCAGTTTCATATGCTTAAATATCAACAGCATGTTATGGGCTTACTGAAACAGAAAATGATGTTAATTTCTGATTGTGTGGAAAATAAAGAGTTACAGGATTTATTGCATTCAGCAGAACAGATTGGAAAGCATACCTTGCAATGTGGTTTTGATTCCTTGGAGGCCTCTTGTAGGGCCATAGTTACTGGATCTGTGATTAGAAGGCATGCCTGGCTCAAGGAGCAAAATCTGCCTGATCATGTTAAAGCTAAATTGTTGGATTCCCCTTTGCAGCATGATACTCTGTTTGGTAATAAGGCAGAAGAGGTTTTAAAGAAAATCTATGCAAACTGTAAACGATTTCTTGCAAGTGCAGCCACCCAGGTTCAGTAGGCACTGGCCTACTAAAAATTGGTCCTTTCCTGTGTCCAACAGAGCCAACCAGGGCAAATCCAGGTGCTCAAAAGGCTCTAGATATCAATCACAAGGTCCTTACAGGTCAAAGCAATGGGGTGCCTCCACCTCCAAATCTGGAGGAAACAAAGCACAACCCTACAGTAAGCAGTCTCAATGACTTTCCTCTACCACCACCAAGCACTTATCTTTTGGCAGCCCCCTTAGGGGGAAAACTAGTACTTCATGCTCAAAATTGGCAGTTAATTACCCAGGACAAGTGGGTATTAAACATAGTATCCCAGGGGTACAGATTTCATTTCCATACTTTGCCAATTCCAAATGGATGGCCGGATCTGCCACAAAATCAGTGGGCAGAGGCCCAGAAACAAGTCCTGTCCCTCATGGATATGGGGGCTATTCAATCAGTACCAGAAAAGGAAAAAGGACAAGGTTTTTATTCAAGACATTTCCTGGTACCCAGAAAAGACAATTCATGGCGTTCAATACCGGACTTATCGATTCTGAACACATTCCTGGACATTCCAAAATTCAAAATGCTGACTTTACAACAGCTACTGCCTATGCTAGGCAAGAATGCTTGGTTAGTAACTCTAGACTTAAAAGAGGCATACCTGCATATCCCAATAAGGGAATCATGCAGAAGATACCTTCGCTTCAAAGCAGGTTTTTTGCATTACCAATTCTCTGCACTGCCCTTTGGCGTATCTACTGCAGTCAGGGTCTTTACAAAGTGCCTGGCACCAGTAATTGCAGACTGCAGACAAAGAAGCATTCAAATTTATCCTTATCTGGATGATTGCCTCATTCAAGCAGAGGACAAGGACACTCTTCAACATCTGGCGTTTGTAAAAAGGCTTCTAGCATGCCTAGGGTATACCATAAACGAAAAGAAATCACAACTGGTACCCTCTCAAATAATTACATTCCTGGGTGCAAGCTTGAATACAACTGCCCAGATGGCTTACATCACGCCAGACAAACAAAGACAACTGACAACATACTTCAAACAAATGGCAACAAGAACCCCGTTATCTGCAAGACAAATTCTGCAGGCTTTGGGGTTCATGGCATCCTGCATTCTACTAATTCCATATGCAAGACTGCATATGAGGAAACTTCAATGGTACCTAAAAAGTTTATGGAGTCAGCATTGTCACAGCCTAGAAACAATGATTCCTCTCATTCCCTGCCTGCAACATGAGTTTCTTTGGTGGGCAGAGCCATGTCACCAAAACAAGGGACTGTCATTCACTCTACTCCCTGCCACCCAAACCCTAACTACAGACGCATCAGACTATGCTTGGGGGGGCCCACCTGGCAGGGAGATGCATTCAAGGCAAATGGAGCCCAAACCAAATGCATCTGCATATCAATCAGTGCTAGCTGTTCAGAATGCCCTGACAGCCTTCAAGGGCTTACTTCATCCAGGACAACTACTGATAATGACGGACAACACCACAGTTATGTGTTACATAAATAAGCAGGGAGGGGTACACATTCCTACCCCCTTTGCAGACTAGCCATGGCCTTGTGGAACACAGCCTTGACATACCAAATACATCTCCAAGCTCAATTCCTGCCAGGAAAGCAAAATACTCTGGCAGACGACCTAAGCAGAAATCTTATGGACCCGCACAAATGAAACCTGGATCCACAAATCTTCAGCATCTTAACACAGAAATGGGGGATCCCAGACATAGATCTATTTGCCTGTCCCCAAAATTATCAGTTGGACAAATTCTGCACAAGAGCTCATCGCAAAAAAGCATGGAAAGTAGATGCTCTATCCTGCAGCTGGAAAAACCTATCAGTCAATTCCTTTCCCCCTCTGCCTCTTCTCTCCAAGGTCTTACTAAAAGTCAGACAGGAAAAACCAAAAATGATCCTAATTGCTCCGGACTGGCCTCACCAGCACTGGTATCTGCTTCTAAGGAATATGTCACATCTTCCTCCATGTTACTTGCCTCAAATACCTCATCTGCTGTCTCAGCAGAACTATCAAATTCTGCACACTCAGCTCCAAACTCTGAATCTTGCAGCATGGCTAATCAACTAATTATTCAAACCACACCTCTCAGTAAGTCTGTGATGGGTGTTATTTTGGAAGCCAGAAGGCCTAGTATTAGAAAATCTTATGCTGATAAATGGAAGAGATTTTGTGCTTGGAACCAAGCACAAGGAATAGACACAGCAAAGCCCAATATTCCTCAGATTTTACAATATTTAACTGAGATGCTTGACAAGGGCCTATCCTTTTCTTCGATAAAAATCCATGCCTCTGCCATCTCGGCTCATTACAACACAGAGCCTCCCCTCTTTTCTCATCCACTGCTTAAACAGTGTCTTAGAGGGGCCAAAAATTTAAGGCCTCCCAGAAGAGCACCAACTCCTGCATGGAACCTCAATTTTGTGCTGGAAAAACTCACCCTGCCTCCTTTTGAGCCAGCAGCTACTGCGGATATACAATTTCTATCTTGGAAAACAGCTTTTCTTTTGGCAGTCACTTCAGCAATAAGGGTTTCAGAACTACAGGCTGTCATGGCAGTGGAGCCTTTCATTATATTTTACCCGGACAGGGTGTTCCTCAGGACCAATCCTTCTTTTATGCCTAAGGTGGTATCCATTGTGGCTCTTAACCAGACCATTCACCTGCCAACATTTTACCCAAATCCGCAGAACAAGGGGGAGCAGATTCTGCATTCATTGGATGTACACAGACAACTAAGATTCTACTTAAACAGGACCAACTCTCTAAGAAAGTCTGAGCAACTACTGGTAGCATTTGCTTCAGGATGAGAGGGAAAGGCTATATCAAAGCAGACTATTTCTAAATGGATAAGCCACTGCATTCGTTTCTGCTATTTGCACCATGGTAAACCTGTGCCCAGGGGGATCAGATCACATTCCACCAGGGCTGCCTCTACTTCAGCAGCTTTTCTCAGAGGGGTCCCAACCAAAGATATTCTAGAAGCTGCTACTTGGAGCTCTGTTCATACATTTACAAAGCATTATCATTTACCTCTCTTCTCCAAATCCAGGGCAGGCTTTGCCACTGCAGTCCTGCAGGGCCTTATAGCTGCTCCTAATGCTGATTAGTTCCATCCTCCCATCCATAGCTTTGGAATTTTACCCAAATGTAATAACTGCAACAGTGAAACATGAAGAACATAGTACAGTTGTGTACACTTACCATAAATGTAGATGTTCGAGTGTATTCACTGTTGCAGTCCGGGTTACCCACCCACCATCCCCCATTCTATTCCTTTTTCTTTCCTTCACTATACACAAAAGCCTTTGTGGTGTATTTGCTTTTAGTTGAAGGTAAAGTTTATGTTTCTAAAAATGCATTTATATATTTACTGTTTATATATATATATATATATATATATATATATATATATATATATATATACATATATATATATATATATATATATTTTTTGCCCCCATTTGGGGGGCACCTGACATCTGGGGCAAGAAAAACTGAATAAAATGGTGTCGGCTGCATGACCTGACGTCATGGAAGAGGAGACAGCAACCGACGCAGGACCCAAGACTTTGTTATTCAGGCCGACTGAGGGCATCCTGCCGGCAGATTACCCAAATGTAATGACTGCAACAGTGAATACACTCGAACATCTACATTTATGGTAAGTGTACACAGCTGTACTTTCTTTCTGCCGTCCATAAATGGGAAAAAAGAAAAAGGTATTTATAAGAACGTATTTTTTTATTTAGTTAGAGTGAATTATGGGAAGACTGCATGCACAGGAGTGAAAGTTTATATTCTAATTTTGGTATTAGTACATTTATACCAATAGTTGGGCATGTGGAAGGAGAGAAAGGGTATGGAAATGCAACAGTATTATGCTTTTAAGAAACAATAGCTGTAATGTTGTCAGTATATACAGAAAAGTTGAAAGTAGGGTCAAGGGTTAGTCCAAGATATCTTTGCCGAGTGACATTAGGAGTATACTTACCTTTAGAGTAATTAAAGTCAGCTATATGAGTCAGGTTCATATTTTTTGTGGGGTAGTGGAATGCGTAACACTGTTTTCTTAAGGTTGCGTAGTAGTTTATTATTTTGCAGCCACGTCTGCTATTCTAAAAGTGTATTAGTTCTGGTTTAAGCACATGGGCTTCAGGCCAGTTATTTTACATTAAGAAGGTTTGTGGTCTGCACTCTTGTGGGAGGAGAGGCTGGATTCTGCCCTTCTGAGCTTGGAATTTCTGGTCACAGGCTTATTGTGACTGCTTATTTGAACTGTTTCTTTCTGAAATTGGTGCGCCTTGTTGCTGTAGCATAGACCAGATTCAGGCCTGCTGAATCTAGCTTTGTTTGTATAACTTGAGCACTGATCCAGGCCATCTTTTTTTGGAGAATATTCCCCTGCACCCTAGTAAACAGGGGTGTGCAGTTAGAAACTGTCTGATTGAAGACTGCTGGAACAGGGCTCAGTTTTGAGCTTTTTTCTTGTTAATTCTTGTTTAAATCAGTTTGTTCTTTTTCTATTGTTTTATATATATATATATATATATATATATATGTGTGTATATATATATATATATATATATAATTGCACTTTATTCATCTGCTTTTACTGTACTTGTGCTTCTTCCTACTTTATTACTGGGGCCATTGACTACAATTCTGATCTGCGATATATAACAATAAGTATCCTTTTCTGTGCTTTTAAACTGTTTTTTTTTTGAGTGTATCTGCTTTATTTTCTGGGGGGAAAAAGTATATATATATATATATAAATATATATATATATATATAGATATATATATATATATATATATATATATATATATATATATATATATATATATATATATGTATATATACAGATATACTTGTTTCCTGCCTCTAAGCTAGTATAGTCCAGTTTTCAGGTTAGTGCCGAATTCAGGGCTGTGTTACAAATCTCTGTGTTTGCCATACCTTACTTGGATAGAAGGAAGTTTCTCTGTTCATCTGTGAGAGAGGGGAGCTTTGAGCAGCCTATCTGTCCCTGGAGGAGTGGTTTCAGCCCAGAAATGAGTAGCTTATTGGCCATTTTGGGCTAATTTCTATCTCTTTCATTTCCCTGCTATAAATGCCGTATTTGGCCGGTTTTGTGCTCCGGGTTGCGGCAGTTAGCTAGGGTAAAACTATTCCCGGCTCCACAAAGTCTCCTCTACAATTTTTCCCTTGGAACTAGAGAAACTTTCAACTTAAGCACTCAAGCCATTCATTTCTCAGTCCGGCACTTGCTCAAAACTTATAGCAAGCACTTATAAACCCTAGCATTAGACCCTCCTGTACTGTACAGAAGGCCAAGGCTCTCTGTTCGACCTTACCAGCCATCCAGTAAAACAGTTCACTGTACCTATCTAGGCATGTTCAAAGGGCAGCTTCAGGTGTACTCTCCAGTTCAACTGGTGAATCTGGGCATTTTGAGGCAATGTTACAACTGCCTCATGTACACAGACAACCCCCTCCTCCTACCACCAAACACTAATACATGTGAGAGATGCAGTTATACAGCCAAACTAGAGGCTAAGCTCTCTCAACGCAAGACTGGATCAGACAGTCAAGAGGAGAAGGGAAATACTGCATCACACCATCAGTCTCACATAGACCCATTAAACCAGCACCGGCAAAAAACACGCATAAATACATGAAAACATACTCGGAGGCTCTAAATAAAAATCTGCAAAACCAACAGAGACCTCCAAAGCAAACATCCAAGCAACCTTCACCTCCCAACACAAACCATGAAACACATACTTCACAAAACCAGTGTGCCATGCAGCAAAATAACATACCCAACATACTAGTAATAGATGACTCTATAGTCAGGCACACTGCTCAAGGCTCACCAGACTGAACAAGGAGGAGGTCACTGTAAGCTGCCTGTCGGGTGCCAGGATCCGCCACATAACGCAAGCACTCAGGTCACTCCAAAGCAAGTACAAGTATGACTCCATCATTGTCCATGCTGGTGTGAATGACCTGAGACGTACCTCCCTGGACTACATGAAAAGAGACATGGAAGAGCTCTCTGATCACGTAACACAGGCCGGTATGACTCTGACCTTGAGTAGCATCTTGCCCTCACCAAGAATGATGCCACAGTATAAAGACAAAATGATCAGTTTCAACAATTGGCTAAAGTATTGGTGTCATTCAAAGGGGATCCAGTGTCTGTCAGTCTGGGATGACATGCTCGACAAGCCACGTTGCTTCGCTAGGGACGGCTTGCACCTGTCACCCTTAGGCTTTCGTATACTGGCCAAGGCTCTTGCCACCCCCATAGTGCCTTTTTTAGGCAAGGCTCAAAGGACAAACCCACCTCCATAGACAACCCAAGGATAAAAAATCTAAAGGTAATGCTACTCAATGCCAGAAGTGTAAACCTCAAGATGCACGCACTCGAGGCTCTCCTCAGTATGGAGAAAATCGATGTCTGTGCAGTAACAGAAACCCGGTTCAAGGCTCCTGAGAGCACCCCAGCACTACCAGGTTATAACTCATACCATGCGTTTCGGCCCCAAAACTGGGACTGAAGCACAAAAGGAGGGGGAGTATCTATATTCATCAAAGATACCCACACCTCCAGGTTAGTGGCACTGCACGAAGCATCGGAAACCATCCATGTGCAACTAACAGCGGGCAAAACTGCCTTTCAGTTTGTAGCCTGCTACAGAACACCCTCCCTATTACAGCAACCCCACTTGGCATTCCTGAGAACACTGGAGAATATGAAGGTCTCTCCAAACACTATGTTATTTGGTGACTTCAACTACCCAAACATTGACTGGGAAAACTACTCAAGCCCAAACACCCTCGCCCAACGGTTCCTTGAATTTATAAACTCTAACGCAATGGAACAACTGGTCACCACTCCCACAAGAGGGAACAGCATATTGGACCTGGTCAACACCAACATGGGGACTCTATGTTCCACACCAGAGGTAAACCCCTCATTGGTAAGATCAGACCATAAACAAATTTCCCTGGACATCCATATCCCGTCCCCATCCCCAGCCAAGGAAATCACTGTAAAGAATTTCTCAAAAGCCAACTTTGCACTTCTCAAGACTGAGGTGGAATCCTTCAAAGCCCCCGGGCCAGAGGATAATACAGCCCAATCCGCAGAATCCTTTACAAATGCATTCTATGAGCACCTGCAGGAATGCATGGATCATGCTATCCCAAATAAAACCAAGACTCACTCCTCCAAAAACAGGAGACCGGTCTGGTGGACCCCGGCCATAAATAAGCTATACAACAGAAGGAGGAAACTACTACATGACAGAGGAAAATCCCAAAAAGGGAAGGCATCTCTGATCAGTATTAGCAAGAAACTTCGATCCCTCATAAAATCATCAAAGGCCAGCTTCGAAAGAAAAATTGCCCTAGACACTAAAGATAATCACAAGGCCTTCTTTAGTTATGTCAGGAACATGGTGAAACTCCCAGATATGCTCTGAATTGTTGCATAACGGTACAAAATATACTGAACCTACAGACATAGCCAACATCCTGGCAGACAGATTCAGTGCAAACTTCTCCCCTTCCCCTCAAAGGAGCAAATGCCTATCCCAACTGAATGTAACCTCCCTGACATCACAGATGCACAGGTGAAAGCTGCCCTCTCCAAAGCAAAAAACACAGCATCTATGGGACCGGACGGTGTCCCAGGCTGTGTCTTACACGAGCTCCAAGAAGAACTGAACCCTCACATTAAGTCACTGTTCAAACTTAGCCTTACTACAGGATATGTACCCAAAGAATGGCGTACAGGTACAATGGTCCCACTCCACAAAGGTGGTGCCACAACGGACCCCGGAAACTATCGCCCCATAAGCCTGACTAGTCTGGTCTGTAAAGCTATGGAGCGTATTATCATGGAACTCATAAACAAAGACATTGGGAGCCTCCAGACACTGGACCCTACCCGATTCGGCTTTGTTAAGGGCAGATCTTGCCTCTTAAACCTAGTTGATTTCTTTGAAACAGTTACCAAAGCCATAGATGAGGGCAAGGTAGTCCACACAGCCTACCTGGACCTCGCAAAAGCCTTCGACACAATACCCCACTCGGGCATCATAAATAAGCTTACCAGCTTAAATATCAACCCCTATATCACAAGATGGGTTTCAAACTGGCTCAGAGATAGAACCCACATGGTCAGAATCGCAGGGGCCATGTCCGAATCCAAACCAGTTACAAGTGGCATCCCACAGGGCTCAGTTCTGGGACCTCTCTTGTTCGGTATATACTTCTCTGAGATTCAGGCTAACACAGGGGATTATGGCTGACAAAGTTCGCAGATGACTGCAAACTGGGGGCCATAATCGAATCTCCAGCTGACACAAGCATCCTCCAAAAGGGTCTCACAGAGATGGATGCTTGGTGCCAGAGCCACGGCCTCAAGCTAAATGCTAAAAAGTGCATAGTCATCCCCTTTGGGAAGAACAAGGTGCCCACAAATTACCACATAGGTGGTAATCCATTAAGTACGGAAGAAGTAATTAGAGATTTGGGGACCAACGTAGATAGTAATCCCTCCTTTGATAATCACGTTGCCAAAGTGGTTAGACCTTCTATATAGCCCACCTTATCACGAAAGGGTTCGCATCTAGATCAAGAGAGGTCATTGTGCCCCTCTACTCGTCACTCATCAGGCCCATAATTGAATACAATGTCCCTTTTGGGATGTACCTTACCCGACACCTGCAGCAACTGGAGAGACCCCAAAAGTACCTCACCAAGAGGATCATGGGCTACAAACAGATGTCCTATGCAGCTCAACTAAAGAAACTCCAGCTCTACTCAGTTGCTTATTGCCTACTCAGAGGCGATCTATGCCTGACGTACAAAGCCATGTCAAACCCAGAATTAATGGACAGGCTCCACCTCAAAAAATCCAAGTCCCTTACAGCTACACGTTCCAGGGACCTAAACCTCAGCACAAAAATAAATAGGACATGCTGGAGGGACAGATTCATTTCCCAGAGGCTCCCCTCACTCTGGAATAGAATCCCAGTTCATGTTAGACATAGCCCCTCGCTGACCCTCTTCAAGCGAAATCTGGACGCGTGGATGGGAAATCGCAAATTCACCCCTGGGATCTCTTCTGTGTCCCTGCTAGACAGAGGCACAGTAAACTAATCTTAAAAGGGTACCTTCTGTGACCTACTTTACAGAGGCACAGTAGGCTAATCTAATAGGGAGGCGGAAGCCAAATACACTCTGGCTAGGCTTATAAATGCCCTAGGGCAGATAGCCTAGTATCTACCTATGAACCTATGAACCTAAAAGAGGTCATTGTGCCCCTCTACTCATCACTCATCAGACCCATCATAGAGTACAATGCCCCATTGGGGATGTACCTTACAAGACATCTGCAACAGCTGGAAAGACCACAGAAGTACCTCACCAAGAGGATCAATAGCCTCAAACAGATGCCCTATGCAGCTCGACTGAAGAAACTCCATTTGTATTCGGTTGCATACCCCCTACTCACAGGTGATCTCTGCCTGACATACAAGGTCATGTCCAACCCAGAATTGATGGACATGCTCCACCTAAAGAAAACCTTATCCCCTCGAGCCACATGCTCTAGGGATCTAAACCTCACCACAACAGTAAATAGGATGTGCTGGAGGGATAGATTCTTATCCCAGAGACTTCCCATGATTTGGAACAAGATCCCAATCTACATTAGGCATAGCTCCTCGCTAACACTCTTAAAAAAAAAAACTTGATGAGTGGATGGGAAACAGAAAGTTTATCTCAGGGATCACTTCAGTGGCTCTGCTGGACAGAGGCACAGGGAACTAATCTAAGGGGGCGGTGAAAGTCAACACATTCTGGCTAGGCTTATAAATGCCTTCGGGCAGATAGCCTAGTACCCACCTATTGAACCTATGTTCAGAGATCAGTGAATTTACTCTGAAGCATTGACTGAAGGGAGAGGTAAAAGTCACTGGATCTCAACATGAGGATGTCATCAGACTTCAGTATAAGGTTAAAGTTTGGTGGGTCAAAGGTCAGGTTAGTTAACTGATTAGTGCAGTATCAAAATGCAGGATCACATGACACAGAATCAGGAATTACCTGGCATCTGCTCAGTATACAGGAAGTACAAATGCAAGTTTATTAATCTTGTATAGTTTCAATGAAGAAACTAAAGTAAAATCTACATATTTATTTCAGAATCAGAAAGCCCAATTACATAGTGAGAGCATAATTACTACAAAAAAACTAATAAAAACATATTTATACTAAAGCACGTTAGCCCCTGTTTTCACCCTTCCACAGATTGCTGTCTGTTCTTATCTTATTTGTATTCCCCTACGTGTGATAAATAACTTGCATGTTTTCATGAAACATTAATGTTTAGCCTTAAGAAAAAATTACACTGTCTGTCTCTAAATAAACTAAATTGTGTGTAATTCTGTGTAATGCATTAAAGTACTGAGTCTACTGGGAAGGCAAATAACTTGTTTAACTGTTAACTTACTTTGCACAGTGTTAAAAACTTCAGTTATTTTCACTGAACTGCTTGCCAATAGCCTTTAAATGTTAATTACATTGTACCTTGAATATTTCTTTTAGAACTAACAGTTCAGACTGCTCATTATTATTTGCTAACACCTACAGGCTCCTTGTCGACTAAAAGATGCTAATAGGGAAAAAAACAATGAACAGCTCACTACTTTACGAATGCACAAAAAAAATCATTGCAGGTTTTCTCTCAGAACAAACTGTTCAGACCTGTCATGATTAATTGCATGGACCTTCAGGCTCCATTTTTCTAGCTGAAAGCAAGTGCTAACAGAAAAAAAAACTAACCTCGCTGATGCAGTAAATGTCTACAGTTTGTCTTGCTTTTCATCATTTATGTTGTTTTTCAAGCCTATTTGCTTAAAAAATCTTTGTCTATAGCTTAAATTAAGGACTTTAGGTTAAGACACCCACCTCTAAAAAACAAGGAAAATTCCTTTTTTAGCCTACATATACTATGGTCATTACTCTATTACATCATCAGCAGCCCAAGATCACAACATTATATCAAATAGGCATAAACAAAAACAGATATGTGTCTTTTCAGACCAAAAGATGCAACACAAAATTAGTTGTTCAAATAATGAATGACTCGTCTCTTCAGACCATGTGCAAATCCAGAGTCTCAAAAAACGGAAAATAGCATTTCTTCTATAATAATAAGAGTTTATTAACAGACAGGTGAGCGCTTTCACTAAAATAGCTTTATCAAACCATTAAAAGCAAAGTAAATAAGAAACACCTTATATATAATCAAGGCACCATTAAAAATGACATCATAGTAAATTAGCATACAAAATTGCAAAAGCAATTAGAATAAAAATACATTAATGCCTAACAATTATTATTAATAACATCTTGATCTATTGCATAAAAAACGCCAATAAAACACTGAAGAAAAATAGGAAAAAATCAAACAAAAATAGGAAAAAATAAAAATAAAAAATGGGTTAATTCATATATAATAATTAATATTGTTGGTAATCAAATATATATAATAATATATAACCAGAAACGCTATAATTATTTATAACGAAATCTCCTATTTCTAAGTACTGGTTTTAAAGGTACTTTGTCATTAAGTCCTGAGGGAATATGGGCTTGCAATCTAATAATCCAATTCACTTCATTCCTTTCAGTATAATTCATGATATTGCCTCCTCTTAGTGTAGGGGTATTGACGTAAATGACTAAAAAATTAAAAAGTATGTGTAACATCTGTATGTAAAACATGTTTAGAAAGTGCATTAGTAGTAGAATGAACACGAATTTGATATAGATGTTCTCTCACCCTGTCCCTAAGCCTTCTATCGGTTTTACCCACATAGAAGGCGGGACAGGATTTACAAATAGCCAAATAAACAAATGTGTTTAGTATTACAGGCAGCACTGACATTAAAAGTAAACAATCTGGATGTACATGGATGTATAAACATATTTGAGGAGCATATATATGTACAGAAATTACAGTTATTACAAGGAACTGTGCCCAGATAATCTCTATTTTCGTGGTGATTACTCACGTTACTACAGCATAAAAGCCTATGTAAATTCTTTTTATTTTTAAATAAAAATTGTGGGTGTTCACCTACTATTTTCTTAATGTTAGGGTCCACTATAAGGACATTCCAATGTTTACTTAATATGTTCCTAATTTCCTGAAAATCATCTGTATAATATAAAGATATTTTCTGCAACTGCATATTATTTTGTATATTATTAGTGTCAACATTATAAATTTCCATCCCTTGTTCGGAAAAATAAGGGCAAGCTTTATCGGTTCTTAAATTCTCAATACACTGAAAACCTACATTAACTTCTTTTACTCTATAATTCCTTGATATTAATCTATCTTGTAGGTTCATTAATTCTAATTTAAAGTTGCATTGTATGGGATTCAACCTGGAGGCTCGAATTGCTTGGCCTTTTATAATATTATTAAAAATATGCCTGGGATGCATACTTTTTCTATGTAATAACAAATTTCTAAAACAAGGTTTTCTGTAAACACCTGTATTCAGTTGTCCATTACTGAGATGTTCAATATGAACATCTAAGAAAGCAATATTGAGATTTGAAGAATTTAGAGTAAATTTTAGGAAACCGGAGGATGAATTAACTTTTTCAAAAAAAGTATCCAGTTCTTGTTTGGTACCAGTCCAAATAAATCATCCACAAAACGTCTGTAGAATGGGATATACTTCCTAAAATGTGGTAAAGGTAACAGTTTTTGTATTTCCCACCATGTCATAACAAGGTTGGCGTAGCTGTTGGCACAAGATGTGCCCATAGCTATGCCATCCTTTTGTAAATATAGTCCCTCATTGAAAATAAAGATATTATTCTCTAATATTGTCTCCAGTAGCAAACCAATTAGATCTATTTTGGCAGGTAAAAAGTCTGTATTCTGTGTAAGATATTGTTGGACATATTCTGTCCCTATATGGTTCGGGATGTTGGTAAATAACGACTTAACGTCCAATGTCACTAACAAATATATAAAATCATCCGGAAAATACTTTGTTTCTTTGTATAGATCCAGTAGAAACTGTTTAGAATCTCTAAGAATCAAAGAATTGTAATCTACCACTGGTCTTAATAGCTTTTCCATATAAATTGATATATGTTCTGTTACCCAGCCTCTACCTGCCACAATAGGTCTCATAGGTGGTTGCAGTGGTTTTTTGTGAACTTTTGGTAGTCCTTGTATGGTTGATATTAAAGGATTCTCCATCAACAAGAAGTCATACATCTCATTCGTAATTATACCACTACATTTCAGATCTTCCAATGTGTTATAAACACTTAAAATATGTTCTTGGACAGTTTGCATATTAACAGGTGCATAGAACATATTATCACTTAACATTTTTTCATAAGGTTAATATAATCTACCCTGTCCAGTATAACCACTGGGTCGCCCTTGTCCGCTGGTCTTATTGGAATATTATTATCATTCTTAAGATTATGCAAGGACTTTTTCTGTTTGAAAGTTAAATTACCTTTCTTAGAATGTGGTGGTGTATGTGATGCAATAGAATATACATAGTCTTCTACCATTTTGCAAAAGGCATCAACAAGCGGATGTAAATTAGGTACAAAGATGCTAGGTTTACGGAATTGTACATCATGTGTATTAACAGATTCATTATTAAACATTAACTTAAGTTGTAGATTCCGAGCAAATAACTTGACATCCAAGATCGTATCTATCATATTACTATCAGAAGTAGTAATAAAAGACAGCCCTTTATTTAAAACTTCTAATTCATACCGGTCCAGGGATCTGTGTGAGAGATTCCAAACTAAATTATTACTTTCTCCCACATTTTCTTTAGAGTGGGTTCTTTCAAGTCTCCTCCTGGAGCTTTCCTCTTCTGCCTTCCCCTGCTCATAGAGCGACTTCTGATTCTTTTGTTGAAAGTGGCAATTGGGAAAGGGATAGCAGGCTCAACTGAACTAGAAGTAGTGGGTTGCGGAAATGTTTTTCTACGAACAACTGGTTCATTGTTTAGCTGTTTAATATTCTTATGACTTTTTCTTCAGTTTATCTCCTGCTCAGAATTGTGTTTTCCTCTGTGGTAACTTTTGTTATTTGGGTTATTATATCAAATTTAACTTGCTCTTATTCATTTTTTTTCTCATATTGTATGGCAAAACCAGGATTCATTAGAGCTAAGGAAAAAGCATTATCTTACCATAATATCACTGGCATAGTCAGTATTGTTAGTGATAAAACTTCCCCCACCTCATATTTAAAACACCACTGATTGCATACTCTACAGAATTGCTTTATGATATGACATGCAGTTTGTGTCATGGAATTGTACATTTGGTAATAAGAACAAAAGCTGATTTAATTGCAGTTACTTCTCGGGTCCCTACAGTGACATAAAGTGGGTTTTATTTGTTAGAGTTCTCTACCAGTTCAGCAAGTTCAGCAGAGTCAAGAAACGTTCATTATTTTTCAGCCACTTCTTCTTACAGAACCACACATAATGTGGCTAAATTGTATCTAATAAGGTTGATGTATTACATACAGTTCTTCCATTTATTCACTAATTTCACTTTGTTGCTTTCTTCCTGATCAAACATTTTTATTTGGAAGAAATGAAAATGATTGGCAAAGTCTTTCTATACACTTTATTGACGCAAAACTGAGAAATAGAGCCTGTTCAGCGAACTGGCTCACTCTTTGTTGGATAAACTTTGTTTTGTTTCCTTTTTAGCCTGTTCTTGCACCCAGAAATGACTTTGATCCTCCAGGAAGAAATACTTTGAAAACATATGGAGCAACTTGAATCTCACAGCTGCCTTTCGACATCTACTGATTACTTGGAGAAACTTTTTTTCTCTTCTGCCTGATGTACAAAAATAATTTATTTTCCACAATCAGTCTGGTGTCCCCAATTATATGTTCCCTTTCCCACAGTTTTGTCAGGTGGTATTATTTGCATCTTGCTTTAGTAATGTAGGTCTCTGCTGCTTTCTAATGGTCAGATTTGGAGAATACATCTGCTGTGGAACACCAGTCCAGTTGCTTACTTATATTTTCATAAAATAAATGCAATCTATTCCTTGCAGTTTATTTGGTGTAGCACAAATAATTAGGTTTTCCTTGCATGCTGTCTTCTCTATTTTCTTTCTTTCTTTTTTATTCTTGAAACACCCTTTCTTGAGAAGACTCATGTTTAGCCAAGCTTTCATTTATCTCAGTCTCTGATTTCTGCAGTTTTAGTAGTTCATCTGAATAGGTACTTAATGACTTAAAGCTTCATCTAGTTTTCCAGCCTTTTGTTATTTTACTTCATATATTCCTCCAGCATCTCACTTTTTCTAAACAACTCTGATTGCATTTGATGTATTTTTCCTTTAAGTTAGTGGGAGCTATCTTCTGTACCAAAACTGCGGTTTGAACTGCTTTTTCTTGAACAACAAGTTTCTTCCCAGAGTTTTTGCTCTCCTTTTTTGGTTGAGTCTCACTTGCTTTTTCCACATTTCTTATGTCTTGTAAAAGGTAGATCCTGTTGACTGAATTTCGTGGACTCTTTTAGGAGGAGACTGAAGAACTGGATAACAGACAATCAGCACACACTGCCTAGCTGGATGTAGCTAAGTCCTGTGACACTGTCCCACCCTACAGTATTGTTGAAATTCTCAGCTACCTAAATATCAGTCACTAAGAGTGGTGTTCCACCGGGCTCTGTATAAAGTCCCTTCCTCTTTGGCATACATTTTTCTGATGTCTGAGCTGGCATTAGGGGCCTATGGCTGACTATAGTTCATGATGACCACAAACTTGGCACCATCCTTAACTCTCCTGCTGACAGACATATCTCTCCTAATGACAGGCAGCTCCTGTAGGAAGGTCTAAAGTCTTCTTGTACCTTATATCGCAAACATGCACTCAGGTTTAGTGCTTAATGCATACTGTTTGGGAAACAAGAATACCCTTTCACCTACCATATAAAAGATACCCCGCTTAAGGTGGATATCTTTATTAGGGACCTAGGTATATTTGTGGACAGTGAACTCCTGTTTGACCATCTTATATCATCTCTTGTTAGGAAATTTTTCTTCTTTGTCAAACTACAAGCAAATCCTCTAGAGGCAAGGATGTTATTGCCCTCCCTGTACTCATCCCTAATCAGGCGTGTAATAGAATATGGTGCTCCCTGTGAAGACTGGCAGAGATGGGTGAAGGCTGTCAGCCTAGGCAAATAGAATGTGGTATGTAATTCTGTCCTTTGTAAATATGAATGTTGAAATACAGGCTTGTTTTCTTAAATGAAAGAATATGCTGTGAAAGGTTGAACTTAAAACAATGTAGCAACATTGCCCTCTGCTGTAAAGAAAGCTAAGTCAAGCATTTCTTGTCTGTCCTTTTAATTTGAAATTATTTCATGACTGTCTTTGATGTTTATAATTCGGCTTCGGCCGGGCTAGATGAAGGTTTCCTGCCTATTGTTTTAAGGTTAAAGTTAATGACCAGAATTTACATATGGAATGTCCTTTATTGCTCTGGTTTCTGCCTAGGTGTAAAAGAATGCAAATGCAGTTTCTGTCACCCTGGCAACACCAGGAAAGTATAAGAAATGATGTAATGGGAATCAGGACTGCAATAGCAATTTAAACAGAGAGAATCAGAAGCCATTAAGCATTTTTGTCTTGATAATCCAACTCACAGCACTGTCTTGCTCATATGTAAGTTATCTTAGACTTGTGTTTTCTTTTGGAAATAGCTAGGAACTAGAAAGATTAGACTAAGTGTTTTTCTGTGATGTCAGAAGTGTACTACTGTTTTATTTTAAGTATCTCTGTGTGATCTCTGAACTCTTGACTAGCATTGTCTAGTAGAAAGTATTGTCTTGTGTTTTTAGTTATTTATTATTAAATATTTTAAACCCTTTTAACTGTGACTGTTTTGTGTAGAGATAATTTAAGGTCTTAAGAGTACTTGCATGCCTTTGGTAAAATTGTACAAAGCCACTCTAATAGCTTTATCCCTGGGCTGTACTACCAATTGGATGATAATATTGCACAGTAATAATTGGGCACCCTTTTAAGGGCCTTTGAGTAGCTGATAAGTATTAGTGGGCGGTGGCAAGTGGAACTACTGTATAGTCTGGGAGAAAGGGGCACAGCTGGAGAAACTGTGCCAGCCTTCCCCAGGAGTATCTGTGTGGTTGTATAAACTCTTCTCAAAGTGCGTGTGTGTGTGTGTGTGTGTGTGTGTGTGTGTGTGTGTGTGTGTGTGTGTGTGTGTGAGCTACTTGGGCAGGGACATAAAGCACTTTTTAGACAGAGAGCGTGCTAGAGGTTTTAGCTTGCCCACTAGGCTGAGATCTGCACCCTATAGCTGTGCCATTGGAAAGTCTTATTGGGGACCTGGAGAGCAAGGGGGTGACCAGCCCCAGACTGACTGTGATCTCTGTGTGCTCTTAAGGGAAATTGCACTTTACTGTGTGTATTTGTTATCCTGTCTTCATATATGAGACACCCTCTCTGGTGTTAGTGGTGAGGATTGAGGCTCCTTAATTGCTGGGCCAGGGCACGGGTGTCACACTCCCTTTGGCATATGCTTATCCAGACACATCACACAAGTAAAGAGACCATGGGACTTGCTAACAAAGAAAACATTTTTTATGAGCTCCTTAAATTACACATGCTGGCTAAGAACTTTTCTTCATCTTGTATAAGTTCTTGTATGGCGATATCTGATTGGCCAGTTTATGCTCTGAAGGATGCTGTACTTTTTAACCACTTATACCTCCAAAGAAATAGTTGTAAGTTATGGTCACCATCAGCAGAGTGAATTAATAAATAAAAAATAAATAAATGCAAGAAATAAAAGTGTGCACTGCTTCATATTTTTACAAGCCTGTAAACACATGTACACACACACACACACACACACACACACACACACACACACACACACACACACACACACACACACACACATTTTTCTCTCCTGCACATTTGAGTTATATCCCAAGACATTTCCAACAGAATTTCTTTAAGCATAGCGGTGAGTATGCTGTGTATATTTGCTTAAAGTTTATGCACTGGCCTTGTAGGCATTTTACAAACTGCCTTGTGTGAGTTTTACAGCAGATAGGTAAGTTTTGCTTGTAATCTGTAATGCGTCTTTTCCCACATTCCTGATGTACCATACCCGCTACTTTCATAATTCATACTTTATTAGAATTCAGTTTGACAGCCTGCTATAGACTCACATATCAGTGCAACCACCATTGCCACCTCTTATTCATGTTTTAGCAACAATCTCAACATTTTGCTCTTTCCTTCCATTACAGTGCAGTGGTGCTGTAGAAAGAAGCTTGTTATTTGAGTATAGTAGTGGTTTTAGAAAGGTAAATTAGGCATGCAGTGTATTGATGCAAATAATTTAAATTACTAGCCTGTTAAAAGCTACTGGATCGTCTCTCATGTGTGGCCTAGCTATTAACAGAATAAAACAGGACAAAGCCTGCAGTGAGACATTTTTTAGTATGTTTCATGGTAATGTTTGATTTCTTCCAGGTAACCAGATAGCATCTAATGTTCACATCTCATTTGCTTACTAATAAAAAATTAAAACAGGGTGACGTGTTTGAAGTTTTTTTTCCCTTTTTTTTTTTTTGCTTTTCAGTACCGCACATAGATTATTTATTTTTTTTGCATTACAGCTTTAAGTGTACGGTTTGCTTGCTAATCTTTTATGTTTTCCCACTCGGCCGACGATCTACTGATGTATTTTATTGCGCAGTGATATGCTAAGTGGTCTGTTTACTTGTCAGGACACAAGGCATGTAATGAGCCATCTTATCTCCTTTATACTCACTAACTGTGCTTATTATATTTAATGGGAGTTTTTATGATAAACAGGTTATCATGTTGCAAGGTCAGACTCCAGAGATACAGTTTTATGTAAGTGTAGATTAGTAACCTCAGTAATATTTTAGGAAATACAGAAGGCTGATAAGGTGTGAACAGACTCCAGTATACATTTTGTGCATGTGGTAGGCATCTTGTGCTATGAGCAAGGTTATCGCTTATGTAAAATACATTCTTTGTTTGCACTGTGTCCTTGTCAGGGCTTTTGTGGTTTCTTCTTTTTTGTATGTATGTTAGAGTATTTTGTTTGTTTGTGTCTTTCGGCTTTTCCCGGTTAGGGGTCGCCACAGCGGAACTCCGGTCCGCTAATGATTGGCAGTAGATTTTTACGTACTGGCTTGCCACTATGTTTAATGTCTTTTGGTCATTTGGTTCTGATATGTCTGTGACAGATTAACTTTGCAGTACCTTTTAGGTATACTAGGCATACCTGATTTATTAGAGATGCATGGTTTTGTAACGTGGCAGCTGCATGTTGGGAGATAGCATCTGCTTTTTATGATGATTAGGATATTTAGTTGTGTTATTGTAGGACTGCTGAGAAAGTGTTACAGAAGGACAAGGATGTTCTTCGTGTTTCACTGTTGCAATCATTACATTTGGGGTAATCTGCTGGCAAGTTGCCCTCAGTCGGCCTGATTAACACAGTCTTGGGTCCTGCGTTGGTTGCTGTCCCATCTTCCATGACGTCAGGTTGTCAGGGGTATAAAACATGCAGCCGACACCATTACATCAGTCTTTCTTGCTGTGCGGTGCCCGAAGCAGAAGCAGTTTGCAAGTGTTGGTCGGACGACTCTAGAAATTTTCATTTTCAAGTTTCAGAACCAAAGTATTCAATTTAAAGCTAAGTACCCCTTTGGGGAAACTTTTTCTTGCTCCTTACCGATGTCAGTAAAAGTTAATAATTGCATTACTTGTGGAAACCAAATACCTTATAAAGATTTTAATTTGTACTGTATACCTTGCCTAGGCCCTGACCACGATGTACCTTGCTGTCGGTTTTGTGCTTTATCAGCGCACTATCCGTTGTCGGTACATTTTTGCCTCTAAATATTTCGGTTCTCGGTTTAATTTATCCAGAAACGACGTTGGTTAGCCATCCGACTTCCGGGATTCTGAAAAAACACAAAGATAAAGACAGAGACAGACAGTCGAGGTCCAAAACTGCCAACAATGCTTCTCCTAAGCCAGTCGCCAGTTCGCCGGTACTCAGTGAGGTGCTTTTGCAGCCCCTGATACCCGCTACTTTTGACTCGCAGGCATCTACTGAGACCCATTCGGAGTCAGGTATGTCGCGAGATACTTCACCTATGGAACCCGCGGATGTTTCTACCTTGGATAGGTCCGGAGCCGCTGTGCAGGCACCGGCTTCTGAGGGTGTATTCAGGCCTACAGACTTGCATATTAAATTAACTCCATCTTCTATACTAAGGCCTAAATCTCTATCTATGTCTAAAAATCCGACGGCCAGGCCACATGTTCAGGCCGCTATGCCTAAAAAACCAATGATCAAAATGGCTGAAGATCTTATTACACTAATCAAGGGTAGTCAAACCCCCCCCCCCCCCCAAGAGCCCTAGGGCTGAGCTTGACTATGAATCTTCTGATCAGGTCTCTGTTTCCTCTGATTTTTCCAATGACCTGGATTTGTCCATACCTACTTATGAGGATTCTGATGCAGGGGATTCCATTCCCTCTGCTCCCCCCCCCCAAAGACTTTTCTTTTGGGGAAACTTTATATACCTTAAGGGAGCATTTCCACTGGGAAAGTTAGGAATTTTCTGAATCAAAAAAGAGGCGTAGGGATTTCCTTCTTCTACCTCAGCATAGGCCTTTGGCTATACCTCCTGTACTAGACATTGTTGATGAGGTGTTTTCGGAATCCAGTATGGACTCTGATTCCCTGACAGATACTACAGTGTTCCTGAATCCCACAAGTTCCTTTTCAAGAATCCAGTTGTGGATCCAGAAACCATTTCTCAGGGGCCCAAGGGCATTAAGGCTTCTACTGCTAAAAATCCTACCCCTTCTGATAGAGACTCCAGGGCGCTGGATAGATGGGGTAAAAAGGTTTATACTTCTGCAACCTTGGCAATCAGGGCTTTAAACTGCCAATTTCATATGTTAAAATATCAACAGCATATTATTGGGCTGCTTAAACAGAAAATGATGTTGATCTCTGACTGTGTGGAAAATAAAGATTTACAGGATTTATTACATTCTGCTGAACAAGTTGGAAAACTTACTTTGCAATTTGGTTTTGATTCTTTAGAGGCCTCTTGCAGGGCTGCTGTTACTGGGTCTGTGCTTAGAAGGCATGCTTGGCTTAAGGAGCAATCTCTGCCTGACCATGTTAAAGCAAAATTGTTGGATGGTCCTTTAAATCATGACCGCCTGTTTGGCAATAAGGCTGAAGAAGTTCTAAAAAAGATGGAAGATAAAGCTAAATCTATGCAAACTGTAAAAGATTTCTTGCAAGTGCAACCTCCAAGATTTAGTAGGCACTGGCCTTCTAAGAATTGGTCCTTTCCAGCTCCTTCTAGACCCTCTCAAGCCAAACCCAGACACACCAAAAGCACCAGGTTTCAGTCCTAGGGGACTCTCAGAACTAAGCAGTAGGGTGGGCCTCCACTTCCAAATCTGGAAATAACAAGACAGCCCCCTATGGTAAACAGTCTCAATGACTTTCCTTTAAAATTACCAAGCACTTACCTTTTAGCCGCCCCTTTGGGGGGGAAAGATTGTTCTTCATGCAAAAAAACTGGGATCTCATAACCCAGGACAAATGGGTTTTAAATGTAGTGTCCCAGGGATACAGATTTCATTTCCACACATTGCCAACACCAAACGGGTGGCCAGACCTGCCCCCAAATCAGTGGACAGAGGCTCAAAAACAATTACTTTCTCTCTTAAACATGGGGGTTATTTAACCGGTACCAGAAGAGGAAAAGGGACAAGGTTTCTGTTCCAGGCTTTTCCTGGTACCCAGAAAAGACAAATCATGGCGTCCAATTCTGGACCTGTCTTCTCTAAACACTTTTCTGGACATTCCAAAATTCAAGATGCTGACTCTTCACCAATTACTTCCTATGCTAGGCAAAGAAGCCTGGTTGGCAACTCTAGATTTAAAAGAAGCTTACCTGCATATCCCAGTCAAGGAATCTTGCAGACGATACCTATGCTTCAAAGCAGGCTACTTGCTTTATCCGTTCTCTGCACTGCCCTTTGGCTTGTCTACTGCGCCCAAGGTATTCACAAAATGCGTGGCTCCAGTAATTGCATTTTGCAGGCAAAGAAATATTCACATATATCCATACCTGGACGATTGTCTAATTCAGGCAGAAAACCAGGCCATACTTATAAATCATCTGGCGTTTGTAAAAAGGGTTCTAACCTGTATGGGGTACACCATAAACAAAAAGAAATCACAACTGGTACCCTCTCAACAGATTACATTCCTGAGTGCAAGCTTGAATACAACTGTCCAGATGGCTTTTCTCATGCCAGAAAAGCAAATTCATTTGGTAACTTACTTAAAACAAGTGACCACAAAAACCCTGCTCTCTGCACGACAAATACTGCAAGCCTTGGGATTCATGGCCTCCTGCATTCTTCCAATTCCATATGCAAGACTGCATATGAGGAAACTTCAATGGTACTTAAAAAGTGTATGGAGTCAACATTGTCACAGCCTGGAAACAATGATTCCTATCATACCTTGCCTACACCTGGAGTTCCTATGATGGGCAGTGGCCTGCCACCAAAACAAGGGACTGCCATTCACACTACCCCTTGCCACCCAACCCTAACTACAGATGCATCAAACTATGCATGGGGGGCTCACCTGGCAGGGAAGTGCATTCAGGGCAAATGGAACCCAAATCAAATGCACCTACATATCAATCAAAAAGAAATGTTAGCTGTACAGAATGCTCTGACAGCCTTCAAGGACTACATTCTTCCAGGACAACTAATGGTAAAAACGAACAACACCACAGTTATGTGGTACATAAACAAGCAGGGGGATACACATTCCTACCCCCTCTGCAGACTAGCCATGGCATTGTGGAACACGGCCTTGAGCTACCAAGTGCACCTACAAGCTCAATTCCTGCCAGGAAAATTGAATACACTGGTAGATGGACTAAGCAGAAATCTCATGGACCCACACAAGTGGAAACTGGAACCACGGATTTTCAACATGTTGACAAGCAAATGGGGGAGCCCAGACATAGATCTATTTGCCTCCCCCAAGAACTACCAGTTGGACAAATTTTGCAGAAGGGCTTCCCGCAAAAAAGCCTGGAAAGTGGATACTCTGTCCTTCAGCTGGAAAAACCTATCAGTCTACGCCTTTCCCCCTCTGTCTCTGCTCTCCAAAGTCCTGCTAAAAGTCAAACAGGACAAACCAAGAATGATTTTGATTGCTCCAGACTGGCCAAGCCAACACTGGTACCCACTGCTGCGCAGTGTGTCACAAATATCTCCATGGCACCTGCCTCAGACACCTTCCTTTCTGTCTCAGCAGGAGAACCAAATTCTGCACCCTCAGCTCCCATCATTGAACCTTGTAGCTTGGCTAATCACTTAAATTCACCCTTAGCATCCCTCAGCAAACCTGTGGTAGATGTCATCTTGGAGGTGAGAAGACCTAGCACTAGAAAATCTTATGCTGACAAATGGAAAAGATTCTGTGCTTGGAACCAATCTTTAGGGATGAGCACAGCAGCACACAATTTACCTCAGATTTTGCAGCACTTAACTGAGATGCTTCACAAGGGCCTGTCTTTTTCTTCTCTTAAAATCCAAGCTTCAGCTGTTTCAGCTCACTATAACACAGAACCACCCCTCTTTTCTCATCCCCTGCTTAAGCAGTATCTCAGTGGAGCAAAGAACTTGAGACCACACAGGAGAGCTCCTACCCCTGCCTGGGACCTTAACTTTGTTTTGGAGAAGCTCACTTTACCTCCTTTCGAGCCAGCTGCTACTGCAGACTTAAAATTTCTTTCTTGGAAAACAGCCTTCCTCTTGGCAATCACTTCAGCTAGTAGGATATCTGAATTACAGGCCCTTATGGCAGTGGAGCCTTTCATCATCTTTCATGCAGACAGGGTATCTCTGAGGACCAATCCATCCTTCATGCCCAAAGTGGTTTCCAGTGTGGCTCTTAATCAGTCCATTCATTTGCCAACCTTCTATCCCAATCCACAGAACAAAGGGGAACGGATTCTGCATTTCTTGGACGTGCACAGACAACTTAGATTCTACTTGGACAGAACTAAATTTCGAAGAAAATCTGAACAATTGCTAGTAGCATTTGCTGCTGGGGCAGAGGGGAAGGCTATTTCAAAACAAACCATTTCTAAATGGATAAGCCATTGCATTCATTTCTGCTATAAGCACCATGGAAAACCTATCCCCCAGGGGATCAGATCTCATTCCACCAGGGGTGCATCTACTTCTGCAGCCTTTCTCAGAGGTGTTCCTACCAGGGATATTCTAGTAGCTGCTACCTGGAGTTCTGTACTTACTTTCATCAAGCATTATCATTTACCAGATGTTCATTGTGTTACCCTGCCGCAGTCATCACACTTGGGTTATCCTGCCGTCAGGCGGTCCCGCAGTCGGCACGAATTCCAAAGTCTTGGCCCGGCGTCAGTTGCTTCGCTTCTTCCCTGACGTCAGAGCGCCAGGGGTATATCAGAGGCATCCAACGCCATTTTCTTCAGTCTTTCTTGCCGTGCGGTGCCCGAAGCAGAAGCAGTTCGCAAGTGCCGGTCGGCCAACACCTGAGATTTTCGAATCGAGTTTCAGTCCGAAGTCTTCAAAGCTAAGTACCCCGTTGGGGAACCTTTTCTTGCCTCAGTTCGATGTCAGAAAAAGTTAACAGTTGCATTTCTTGTGGGAAGCAAATACCTCATAAGGACTTTCATTCTTTTTGTATACCTTGCCTAGGCCCAGACCACGACGTCACTGGTTGTCGGTTTTGTGCTAGGTTCAATAAGCAGACTATAAAGCGTCACTTTGATTTCGCACGACACTACTTCGGTAGAAAATTTAATTACACAATGCCGTCGGAGCAACCGACTACCGGCGTGCATAAAAAATGCAAGGATAAGGACCGGCAGCCTAGATCCAAGCCAGACTCCGAGGCCTCGGCTGGCCCGGTCGCCGGTTCTCCGGTTTTCAGTGAGGCGCCTACTCAGCTCCTGGCTACCATTGAATTGGATCCCCAGACCGCATCGGATCCCCCAGCAGAGATTTCTAGGCCGACGCAGCCATTTCCCTTAGGCCCTACCGACGACATTGCAGTAGGGGAAGCCAGTGCTGCAGAAACACCTTCGGTTTCTGAAGGTGTCTTAAGACTGACTACCCTCACCATAAAATCTTATGCTAAGCTTAAGACTCATCTAAAACCAAAAAAGCGTACACTTCAGTCTCCAGGTCAAGGCCCTATGCCTAAGAAACAGATGCTTAAAATGGCTGAAGATTTGATTTCTTTGATCAGGGTTTCCCAACCCCCCCCCCCCACGACAAAAGGCCTAGACAAGAAGAGGATTATGCCTCCTCTGATCCGGTGTCTGTTTCCTCTGGCTCTTCTGAGGAACAGGATTACTCCTTTCCCCTTATGAAGATTCTGATGCTGAAGACTCCATTCCCTCAGCTTCTCCCCCTGAAGACTACTCCTTTGGGGAAACCTTCCACAACATGAGGGAACATTTCCACTGGGAAGGTCAGGACTACTCAGACACAAAGAAAAGGCTCCGAGAGTTTCTTTTACTCCCCCAGCACAGACCACTTGCTATCCCCCCAGTTTTGGACATAGTGGATGATGTCTTCTTAGAATCTAGTCTAAATCCAGATTCTCTGCCTCCTGCTCCAGCCAAACCAGATAGATACTATAGAGTGCCTGACTACAAAAGCCCTGCTGCTGATCCAGAGGCAATCTCCCAGGGTACCAAAGGGGCTAAGGCTTCTATGGCTAAAAATCCTGTACCCTCAGAAAGGGACTCCAGAGCACTAGATAGGTGGGGGAAGAAGGTTTACACCTGAACTACTCTAGCTATGAGAGCACTAAATTGTCAATTTCACATGCTTAAATACCAGCAATTCCTAATGTCTCAAATAAAACAAAAGATGGGCATGCACCCTCAACAGCTGAACAGGTGGGCAAACATACTTTACAATGTGGTTTTGATGCCTTGGAAGCTTCCTCTAGAGCAGCTGTTACTGAGTCTGTTATACGTAGGCATGCTTGGTTAAAGGAACAATCTCTGCCTGATCATGTTAAAGCAAAGTTACTGGATGCACCCTTACAGCAGGATGTTTTATTTGGGGTTAAAGCAGAGGAGGTTTTAAAGAAAATGGAGGATAAGGCAAAATCTATGCAAACGGTCAAAGATTTCTTACAGGTACAGCCCCCACGATTCAGCAGAAATTGGCCAACAAAAAATTGGTCCTTTCCAGCTTCTGACAGACCACAGAGGGGTAAATACAGGCGCCCAGGGGGCAGAGGACAGGCACAAATTCCTTACAAACCTCGCAATGGGGCACTACAACACAGAAGGGAGGAGAAGACAGGTCCCAAACCACTAGAAGGCAAACACAATGACTCAAACCTCAAACTGCCAAGCAAAACCCTCTTGGCAGCTCCCTTGGGAGGAAAATTAGCACTTTTTGCAGACAACTGGCGCATCGTCACAAAGGACAAATGGGTCCTAGACATTATCTCACACGGATACAGGTTCCATTTCCACACCTTGCCAAGGATAAAAGGAATGCCAGACCTGCCACAAAATCAATGGGCAGAGGCACAAAAACAAATTACAGCTCTCATGGACATGAGAGCCATTCAACTAGTACCTACACAGGAGGAAGGCCAAGGATTTTACTCAAGGCTCTTTCTAGTCCCCAGAAAGGACAATGCTTGGAGACCCATTCTGGACCTTTCAATCTTAAACACTTTCTTGCAAGTACCCAAATTCAAGATGCTAACACTACAGCAGCTTCTTCCCATGTTGGGCAAGAAAGCTTGGCTAGTAACGTTGGACCTCAAGGAGGCATACCTGCATGTCCCTATCAGACAAAATTGCAGAAGATACCTCCGTTTCATTGCAGGTTCAACCCATTACCAATTTTCTGCACTGCTCTTTGGCTTATCTACTGCGCCCAGGGTCTTCACAAAATGCCTGGCACCAGTAATTACATATTACAGACAGAGAGGAATTCAAATATACCCATACTTGGACGACCGTCTCATCCAAGCAGAAAGCAAGGGCATTCTCTTACAACACCTGGCTTTTGTAAGACATCTTCTAAGTTGCCTGGGGTACACAGTAAACGAAAAGAAATCAAAACTAGTGCCCTCACAAATTATGACATTCCTGGGTGCCAGCTTGAATACAACGGCCCAGATGGCTTATCTGACGCCAGACAAACAACTACAATTAACTCAATACTTCAGAACAATGGCAACAAAGACCCAACTCCCTGCAAGAAAAATTCTGCAGGCCTTGGGCTTCATGGCATCTTGCATACTACTAATACCATTTGCAAAACTGCATATGAGGAAATTACAATGGTACCTAAAAAGCGTATGGACTCAACACAGCCGCAGCTTGGAAACAATGATAAATCTCATTCTCTGCCTTCAACAGGAGTTTCTATGGTGGCCACAGGCTTGTCACCTAAACAAGGTCAGCCTTTCACCCTAGCCCCAGCCAGGCAAACTATGACAACAGATGCATCTGACTATGCCTGGGGGGCACACATGGCAGGATGGTGCGTTCAAGGCTTATGGACAGCAGATCAAAGGAATCTGCACATCAACCAAAACAAAATGCTAGCTGTACAAAATGCTCTGACAGCCTTCAAGGACCTCTTGCATCCTGGACAGCTTATCATAAGAACAGACAACACCACAGTAATGTGGTACATAAACAAACAAGGGGGTACACACTCCTACCCTCTATGCAGGCAAATAATGACCTTGTGGAAACACAGCACTGGCTTATCAAGTTCAATTACAAGCTCAGTTCCTGCCAGGAAAAAAGAACACATTGGCAGACGACCTAAGCAGAAACATCATGGATCCCCACAAGTGGAAACTGGATCCACAAGTATTCGCAATGACAACTCAAAAATGGGGGCTCCCAGACATAGACCTGTTTGCCAGCCCTCAAAACTATCAGCTAACAAAGTTTTGCACAAGGACTTTTCACCATCAGGCTTGGAAAGTGGACGCACTCTCATTCAGTTGGAAAATGCTAACAGTATATGCCTTTCCTCCACTACCCCTTCTCACAAAGGTGCTACTGAAAGTCAGGATGGAGGGACCCCGAATGATACTCATTGCTCCAGACTGGCCACGCCAGCACTGGTACCCACTATTAAGGAATATGGCCCAGGGCCCACCATGGATTCTACCACAAATTACCCACCTGCTCACACAGCAAGACAATCAGATTCTACACAGCCAGCTCAAAACCTTAAACTTGGCTGCATGGCAAATCACCTAAACAACCAGCCAGCTCCTCTCTCACAAGCTGTTATGGAAGTTATTCTGGAGGCCAGAAGACCCAGCACCAGGAAAGCCTACTCAGACAAATGGAAAAGGTTTTGCGCCTGGAACCAAGCTAAAGGCCAAAATACCCTTCAACCTGACATACCTCAGATTCTGCAATATCTAACTGAGATGTTACACAAAGGGCTTTCTTTTTCATCTATTAAAATCCACGCCTCAGCCATTTCTGCTCACTACAACATGGATCCTCCCTTATTTTCACATTCACTTGTAAGGCAGTTTCTCAAAGGGGCCAAGAAGATTAGGCCTCCCAGGAGAGCACCGGCACCTACTTGAGACCTCAACTTTGTTCTGGAAAAACTCACCCTACCTCCTTTTGAGCCAGCTTTCTCAGCTGACTTAAAGTTTATATCATGGAAGACTGCCCTGCTGCTAGCAATCACTTCAGCTAGAAGAGTTTCAGAACTTCAGGCACTAATGGTAGTAGAGCCTTTCCTCATTTTTCATCAAGACAGAGTTTCTCTACGAACTAACCCCTCCTTTATGCCTAAGGTGGTATCCAGTGTGGCTCTAAATCAAACCATCTATTTACCCACCTTCTTTCCAAATCCACAGAACAAAGGAGAAAAACTCCTGCATTCCTTGGACATTCACAGGCAGCTACGTTACTACTTGGATAAAACTAAGGTTTTCAGAAAATCTGACCAGCTTTTTGTATCCTATGCTACAGCATCACAAGGAAAGGCTATCTCAAAACAAACCATTTCCAAATGGATAGGACATTGCATACGTTTTTGCTACACCCACCATGGAAAACCAGTTCCTGCTACCATAAGGCCCCACTCTACCAGGGCAGCAGCTACATCTACAGCCTTCCTCAGGGGGGTGCCAACCAAGGATATTCTGGAAGCTGCAACTTGGAGTTCAGTACACACCTTTACCAAACATTACCGCTTACCACTTTACTCTAAGACTAGAGCTGGCTTTGCCACTGCAGTTTTGCAGGGCCTTCTAGCCTCCTCTAACTCTGTTTGACTCCTCCGCCCATCCTTAGCTTTGGGATTCTACCCAAGTGTGATGACTGCAGCAGGGTAACACGATGAACATAGTACAGTTTTGTACCTACCATAAATGTAGATGTTTGAGTGTATACCCTGCTGCAGTCCAGGTTGCCCTCCCTCCATCCCCTCTAAACTAGCTGAACTTATCTCTACCACTCTATTCTATACTACTTCTGTGGTGTATTTGCTTGTGCCTAAGGGTTTTGTTTTATTTTTCCTATATAGTTATCTGTATATATATATCTTTTGCCTACCTATTAGGGGCACCTGACATCTGGGGCAAGAAAAACTGAAGAAAATGGCGTCGGATGCCTCTGATATACCCCTGGCGCTCTGACGTCAGGGAAGAAGCGACAGCAACCGACGCCGGACCAAGACTTTGGAAATCGTGCCGACTGCGGGACCGCCTGACGGCAGGATAACCCAAGTGTGATGACTGCAGCAGGGTATACACTCGAACATCTACATTTATGGTAGGTACAAAACTGTACTTTTACTCTAAATCCAGAGCTGGCTTTGCCACTGCTGTCTTGCAGGGCCTTATAGCTGGTCCTAATGCTGTATAAATTCCTCCTCCCAACCATAGCTTTGGGAACCTACCCAAAAGTAATGACTGCAACAGTGAAACACGTCACCCACGTGCAACTAACAATGGGCAAAACTGAAATTCAAATTGTAGCTTGCTACAGATCACCCACCATGTCCCAGGACCCCCATTCCGCGTTTCTGGAAACACTGGGAAACATAAAGGTTCTACCAAACACCCAGATATTGGGTGATTTCAATTACCCAAACATTAACTGGGAGAACTACTCAAGTACTAACTCCCTTGCCCACCTTTTCCTAGAATTTATAAACTCAAATGCCCTGGTTCAACTGGTCAGCATTCCCACCAGAGGTGACAGCATATTGGACCTGGTCATCACCAACATGGGCGACCAGTGTTCCACACCAGAGGTCAACTCCTCGCTGGTTAACAAATCACTTTGGATATCCATATTCCACCCCTACCCCTGGACAAGAAAACCACAGTGAAAAACTTTTCAAAAGCAAACTTCACATTACTTAAGACCAAGGTGGAAAGTTTCAAGCCCCCATGCTGAAGGATAACACTGTCCAAGCTGCAAAATCCTTTACTAATGCGTTCTATGGGCAGCTACAAGAATGCATGGATCGTGCTATCTCAAGCAAAACCAAGACTCACTCCTCCAAGAAAAGGAAACCAGTCTTGTGGACTCCTGCCATAAACAAGCTATCAGTTGAAGGAGGAAACTAGTACAGAAAAGAGTAAAATCCCAAGAAGGGAAGACATCCCTGATCAGTATCAGCAAGAAACTACGATCCCTCATAAAATCATCTAAGGCGAGCTTTGAAAGAAAAATTGCCATGGACTCCAAAGATAACCACAAGGCATTCTTTAGCTATGTCAAGAATCTAAGTGGCAATGCTTAGATCTGCTCGGTGTTAGTGCAGAATAGCACAAAATACACTGAACCGACCGATATCGCCAACATCCTGGCAGACAGGTTCAGCGCAAACTTCACCCCCCTCTCACCCCCAAAAGGGCCCATAACCATACCAGAAGAATGTAGAGTCCCTGAAATCACAGACACTCAGGTTAAAACAGCCCTCTCCAAAGCCAAAAACACAGCATCGATGGGACTGGACGGTGTCCCAGGCTGAGTCCTACACGATCTCAAAGACAAACTAACCCCTCACCTAAACACACTGTTCAAACTCAGCCTCTCCACAGGCTACATACCCATAGAGTGGTGCACAGCAACGGTTATTCTGCCCCACAAAGGTGGAGCCACAACAGACCCTGGGAACTAGCCTGACTAGCTTGGTCTGCAAGGCTATGGAGCACATCATCATGGAACTCATTAACAGAGATATTGGGAAACTCCAAACACTGGACCCTACCCAGTTTGGCTTTGTTAAGGGCAGATCATGCCTATTAAACCTGGTGGACTTCTTTGAGACAGTTACCAAGGCTATAGATGAGGAAAAGGTGGTACACACAGCCTACCTAGACCTCGCTAAGGCCTTTGACACCATTCCCCATTCCGGTATTATAGACAAGCTCACCAGCCTGAACATAAACCCCTACGTCACAAGATGGGTTGCCAACTAGCTGATAGACAGAACCCACATGGTGAGAGTTGCGGGAGCTAGGTCTGACTCTAAACCGGTTACAAGTGGCGTTCCCCAGGGTTCAGTCCTTGGACCCCTCCTGTTCGGCATGTACTTCTCAGAGGTACAGGCAAGCACAGGAGGACTATGGCTTGACCAAGTTTGCAGACGACTGCAAACTAGGGGCTATAATTGACTCTCCGGCTGACACAGACATCCTCCAAAAGGGTCTCACAGAGACAGATACCTGCTGTTAAAATCATGGCCTCAAGCTAAATGCCAAAAAGTGTATAGTCATCCCCTTTGGAAAAAACAAAGTACCCACAAACTACCACATAGGTGGTAATTCCCTAAATACGGAAGATGTAGTAAGGGATCTGGGGACCCAAGTAGATAGTAATCTCACCTTTGATAATCACATTGCCAAAGTGGTTAGAAAATCCTTCTACGTGGGCCACCTAATCACAAAAGGGTTCACATCCAGATCAAAAGAGGTCATTGTGCCCCTCTACTCATCACTCATCAGACCCATCATAGAGTACAGTGCCCCATTGGGGATGTACCTTACAAGACATCTGCAACAGCTGGAAAGACCACAGAAGTACCTCACCAAGAGGATCAATGGCCTCAAACAGATGCCCTATGCAGCTTGACTGAAGAAACTCCATTTGTATTCGGTTGCATACCCCCTACTCACAGGTGATCTCTGCCTGACACACAAGGCCATGTCCAACCCAGAATTGATGGACATTTTCCACCTAAAGAAAACCTTATCCCCTCGAGCCACATGCTCTAGGGATCTAAACATCACCACAACAATAAATAGGATGTGCTGGAGGGATAGATTCCTGTCCCAGAGACTTCCCATGATTTGGAACAAGATCCCAATCTACATTAGGCATAGCTCCTTGCTAACACTCTTCAAAAAAAAAAACCCTTGATGAGTGGATGGGAAACAAAGTTTATCTCTGGGATCATTTCAGTGGCTCTGCTGGACAGAGGCACAGGGAACTAATCTAAGGGGGCGGCGAAAGTCAACACATTCTGGCTAGGCTTATAAATGCCTTCGGGCAGATAGGCTAGTACCCACCTATGAACATAGTACAGTTGTATATACTTACCATAAATGTAGATGTTCGAGTGTATTCACTGTTGCAGTCCTGGTTACCCTCCCTCCAGCCCCCTGTTTTTCTCTTACTATACCTCTACTTTCTTTTTCTATGCTTAAAAGCCTTTTTGGTGTATTTGCTTTTGGTTGGAGGTATATTTCTGTGGTTTTAATTTTATTTGCTCCCCATTAGGGGGGCACCTGACATCTGGGACAAGAAAAACTAATGTAATGGCATTGGCTGCATGTTTTATACCCTTGACGACCTGACGTCATGGAAGAAGGGACAGCAACCGATGCTGGGCCCAAGACTTTGTTAAGCAGGCCGACTGAGGGCAACCTGCCAGCAGATTACCCAAAATGTAATGACTGCAACAGTGAATGCACTCGAACATCTACATTTATGGTAAGTGTACACAACTGTACTTTCTTGCTTATGCTTCTCTCAGTGGCTTGGTGTTTTGATTTTTTTTAACATGGCAGTGCACAGTGAGTATGCCCACTGATTGGCTAGCAGTCTTTTCAGT
This sequence comes from Protopterus annectens, assembly GCF_019279795.1. Lineage (NCBI taxonomy): Eukaryota > Metazoa > Chordata > Ceratodontiformes > Protopteridae > Protopterus > Protopterus annectens. Next base: position 906,035,869 of record NC_056726.1, read on the forward strand.
TGTAAATTCCTATAATACTTATGTTTAAAGGTTTCAGTCAACTATAAGACAAAGTCCAGTTAAAATTAATATTGAAAATATAACACATTTTTCATATTGCTTTGCTTGTAGAGCAGATCATATATTCATCTACTGTTTGAACACATCAGCAACTAACATGTCAGAAGTCATACCCATATGTGTGTAGTATAATGCTATAAGGACTAAAACAGCTATATAAACATGTGCGTATGTGTGTGTGTGTGTGTGTGTGTGTATATATATATATATATATATATATATATATATATACACACACACACACACACACACACACACACACACACACACACACCCACACACACAATCATATACAGGGTCTATATTATATGTTCGAAGTCTGAAAACTTAGAATCTCTTATGATCGACTCCATATGAGCAAAGTTTTCAAACATCGAACATAAAATATAAACAAACTAAAAATAAAAAACCTACCTGAACGCTCTGTGCAGGGGGGCAAGCCCCCTGCACCCCCCCACACCGCTGCTACTTAAATATACCAACTCCGAGATCGCACTACATTGAAGTGAAGGAAAATATTCCCTACGGCGATCTCCGTTGAAACGTTCATTGTTTGAAAACTTTGCTCATATGATGTCCGCCACCAAACATGGCACACTCATACAATACGCAGATGACTCAACCATCATCTGCTCAGCCCAGTCCCTACCCAAACTGCAAAAAGTCACACAGGAAGCCTTTTCCTCTGTTGAAACTTGGTTATCCGATGCCCAATTAATACTCAACCCAAACAAAACTAAACTACTCATCTTCCAACCCACCAAACATATTCAAAACAACTCTCACTTTAACATCACAGCAAAAGACAACACCACTATATACCCAACTGAACACACCAAATTGCTAGGAGTGGAAATAGGCAATAAACTAAAATTTGACATTCACATATCCTTGATCATAAAAAAAGTCCACAATAAACTAGGAGCGCTATACAGAAATAAGCAACTTCTCACCAAAGCAGCAAATATTTCAATAGCAAATTCCCACCTTATCTCCACCCTACTTTATGCCTGTCCAATATATACCAACCTAAGGCAATACGATTTAAACAAGCTAGAGACCTGCTACAACAAAATCGCCAAATTCGCCACAGGGGCATCCTACCGTAGACACCACTGTCTCTCACTTGCTGAACTGGGCTGGCTTGGACTCCCTCACCTCCTTCAATGGTATCAACTCTCACTTGCCCACAAACTAGTAAATCATCCACTAAATGTCTCATCCCTCCAGAATCTACTCCAACCCTATCGCACCACCAGACCACTAAGATCCAGCAACAAAAATCACTTGCATATCACTAAAGTCAATAACTCTGCTGGTGAAGCACTATTCTCTTGCACCATAGCCAAATTATGGAACTCCCTCCCACCAACAATTACCTCCATACCATCATGCACCCACTTCAAAGCTTTACTAAAACCGCACCTAAAAACATGCTGGCTATGCCCTTGCAACTCCCACTCTAATATCACCCTCCCCATCCAACCACTACCTTTCTTTCCACTCCACTAACTACCTTGATTATAGCAAGCTCAGATGCTCATAAGCCAGTACTTATTATACAGCAGGAACTTCTTCTTGTAACATTTATTAATGTCTGTTATGTACTTCACAGATAAAGATTCTAGTTGTCTACTGATGTACTATGTTCTTCATCTGTAAATATGTTGTAAGTAATTGCTATGTAAATTGTTAATCGCTATGTAATCCAGTGTAACTACTGTCTGTTTATTTTAACTGTGGAGCTTTTCTCCCCGGGCCTCCGCTGAAAATGGACCTACGTCCAGTCGGACACTCCCGGTCAACAAATATAAATAAATAAATAAATGTCGATCATATGAGATTCAAAGTTTTCAAACTTCGAACTTACAATATAGACCCCATATAATACACATACGCATTCACATATACTTTTGCATGTTTGCAGATGTATGAGTGTATGTATATACATGCATATGTATGTAAAACTTCTCTGTCACGAGTTTCAGCAGACTCCTAGACTGACCCTGAGAACAGCCACTGCTGTTCGTAGAGTTTACAAGGCAAAAGGAGGAAAGAGGAAGTAGGTTGCCAGTCTTTCTTCCATCACACACACACTCACTGTCTCTCTCTCTGTATCTATCTTACACTCATACTCATGCATATGCATAATTTGGAGGTCCAATATTTGTGTGTATATTTATGCATGTATGTATATGCATGCATACATGCAGACACACACACATCTCTCTGTTTGTATTATATATGTGTGTGTGTAAAAAAGGGTTGCTATCTAAAAAGATCCACTTTTTTTTTCTGTACAGACAGGAGGAATGCATTTGGAAGGATACTCCTTCCATCCAATGTCCAGGTGGTAGAGTTGCTTGAAAGACTGGGATATTTATCATCCTGCTCAAAATCGAACTTAGTTTTATTGTGTTCGCTGAACTACTTCAGGTCGATTGTGACAGAGGTCTTTCTTTTACTTCAAAGAATGTAAGCTATGTTTTCATGGCAACAGTAATTGTTTATGCATTCATTTCAGTGATTCTTTCTTTGAAGCCACACGTTTGTGTTTTTTTTTAATTTTCTTTTTTCTTTCTTAGAAACCACATTAATCATTGCAATAGTAATTATTTGTTTATTTGTTCATTTATTCATTTATTTTTCCAAGTCATATTAATCATAATAATGATTTTTATCCATTCATTAAGTATTTGTTTTTCATCTTCCTACTCACCCTTCTTACCTATGCAAACTGGTGTCCCCAAGGATCCATCCTTGGCCCCCATCTCTTTAATACTTTTGCTAACAGTCTTCGCTCTGTCTGCACCTCATTTTCACTAATCCAATATGCTGATCATTCTACCCTTATCACCCTGTCTGACAACCCCACTGACCTACACTCTCTCATGCAGACTTCCTTTAATATGATTGAACACTGGGTAACTGACAGCCAACTAATCCTTAACCGAAAGAAAACCAAACTTCTTCTTTTCCTCCCAAAATCTTTATCCCATCTTAAAACTTCTTTCAGTCTCTCTTCTCTAGACAACACTAATATTTATGCAGACTCCACTACAAAACTTGTAGAAATCACAATTGACAACCAGCTGAAATTTGACCATCACATCTGCGAAGATATGTGAAGGCTGCCAGCCTAGCTAGATAGAATTTTGCAGATAATTCTATGCCTTTATAAATATTAATGTAAGCCACAGGCTTGTTCTCTTACATGTGAGAAGACTGTATTGAATGTTGAACTGCAAAAATGTAACAACAGTGCATGCTGCTGTAAGAAAGCTGATATATCACTTATTTTAAGACTGATCTCAGGGCTCGTAGATGTGGTGTCTGAACCAGCAGATTCTTTCTATTGTTTTGAGACCAGAGTTAATTGCTAGATTTTACATATGTAATGTCTTTAATTGCTGTGGTTTCTTGACCAGGTGCAAGCTTACTAAAAAATGTAAATGTGGAGTTTCTGTTAGCCTGGGAAACCAGAGAATTGTTTTTTTTTCTCAGCTATCTTTTTCTTACATTTTTTTTTTCATAATTTGAAATAAAAAAGGATATACAGTACAATAGAAGTTGATGTTACAATTTGTATAACACTAGCAAGTTATTAAACTAGGTGTTCACACACTGTGATAAAAAGAAAAAAAAAACTATTTCAAATTAGCTGAAGTTGACAACAAAGGATTACCATGAAGTTATGATTGGGTTATGATTCAGTCATGAGGCATGATTATAATAAAGTAAATTGACTTATACATTATGTTAATACAATAAGAGTATATCTTGAAGCATAACACCAACCTAATGATACACAAAAAATCTAAACTACTATACACTATATACATATTTACAAAAAATACTTAAAAACACCCAGAAAGTGGAACAACTGTAAAACCAAAAATATCCAGGCTGTGATCCAGAAAAAAAGGGTTGTCTGTCAGTAATACAAGTTTATTAAGCACTTTCGGCTATGCACAGCCTAGCCTTCATCAGAATACATTACAAAAAGCATACTGCTTCATTAAATATAATTCATTAACCAAGCACAAGAATAAAACAATTAATTAAAGAATCACCCCCCCCCTGCATTGCCCATTAACTCTTAAAAACATATAATAGATTCGTATTCCATACAAAAACAATAGTCAATTCATCACTACAAAACATATCCTATAGGAAAGCCTTTCAAAATTCATCACTGGCTATAAGAATAATATTTATTTCTTGTTTTTTCTTTCCTGCAAAACTGGGACCATGGAAATACTTTCATTTAACCCTGAGGGAAACATTGCTGCTGTTCTTATTTGCCATTGTGTTTCTTTTTTCTTTAAAGTGTTTTTCCAGTCTCCCCCTCTTGGATTTAATTTGACCTGCTCCACAATTCCAAATGAAAATTTTGTAAAAGATGTACATATTGAAGAATGTTTATATAGTGCACTGGTTGTTTTTTATTTTTGATGTCATTAACATGCTGATACATCCTACTTTTAAGTGACCGTTCTGTTTTTCCTAAATAGAATGCTGTGCATGCGTTGCACAATGCTATGTATACAACGCCTTTGGTCAAACAATTCCCATTTACAAACACTATTTTGCTTTTCAGCCTATTGTGTAGAACTACTGATTGTTCTTTATGTATATAGCAACATTGTCTACACATTCCACATAGTCTAGTGCCCCTACTGTTCACCTTTCTGGATTCTATCTTACATTCAAGAAGGCTCTTAATATTGTGTCCTGTCTTATTAACAAATCTAGGACCCTCTCCCAACTTCTTGTATATTTCTTGATTGGTTTTGAAAATTGTCCAGTTCTTGTTGATAACACCTCTAACATCCTTATTTGTGGAATTATATTCAAGTACACAGGCCTTTTTGTATTTATAATTTTCCTTAATCCTTTCCACATTGTTTTGTAATCCTACCCCTAATAAGGGGAGATAATCAATGCCCCACTTGTATTGTACTTCTAAAATGATTTCCTCGATCATCTGTTTAGGGTACCCTCTCTCTTCAAACATGCACTGTAATGTACTTAATTCACCTTGTAAGTCATCATAATGTGAAGTCATTCTGGCAACCCTCACTGCCTGTCCCTTCACTATACTTCTTATTTGAGCAGTAGGGTGATTGCGCCCATAATGTAGATATGTGTTGCAAAATGAAGGTTTTCTATATATACGAGATCGGAATCCATCCATGTCATTAATAATTTGTACATCCAAATGGTTAATACTGGTAAAATCATAATTGTAGGTAAATTCTAAGAAGTCAGTTGTTTCACCTATGTATTGCATGAAGTCAGAAATCTCTTCTTCAGTACCCTTCCATAGGACAAATATTTCATCCAAAAACCTGGAATATAGGTTCATAGGTAGGTACTAGGCTATTGGCCCTAGGGCCCATACAAGCCTAGCCAAAAAATGTACTCTGGCTTTCGCCACCCAAGAAAATTATTTTCCTGTGCCCCTGTCGAGCAGAGCCACAGAAGTGATCCCCGGGGTGAATTTCCCATTTCCCATCCAATCATCAAGATTTTTCTTGAAGAGTGTTAATGAGGAGCTCTGTTTGACATAGATAGGTAGTCTGTTCCAGAGTATGGGAAGTCTCTGGGACAGGAATCTATCCCTCCAGTATGTTCTGTTTATTGTGGTGACAAGGTTAAGGTCCCTAGAGCGTGTAGCTCGGAGGGATTGGGATTTCTTTAAGTGGAGCATGTCCAACAGCTCTGGGTTTGACATAGTTTTGTATGTTAGGCAGAGATCACCCCTGAGTAGGCGATATGCGATGGAGTAAAGCTGTAGTTTTTTGAGACGGTCTGCATAGGGCATCTGTTTGAGGCCAGTGATCCTCTTTGCGAGGTATTTCTGTGGTCTTTCCAGTTGTTGTAGATGTGTTGTGAGGTACATACCAAAAGGGGCGTTGTACTCTATAATGGGTCTAATGAGTGATGAGTAGAGGGGAACAATGACCTCTTTTTTTCTGGATGAGAATCCTTTTGTGATGAGATGAGCCACGTAGAAGGATTTCCTGACCACTGTGGCGATGTGATTATCAAAGGAGAGACTACTGTCCACCTGTGTCCCAAGGTCTCTTATCACATTTTCGGCATTAAGTAGACTACCAGCTATGTGGTAGTTCATGGGTACAGAGTTTTACCAAAGGGATGACAATACACGTTTTGGCATTGAGCTTCAGGCCATGGCTTTGACACCAGGTATCTGTCTCAGTGAGGCCCTTTTGTAGTTTGTCCACATCGTTAGGAGTTTCGATTATGGCTCCTAGTTTGCAGTCATCTGCAAACTTTATTAGCCAAAGACCTTCTGTGTTGGCCTGCACTTCAGAGAAGTAGATACCAAACAGGAGAGGACCCAGGACTGAACCCTGTGGTACTCCACTTGTCACTGGTCTGATATCGGATTTGGAATCCGCTACTTTCACAGTGTGGGTTCTGTCCGTGAGCCAGTTGGCAACCCATCTTGTGACATAGGGATTTATACCTAGTTTAGTGAGCTTATCTATAATTCCAGAGTGGGGGATGGTGTCAAAAGCCTTGGCGAGATCTAGATAAGCTGTGTGAAACATTTTACCCTCATCTATGGCTTTGGTGACTGCTTCAAAGAAGTCAATCAGGTTTAGGAGACATGATCTGCCTTTTACAAATCCAAACTGAGTAGGGTCCAGAGTTTGGAGATTACCAATGTCTTTGTTTATGAGTTCCACAATGATACGTTCCATGGCCTTGCAGACCAGGCTCGTCAGGCTAATGGGGCGGTAGTTCCCGGGGTGCGTCGTGGCTCCCCTTTTGTGGAGTGGGATAACTGTCGCGGTGCGCCATTCAGTGGGTACAAAGCCTGATATAGTTGTATTTTGTCCCAATAGGGGCTATTGAAGATGTGGCAGGTTTCCCATCCAAGGAGTACTATATTGGCATAGACAGGGGCACAAGCAGCTCCCATTGCTACACCTCTAATCTGCTGATAACTTTATTTTCTTTGAGGGGGAATATTATCTAAAATCAAACTCATGATTTCACAAATAAAGATAATCTTACTGTACTCTAACTTGGAAAAGTTAAATAAAGCTTCTTCAAAAAATTCCAAGCCTTGCATCTTGGGTATCACAGTAAATAAATCTTTCACGTCAGTTGTGAGGAAAATCAAGTTCTCTTGCCACATCTCCTTTTTTATATTACCCAGAAATTCCCATGAATCTTTAACCAAGTGTTCACAGTCATTGATAACATGTTTGACCCAGAAGTCTACCAGTACTGCTAATGGATGAGTTTTAGAATTGTTTGCTGCCACAATGGGTCTAAACGTGGTTTCACTATGTTTTTATGTATTTTGGGGATTCCGAAAAAAAATGGGATTTTAGGATCTCTTACATATAGAAATTCATAAAGTTCTTGTTCTGTCCTATTATTTATTAAATATTCCCCTAAATATGCATTAATACGTGCATAAGAAATATTAATTTGATTAGGAGAAACTAAAACATAGGTTTCTTCATCAAATAATAAATTTTGCATCACATCAGAATAATCTGTAGACTTGAACAACACAACACCCCCTCCCTTGTCAGGGGTCATAACCCTTGCAGTATCATCTTTCCTCAACTCCATTAACAAGTTATACTCTTCCTTACTTAAATTCCATTTTACTTTCTTAAATTTATTTCTCTCTTGGAACTCATACATTTCTTCCAATACTATTTTCTCAAAAGTTTCAATTAATGGATGAAGAGGAGGATTGAACACACTTCCTCTATAAGGGATGTCGCTGTTGTTTTTTTACAGTAGAAATGTTATCTGAAAACACGATGTCAAAATTCAATTTCCTGGTGAACAATTTAAATTCTATAATGTTGTCTACCATCTTAGCTCGAGTTTGGGGCACAAATTTAATGCCTTTGGAAAACAGTTTGAAATGTGTTTCAGTAACAGTGTGCTCAGTATAGTTATAAATTGTGAACCCATCCATGGTGTTCACTATGGGCTGTAATACCTGTTGAATCATTCCCTACTAGTTGATTCTCTTCCTGTATATGGGTTAATACTGATAGTGTCCCCCCATCTTCATCTGTCCATGTGCTGTTCTTCGTGAGCGGTGGAAGTCTGGAAAATCCTGGTCATAGGTATCACCATAGTCTCCATCCTGCTTATATTCTTCCTCATATCCCTGTATTTCTCTGTTTGTCACTTTTTTGTTACTACTGTAGTGTGAATTTACTGAAGGTAAAATGTTTTCTATTGGGTAGACTCTCTTCTCTTTATATTGTTGACTATCTCTTTCTAATTTTCGTTTTTTCTTAGAAAATAAATTGTTAATTCTTCTATCTACCCTATCCCATACCTTAAAATATAACTCTATATATTGTGGGAATAGCAAATCCTTTGAAATATTCTGGTGACGCAGTTCTCCTTCTTTAAAAATACTGTCTCTCTGTTGCTCATAAAAAAATACAGTTTTCTTAACAGTATTTATACCTGCTTCATTAAAAATATTGTAAAATTCATTCAATATAGAATTGTTGTATTTTATCCCAAACGGAAACTTGTATATACATAAACCCTGTGGAACAATTTGTAACCGTAAACATTCATTCAAGTATGCTATATCAACTTCACAAGATTTTAGTTTAAACAATATTTTTTCAAAAAAATAAATAATTTCCTTCAAAGAAGAAAAGGTTTGAATTTTGTCACGGTTCAATTCCAACACCTTGTGTTGTTCCACAGCGGCTTGCTCAACACCAGTGAATACATATCTTCTGTTTATAAGTGAAGTATTAACGTTCCTTCCTGGAATCTTTATGTAACCTTCTCCCTGCAGGGACATTTTGTCCACTGCTAGTTAGCCCATTCATGTTGTCACACCAGTTAACTATGGAGTTAAGTGTTCTCATTATTATCTATAAGATGACCACTAGTTCCCGGACTTTCCCCTGAAAGTCTATACAAATTATTAAAAGGCTGCATAGTCTTTCTAGAGTCATTATGTCCCCCACAAGTTGCTGGAATCATTCCCGATTCACCCTGGACAGTATGAGTATTTAAATTTACAGTACCCGGATTAAAAATTATGCTTGGTGTGGTCAAAAAGCTTTCCTGCAGCTGTAGTTGAATTTTAGAGTGAGCAGTTCCTTCAGAAAGATGCCTTCTCTTCAGTATGACTCCATGTCGTTCGCCCCATTCGATTTCTGACTTCATGCAATACATAGGTGAAACAACTGACTTCTTAGAATTTACCTATAATTATGATTTTACCAGTATTAACTATTTGGATGTACAAATTATTAATGACATGGGTGGATTCCGATCTCGTATATGTAGAAAACCTACATTTTGCAACACATATCTACATTATGGGAGCAATCACCTTACTGCTCAAAAAAGAAGTATAGTGAAGGGACAGGCAGTGAGGGTTGCCAGAATGACTTCACATTATGATGACTTACAAGGTGAATTAAGTAAATTACAGTGCATGTATGAAGAGAGAGGGTACCCCAAACAGATGATCGAGGACTTCATTTTAGAAGTACAGTACAAGTGGGGCATTGATTATCTCCCCTTATTAGGGGTAGGATTACAAAACAACAACGTGGAAAGGATTAAGGAAAATAATAAATACAAAAGGGCCTGTGTACTTGAATATAATTCCACAAATAAGGATGTTAGGGGTATTATCAACAAGAACTGGACAATTTTCAAAACCAGTCAAGAAATATACAAGAAGTTGGGAGGGGGTCCTAGATTTGTTAATAAGACAGGACACAATATTATGAGCCTTTTTGAATGTAAGATAGAATCCAGAAAGATGAACAGTAGGGGGACTAGACCATGTGGAATGTATAGACAATGTTGCTATATACATAAATAACAATCAGTAGTTCTACACAATAGGCTGAAAAGCAAAATAGTGTTTGTAAATGGGAATTGTTTGACCAAAGGCGTTGTATACATAGCTCTGTGAACTCATGCACAGCATTCTATTTAGGAAAAACAGAGCGGTCACTTAAAAGTAGGATGTATGAGCATGTTAATGACATCAAAAATAAAAAAAACCAACCTGTGCACTATATAAACATTCTTCAATATGTACATCATTTACAAAATTTTCATTTGGAATTATGGAGCAGGTCAAATTAAATCCAAGAGGGGGAGACTGGAAAAACACTTTAAAGAAAAAAGAAACACAATGGCAAATAAGAACAGCAGCAATGTTTCCCCCAGGGTTAAATGAAAGCATTTCCATGGTCCCAGTTTTGCAGGAGAGAAAAAACAAGAAATAAATATTGTTCTTATAGCCAGTGATGAATTTTGAAAGGCTTTCCTATAGAGTATGTTTTGTAGTGATGAATTGACTATTTTTTTGTATGGAATACAAATCTATTATATGTTTTAAGAGTTAATGGGCAATGCAGGGGGGGGATGATTATTTAATTGTTTTATTCTTGTGATTGGTTAATGAATTCTATTTAATGAAGCAGTATGCTTTTTGTAATGTATTCTGATGAAGGCTACGCTGTGCACTGACAGACAACCCTTTTTCTGGATCACAGCCTGGATATTTTTGGTTTTACAAATATTTACAAAAAATGTCACCTTAGTTGATGTTGTTACTACTTTTAACTAAAGAGAGTGTTTAATAACTTTGTGTATTCACATACTTTGCCCTTCATGATAAAATATCAGTTAAAGCTTTACAGTAGTTCTGATAATATGCCTATGGCTATGTAAAATTTTAGTAAGGCACATAGCGTTATAGTGATGTGTTTAGTGTGGCAATTATTATTGTTGTTAAAAGTATGTAGTATTGCTGTTTCCTATGATAGTGTAGATTTTATGTAGCTTGTTTTTTCTAAGAGAAGTCTCAATGAGCACCACAGTTTATAAACTTTTTTGCAGCTCCAGAAGATATGTTAAATATCAGCTTCTTTATTAGGACAAAAAGGGCAATAAGATGACTTAGATGGATTAAATTTGTTAAGGTGGACAGGTGAATGGTATGCATTACTGAAGATCATGATCTGAGTGTATATTAGTTTCTTAAATGGTGTCAGTTTTATGGTGTTTCCAATGGCTAATTCCTTCTGATTTTCTGTCAAGTTACTGCATTTTTCTTACCAGTACTTTGAAAATAGGATTGTATTTTTATATTTTATTTTAATTATTAATTTATAAGTATTTGAGAGCATTTTCTTTTTGTATAACAGCAACTTTTGAATTTGTTGTGCTACTTTGATATCTTGCTTGTTTACAATAATATCCTTAGTTATTTTGTTAACTAAGTATAAGATTTGTTTTATTATCACATTGTATTTATTACTTGCTTTAAGAGTATTCTTGGTGTTTTCCATCGATAGGTTTTGTAATTGGTAGAGGTCCCATACTGTATGATTTTTTTATTAATGGATATTTATCTAAGTTTAACATAGAGTTTACTAGTTTTATATTAGGGTTGTTGTGTACTGGTTGTAGAAGAGTAATCATGTCTTTTAGTTTTAATGATATTAGTTTCCTGAAAATTTCACACAATTTAAACTGGGTGAATTTTTAATGTCTTATGGGTTTCTTGATTTAGGAAGGGAATCGCTTTCTGGTTAATTTTAGATTAAATAATATTTTGGTGAAATAATTTAATCCATAATGGGTACCATTCATTACCTAATGGATCGTAGTTAACTATTTGAATAATGCAGCTAGCATTAATAATTTCACGGTAGAGCTGGAAGTTCTGGAAGGCTTAGACCTTCTTTTTCTTTTGGTAGTATTAGTTTGCTGTAACTAATTATTGTACTCTCCGGGTTGTTGTTGTTCTTCTTCTTTTTTCAGCTTTTTCCAGTTAGGGGTCGCCACAGCAGAACTCCGGTCCGCTAATGATTGGCAGTAGATTTTTACGGTGCCGAGGTGCCAGTCCGATGCCCAATCGTCAACGAAGGCACGCCCATTCATGCATGTCTTTCAATTGCCACTCAACCGCGGGGAGGACATGCAGACTCCACACAGAAGGCGCTCCAGCCAAGAATCGAACAGGAAAACCTCTTGCTGTGAGGTGACAACACTACCGCTGCACCACCGCGGCTTTCTAGCCAAACTTTAATTTTATTAAAGAAGGTAGCTGGAATTTCATGAAAGTGGCATTCATTTGGTGTAAACTTTTAGGGATTATGTTCATTTTTACAATTGAGGCCTTTGATACAGTAGAAAGTTTAAGCTTTTCCCATTTGCTGATGTTGCAGACTATATTAGTCCAAGTTTTAAATATGTTGTTATTAATCATATCTGATTGTGTATGACTAAAGATCACAACTAAATATTTCAAAGTATATTCCACTTTTATATTAGCCTCTGTAAAATAAAATTCCTTATGGCCTAGGAGGTTTAGTGGATAGATAATTAACTTATTAGGATTAATTGCGTAGTTAGATACTTGGGAGAAATTGTCTATGGAAATTAAGACTTTACCAAGATCAGTATTAGGGTATTGAAAGTAAATATTTAGGTCATCTGCAAAGGGTGTGTATTTTATTTGGGTTTTTGATACTGAAATAAGGTGATGGTATGTTCTCTGACTAATTAGTAGAAGTAGTGCTTCTATATAGAATTGAACAGGTCTGGTGAGAGTGGACATCCCTGTCTGGTGCCATTAACAATCTTTATCGGGTTAGATTTTTTATTTATTGATATAAAGTGTTGTAGTTGCCTTACTATGTAGCGTTTTGATCATTGTTATGTATTCTTGTGGGAATCCAAATTGTTGAAGCTTAAACAAGAGGAATTTTTGATTGACTCTGTCAAAGGCTTTTGTTGCATCCACTGATAAAGCATATTTAGGAGATTTGTCCTTAGCACATAGGTGTGTTAGTGCATCAGTGGTTAGCATATTATCCCATACTTGTCTCTGACTCAGAAAGCTTAGTTGTTCAGGTGAAATTATATGTGGAGTGATTTTCTGTATTCTGTATGCTAGAATTGTTGAAAGTATCTTCAAATCTATATTTATCAGAGCAATGAGTCTGTAGTTGTTCGGATTTTTGGAGTCAGTGTTTGGTTTTGGGATAGATATGGTCTTGGAATTGTTAATATATAGGTCTGATATCCCAAATTCTATTATATGGTTGTATATTTTTAAAAGTATTGGTGCTAATTGTTGTTTCAAGTGTTTGTAGAACTCTGCTACATACCCATCAGGACCAGGAGCTTTCCCTAGTTTTAGCTTTTCAATAGCATTTTTTACTTTCTCTACTGTTAATGGACGTTTTAGCTTGTTAGATTATCAGTAATCTGAGGGAGTTCTAAGTTGTCTGCAAAATTTTGGAAAAGGCCATCATGTATATGATCTTGTGGACCATTGATGTTTTGAAATATTTTTTTCAAAAGCCTGTATTATTTTACTATCAGAGTTAATGGTTTTATGTTTATATTTTATTTCTTGTATTTTACAAGGGGGGTTTCTGACATTAATAAGTTTTGCTAGCATTTTGGTGGGGTTTTGCCCCAATTCTACATATTTATATAGCATTCTTATTTATTTATTTTATTTTATTGTATTTATTTTACATTTGTTGACTGGGCTAGTCTAACTGGATATATGTCCATTTTCAGTAGAGGCCTGGGGAGTAAAGCTCCACTACAGCATTATTATAAAATTGAAAACAAAAATAGTACGTAAGAATACATATTTTAAAAAAATGTATTTGATATAGAGACCAATACAAGTGAATATACATTACATAAGAGAATACAAAATGACATGTTTATAACAGGATTAATATGTGAAAAGGCAATATTCGAGAGTAAAACACAACGTAATATAAAAAGACAAGACAGGGTGAATTTTTTTTTTTCTTTCAAGGGATGCATATTTTGTGCATGTGAAGATGGTGGAATGAGGAGGAAAAAAATTAGTCAGGATTAGTACATGGACAAAGCCATTGTAAAGATAGGTAGATTCTTAGTTGCTTTTTGAATAGTGGTGTGGATTCCAGGGATGTTAGTTTGGTAGGAAGCTTGTTCCAAGAATTACCAATGGTATTATTGAAAAGACAGTCGCCAGATTTGTTGTTAGATTTAAGGGTGGCTAGTCGTGACTTATTTGCTGAGCGTAGGGTTGTTAGATTTTTATAAGGGCTAATAAGGGTAGAGAGTATGGGTGTATTTGTAGGATGATACAGGATCTTATGGGTAATAGTTAGTTGTTGGAGAAGAAGTTGGTTTTGCAGTTCCAGCCATCCTAATTTTTTCAGATTTTTGGCAATGGTGTGTACGGAATGGGGAACCAGTTGCAAATCTGTCAATGTTGTTATAGGAGGTGGCCAGTTTGTTTAGGTTATTTTTGGATAGGTTATTGTAGATGGGTGAGGCATATAGAAGAGTGGAAATTAGGTGTGTTTGGGCGATAGTAGTCCTGGCAGAGGGAGTAAGGAAGGTTTTTAGCCTATAAAGTGAACCAAGTTTTCTATTAAGTGATTTAATGGTTAAGTTTATGTGTGGGTCAAAACCAAGATTATTATCGATTGTTACACCTAAAAGTTTAGTTGTGGTATCAGGTACTAATACAGTGCCATTATTTGATGCTACTGAGAAGTAGATGGGGGAGACTTTTGGGTAGGGGTAAAAAGTAGAAGTTTGGTTTTCTTAGGGTTTAGGAGGAGACAGCGTTTGGAGAACCAGTCTTCTGCTAAGTTGAATACTTTTTTTTGTGCTAGACTGTAGTTCAGCCTGAGATGCTGCAGTACAGATTAATATAGAGTCATCGGCATATTGTATGCAGGTGGTTTGAGGGAGAGATGAATTCAGATTATTAATAAATATAGAGAAGAGAAGGGGTCCAAGAATAGAACCTTGTGGGACTCCTAGGGAGATGGGGAGCTGAGTTGATAGGTAATTGTCCCAGAGGACTGCTTGTTGTCTGTTTTCTAGATATGACTTAAACCATTTGATTGTTAAAATGTCTACTATAAGTGATTGAAGGGTGTCTAACATTAGGTGGTGATTCACCATATCGAAGGCTTTGGAGAGGTCTAAAAAGAGAGCTGAGGAGAGCAAGTTGTTATTGCGATTCTTATTAATGCAGTCTGAAAAAGATAGTGCAGTGGTGGTATTATGAAATGGTCTGAAGCCATGTTGGCAGTCAGCTAAGAGATTATTTAGTAGGAGATGATCAAGGAGTTGCCAGTGAATGCATCTTTCCATGATTTTAGCTAATGGAGAGAGTAGTGCTATGGGACGGAAATTGGAGAGTTCAGTTGAGTTGCCCCCTTTGTGTAATGAGATAATATGTGAGACTTTCCAGAGTGATGTGATAGAACCTTCTGTAATAGTTCTATTTATTAAGATGGAGATAGGGTAAGCAAGTACACCAGCTGCCATTTGTAGAAATTCAGCTGGGAGGAGATCAGCAGAAGGAGTACAAGGTTTTAGTTTGTGAAGTAGTGTGCGGATGAGAGTTGTTGGAAGAGGCTGCAGTTTTAAGGCTGGAGGTAAGTTGGTTAGAGAGCATGTCTTAGTGATGCTAGTGGAAGACAGGGTATTTGCTAAGGATTGAGCTGTTTCAGAGAAAAATTTGTTAAAAGTATTGGCTATTTGGCTAGGAGTATTCAGAGTCAGACTGGAAGGTGTAGGTGTTTTGGAGCGTCCTGGGTGGAGTAGGCTGTTTATACCTGTCCAGAATTTTTGTGGGTTTTGATGCTGGGCTTGCTGGAATTTCTGGTAGTAGTTTTCTTAACTAGGAGTATTGATTTCTTTGTAGTATTTCTGAGCTGTCTAAAGGTTTCCTGGTCAGTTGGGTTTTTGGTATTTCTCCATTTGGACCAAATTCTATTTCTCCAAATCATTTTTTGTCTTGTTTTTTTTTTTGTTAGCCAAGGTGCTGGTTTGTTCCTAGTCCTAACTGTACGAGAGGGGGTATGGTGTTCTAGGATTTGAAGGAATTTTGTGTTAAAATAAGAGACAGCTTTGTCAAGAGGTAGGTATTTGAGAGGTGACCAATTGCATGCTTTAAGTTCTGCTTGGAAGCTAGCTGGCTTGAAGTTTTTTTTTTGTTGTGGGTAGTTCTAAAGGTTGCTTGGTTGGATATAATGGGTTTTTGTCTGGTTAGGAAGGTAAAGGAATGATCACTAATATCATCTGGGAGTATACCTGTTTTATAAGAGAGTGGGTTGCTGTTTACAAGTTCATAGACTTCTTAATTCTATGAATGTGTATTGTTGCGTTAGAATCTCATTTAGTTGTTTTTGTAAGCTTGCCATTTGTTTCTCAAGGGTAGGCGAGTAATTTTTTGTAGTTCTAGTTCGATTAGTTTTAGTTTACCCTCTATGTTACGTATTTTTTCTCTATTTAGTTTTTTATAGAATGATGCTTTTTGAATCAAGATTCCCCTCACCGTAGCTTTAAAGGCTGTCCATTGAATATCTAAAGGAGTATTATTGTTTGTAAGGTTTACATTTAATTGATTAAGAGAGTCTATAATTTCTTGCTCCACTTCTTTGATTTTTCAACAGGTTTGAGTTTAGGGTCCAATTTGAAGTATTATATGTACTAAACCTAGATTTATTTTGTGTTATTATATTAATTTTTGAGTGGTCAGATATTGATCTAGAACCAGAGAGTTAAGAATAATGTAATCTAAAATGAGTCAGGAGGATGTATTATCAATTTAAAGACTTTCTTAGAGAGAGAGCATTTTGGATTTTGTCTAAAGCTGACAACAACTCACCAGTACTTTGCTTTGCTCCATATGTAAGTTTATTTAGAACTGTGATTGCTCTTAGATATAGATAGAAAATAGTAAGTTTAGTCTAGTTGTTTTTCTGTATTGATGTCAGAACTATTCTACTGTATTATTTTAAGCATTTTCCTGTGATCTCTGAACTCTTGACTAGCACTGTGTAGTATGAAGCAATGTCTTGTGTTTTTATTATGTATTATTAAATATTTTTAAACCTTTCAACTGTGGCTGTTTTGTGTAGATAATTTAAGCTCTAAAGTACATTGCATGTATATAGTGATACTGTCCAAGCCACTCCAATAGCTTTAGCCCTGGGTCACACTTACTATTTGGATAATAATATTGCACAGTAATAATTGGACACCCTTTGATAAGGGCCTTTTTAGTAGCTGATATTAGTGGTTGTTGGCAGCTGGTACTACCTTATAGACTGGCAGCAAGGGACATACTGGAGAAACTGTGCCAGCCTTCCCCAGGAGTGTATGTGTGTTTGTATATAACTCTTATCTCAAAGTTTGTGTGTGTGTCAAACTACTTGGGCAGGGACACGAAGCACTGGTTGGACAGAGAGGGTGCTGGAGATTTTAGCTTGACCACTTGGCTGAGATCTGGATCCTACAGCTGTGCCAGTGGGGAGTCTTATTGGGGATCTGGAGAAAAAGGGAGAAACCAGCCCCAGACTGACTGTGATCTTTGTGTGCTCTTAAGGGAAATTGTACTTTACTGTGTGTGTATTTGTTATCCTTCCCAATGTGGATGCCCCTCAGTGGTGTTAGTGGTGAGGATTGAGGCTTCTTGATTACTGGGCCAATGCACAGGCGTCACAGCATCTTACAGTCCATCAAAAAGACCAATCAAAAGGTAGGTTTGCTATATAGACAAAAACTCTTTACTAACACCTCTAGGACCTCACTTGCCCAAGCCTATCTCCTTCCCTGCCTACTGTATGCTTTCCCTGTATTCACAAACATCCAAGCAAATCTCCTAACCAAACTAGAACAAACTTACAACCGGATATCCAGATTTGCCTGTAATCTCCCCTGCAGATCCCACCACTGCTTTGCACTAAAAAAACTTCAATGGCTTAAGTTCCCACAACTGCTCCCAACTTTCACAGCAACAAATTGCACATTCTGTTTTCTACAAACCTGAAAACTGTCCCTCCCTGTCCACCCTCCTACCCCTCTACAAACCTGCATGATCTCTCCGTAGCACTGACCAAGCACTACTGAACACCTTCAAGTCCAACAAAACTGTAGGCAGGTTACTTTATAAATGTTCCATATCTCAAACCTGGAACAAACTACCATCTAACGTACGATATATCCAGTCTTTACTCCTCTTCAAAAAATAATTGAAAAAATACCTAGCCAACTCTCCCTCCTGCAACTGCCACCACCCCACCTAATCTCCCACTTCCACACCAGAACTATTCCCTTCATGCATTATATATACTTACAATCCTGTGGCTCTGTAGCGACACCACTGAGTAGTCTTAAAAACTAAACTTTCTTCCCAGCTTTGCACCCCTATTTTACTACTTATTTCCTTGGCCACCCCAACTCTTTCCTCCTCATTTCCTTCTTTCAACTCCATCTTACTTTACCACCTCTCCTTCCACTCCACCCACAATAACTGACATTCTTTGCTATTCTCTGCCATTTCAATTATTCTTCACTCTTCTCTGCACTCCACTTACTATTCTTCTATTTTGTTCCACCAACTCGACCTCTGTCATTTTGTTGTTGTACGTGCACAAAATGCATACTTTTAATGATTATCTGCAAGGCATTAATGTTGTTACTCATGTTATTTTTATCTTGCCCTTTTTATGGTTTTAAACTTGTAATGTAACTTGGTTTTGTTATGATATATGTGCATTATATTTTGGCATCATCTTTTTTATCATATGTTTGTGAAGCTTTTCTCTTCGGGTCTCCACTGAAAATGGGCCCCCCAGCCCAGTGGACTAAACCGGTGAACAAAGGGCAAGTAAATAAATAAATAATTTCATATTTCTGTTAACCAGGTAAACCAGCTAGGAGCAAGTACTTTTTCAGTGCAACCTGGAAGCACTCACTGTTTAATTGAGTTGCACAGAGCCACACAGTTTTAAGTGGAAGCTGAGAGAAGCAAATCCAAGATAACAGAATAAATATTTTTAGTAGCTCATTGTGTTCACCCTCTTTGATAAACTGCTAGATGCCTGTGAGCTTGCTCAACCATTTGATCTAAATAGCATCTTTCAGCTAAGCAGATCAGAAGTATTTTCTGGTCATGTGGCTGCGGGTCTTTTGGCAGGTATCATTCCATTATGTAGACTTAACTCTTGAAAATCTTGTAGTGGAGTATGAAATCCTGATAGTTGCAGAAGTATGGATACCGATCAACTTTCTTTTTTTACTGAAGTCTTATTGTAAGTTTGCCATCTGATGGACTATACTGAAGAATCTTGTTGGTAGGCTCTGCCTTCCAGTAATCCAGTCCAAAGGTTACAGTCACTTCTACTGTGGGTTGTGGTGCTTGTTACAAAACCCATCCATTCCAGGACACATGGTAGTTGGTGAAACTTCATCACTAAATAAGTTATAGTGGGCCACCAGCATCTCACTAATTTTCTGCCAAAGACCTATGTCCTGATCCACTCAGTTAATATGTCATTTGTGTAGGGCTATCAATAAACAAAGGACCACCAACGTTTACTTCATGTGTAGAGAAGCCATGTTTCTGTGACAGTGGGCACTTGTCATGTTTTAGTGGGCAATGAACCTTATTCTTTCTATATATTAATCCATGTCCCAGGCTTAAACTGATCTCAGGCAGATTTCTTCAGCAAGGGCCTTTTTTCAGTCCTCATGAATGGTCGGTGTTACTCATAGAGTCATAGAGTCATAGATAGAGTCATAGATTAGTACTAGGCTACTTGCCTTTGGAAGCCATTTTAAACCTAGCCAATTACCCCATGTGTCATAAATACACTAGGGATCTTCCGTATGTGGGATACGTCTGTGGAAGGTCTCATTATGTCCCCTACAAGGCCAGATATATTGAGTTCTTTTTCATTCTTTTTACTGGATTAAACCAGGAACACCTCTGAACTCCCAGAGCCATATGAACTCCTTTACAGTTTTTACCCCTTACTGCACGAATTTGGTCAAGATCCTACTTCACCTAAGCTCAGGTGATCTTTCCAGCTCGGCAACTCCTCACTGCAAGACATTTGCAGTGCATCCCTTGGGAGCATCTTGTTTTACAGACACATTGTTAATGTTAATGTTAATGTGCGCACATGCAGAACACAACAGGGAATATATATTCATATGTGTGAGACTTCATTGCCCTGCAGGCAACAGAATGAAACTAATCCAGACACATTTTTGTTGCTTACTTTTAGGTGCAGCTTGTTCTCTGAGACAGGTTTGTTGGGTTTATTTGTATCCACAAACAATAAATTATGACTGACATGTTATAAGCAGCTTGTTTCCACATACATATCATGGACAGAATTCTAAAAACGTATTCACAAGGAGCACTACATTATCATTTTCCATCTGCTGATGAAGTAATTGCTCCTTCTAGTGCACTGTGCACAGCTCTTTGCATATGTGTGAGTGTATGTATACGTATATGTGTATGTATATACATGCATATGTATATAAAACTCTGTCACGAGTTTCAGCAGACTCCTAGTGTGACCCTGCGAACAGCCACCGCTGTTTGTGGGGTTTACAAGGCAAAGGGAGAAAAAAGCTGTTTGCATTGTTTTTGATTGCCAACAGGTGAGAAATTTCCTTAATCATCCAGTAACTCAGTTAATTGTTCACCTTGATTCCCTCAGTAGGGTACATTTCCAAGAGATGCATCATTGAAAGCAATGAATTTTAAACTCTAGGTGGAAATTTCGTAGTCACTTCTGATTTTTTTGCCTTTTTGTTTACTTCATGAATGCTCTGTATATCTGCATCATTTATTCCAGATCCCAAATTGCAGATTTCAGTCACTGATTTAGGTCAGTTTGGCAGGCCAGAGAATTCATCCTGTCCATGGAATCTTCATTTCTTCTTCGTGCTGTAAAAGCACTTGGACTGTGTGGACTTGTTTGCATCTGGCATTATTGTTATACTGTTGAGGCTGAAAATTCGACTTTACAACAGTCAGCAAGATTAATCAAATGGAAGTTTTCCTGCGCTTTGTACAGTTTCATCAAGCTGTATCGGTGGCTCAGAAGGTAGCCAACTTCTCTTTGGTACTGGAAGATCAAACTTCTGTGGGTTCTAGTCCCACTCCTGAGAGTGCTTTCCTTCAAATGAAATGTTAAACCAACTCTCTTATCTATCGGAGTAGGTGGCAACTCAGGTGGATATAAAAGATCCCATGGCACTTATCAAAAAGAGTTGGGGTTACTTTATTACATAAAAAAGTACAGAAACAAAACTTGCTTTACAATTCATGCATATAAATTAGAAGAAAAAATAGTTGTATAATGTCAAAAATGTGCAATATTTAGAAGAGTAGGGAAAAAAGCAAAAGACATTCTTACAGAAGGCACCACAAATCTAAACTTATGTAAAATTTCCCCTGGCGCCCTGGCCAAATTTCCTCTAGTCAGTATAAATACTACCTCAGGACTCCTCTGAAAAGAGGCCACCAACCTATTGAAACTAACCTGGTCAACAAAGGATAAATCAAATGAAATGTTCTTTTCCTGGGTCATCTCTGGGATATTTATCTGAGCAGCGTCTTCTCCCTGAAATCGTCCCTACATTCCATGTGGTCCTAAAAGAAGGGCTTCTCTAACTCATGCAGCAGATATCTTCATTTGACTTCTGACCTGTGACATGTTTGATCATTTGGTTATGGTGTAAATTCATTTTTTGGTACGAGGATGAAACAAAATAGGTTCACGTATGGGAGTCCTAGTCTCTGTTTCTTTAGCCTTGTGAGATTCTGAAAATTTAAGGTAGTCAGAGTACTGTCTTTGTGCTTTCTTTTCCTTATTTCTTTTCTTTCAGACTGGCTATATGATTAATACAGTTTTGTCAGAAATGGCTTGCATAAACTGTCAGGCGACAAGAAGCAACTATTTTGGTTTTGTGCATATTGGGTCTTGACTGCTGGAGTGTTAAGAGATTATTTCCTTGTGTCACACAAGCAAGCTAGAGGAAAACAATTGAAGGGTTTTGCATTCATTAATAGACACCTGGTACAAGGGGCAGAAAAGTGTTCTCAGAGGCTGCTGCAGGATTTTGCAGAGGCAGATAACAGAATGGTAGACAAGGAGGGGAAGTATAGTATGATGGGTCATGGCACCCACAGATGCTGTTACTGAAACTGTTCTAGTTTTAGCTGTATTGTTACAGTTTGGCTGTATCTAACAATTGGCACATTTTTAATCACAAGCACCAGCTGTAGTACAACAACAGGACAGTGAATGAATGAATAAAGACTCTGGAAGCATCATGTAGTCCTGAGGATTCTGCTTTTTTCCTGCTCCATACCCTTGGATGTCATGCTGTTACATGTCCCATCTTGACTTAAAATGGTTTTGAAACAAAGCAGGCTTTTCCCTTAATTGTTTATGTATCAGCTCATAATAAATAGCCTAGTGCTTTGTTGCTGTGCTTGACTGTAGGTGATATTTTTTTTCTGACAAAGACTTGTTGAAAGAAAAGCATTGCTTGTTATTTTGTATTTTCTGTATGTAGTTTTATGTTTTTTCTGCCCCATTCTTTGGCCTTTGCTCTTTAGTAGACAAGATTCTGTTACCAACAGGAATGAATGAGGTGCTGTAGGCTTTTGGTTAGATCTGCAGCATCTGAAGAATTATTTGAAAATAGTGTCTTATAGTTCTAAATGTTATGATACTGTTATTGACCTTTTGACCTTTGGATTGGGTATGCAGTTTGATTTTTAGCTGAGTATATTTGGTATGCCTTCGTTTGCAGTAAAAGAAAGAAGAATGATCCAGTTAAGTGTTGCACATATTTAAAACCAGAAAGAGAAAAAATAATACTCAGAAAATCATTCCATTTATGATAGTGTCTGAAACCAAGAAGGAGGTAAAACAAAGGCAGACTGGCAAATGTCCCAGAGGTTTATAATTTGATACTTCCTATGGTTCAAGTGTGGCGCACTGAGGAAGCCATGCTGACTCATGAAACATTGGGCTTTGCCATCTTGCAGTGTTTTAAGTTGCAGTCAGAACAAAATTCTGTTACAGCTTTTGCTAAAATTTTTATTTGCAAATTGAAAGCATTGTGGCTGTTAGTCTCTATTACTCAGTTTTAACAGTTTTTATTTTAATTTGAATGTTAGCAAGAAATGGCACGTCATAATATTTAATCATTTATGTTCCTTATTTGGCTTCTGGGGGATTTTTCTTTAGATAATAACATCATCTTCTCCTTATCTTGCATTCGGTTTATGTGTGTGTGTGTGTGTGTGTGTGTGTGTGTGTGTGTGTGTGTGTGTGAGAGCATGTACTATGTGTGCATGTGTGTGTTTGTGTGTGCACGCGCAATGTATATACATATGAATGCATGCATGCATGTGTGTTTGCAGTGTATATATACATATGTATGCATGCTTGTGTGTTTGTGTGTGGTGTATATATATATATATATATATATATGCATGCATGTTTGAGTGTATGTGCAATGTTTATACATACCCATGCATGTTCCTCTGTGTGTTTGTGTGTATGTGAAGTGTGTAAATGTATGCATATATGTGTATGCATGTGCATGTATGTGTGTGTTTGCACGTGTTTGGGTGCAGTGTTTTTTTCTCACCTTTTGTGTGGCTTTACTTTAACAGACTCTCTCCAACCGTCTAAGATAATCCTATTGGAGGAAGAGGACTAGTTATTATTAAACATCATCCACAAAAAAAAAATTGTGTTTATATATGGTGGGGTTGATACCTGTTCTATATCCGGCTGTTACACATATTCTGGTACTTGCTTTATTTCTGAGTGTGTATGCTATAAAATTGTATTATGAGGATGTACTTGATCCTCTTATTTACTCTACCTGGATCCTGTCATTGCCTATACCAGGCATTGTTCTCTGTCAGAAGTTCGTAACAATGAAAGAGGTGGAAAGGCTTTTTAGTAAAAGAGACATCCATTAGGTCTGTCTGGATCAGAAGGGTTTAGGATATGTTTCCAGGTTATTTTTAATGCCCATCTAAACCAAAGACATCAGATCCATTGAATTTCATTGGCCTAATTGCATCTCTTCTCATAGAGATCTTTTGAACGTTCACTGAGCAGTCACATCTTTTATGCCTGGCCATATGAGTGTGGCTGTAATTTTTGGACCTTCAAAATGCTTATTTCCACATAAAGATTGCCAGTAAATCAAAGAAGCTTCTGTACTTCTGGGTAGAGACCAGGCACTTCCAGCTTTGGACACTTCTGTTTGGACCTGCCACTGCCTCTGTGGTGTTTACAAAATGCATATCTGTAGTAGCAGCCTATCCCAGGCTGCAGGGATTAGAGATTTTCCCCTTACCTGTCTGATTGGTTCCTTTTTACTTACCCTATTAACCTCCTATGATCCTAACAGCCCTAGAGCCTTTTTAAATTTAACCATTCATGCCCCAGGTTTTCCCAGTTATCAATGCCCGTGGGCTAGAATGGCTTTGTTATATGTCTGTGCCTTAGGGCATCTACAAACTGCCCCTGATTACAAGGGTCACAGGCAACAAGTCAGGGGTGAATTTGCAGTTTCCCATCCATTAGTCCAAACAGTGTTTGAATAGGCATAGGGAAGAGCTCTGTTTCACATAAAGACATGAAGTCAGAGGAGTGGGTATGAAGTTTTTTGCTTTCTGAGGGTGATCAAATAGTGGTCAAAAAAATCTTTCACCTTAAGGGATTTCCATTGTATGACCTTTTTGCCTCATCACCTTTCACCAGTGTCCCATCTATTCAATGATTCTGCCTTCAGGAATTCAGATGAAGGATGCACTAGCTTACACTTGGCCAAATGGCAACAGCTCTAAATCCTAGAGGTTACCAAAGATGGACTTTCGTCTTACAAATATGTCATTGAAATGAATGCTGTAACTGCTGTTATTAAGCCCTTTTTGTGGGGGTGAAGCATAGAGGACTTTTACGTAGTACATATAACTTTATGATTGAGAGTATATATAGAATTTCTTGAACTGTGTAACTAAATTGATTTGAAAGAAGTCCCACTAAGTAATATTTTGTATTAAAATGTTAATGTATTATTTGTCAGATATGATGTTGTCCATTTCATTGTGCATCACAAATGGGTCTTCGGTTCCATCCTTGAATCCAAACCGGCCATTTCTCAGACAGATTATCCGAGCCTCAAACTCCTCCCTGTTCTATAATGCCTCACTCCCCAACAAACCCTCAGGTCTTGTTTGCCGCCATTGGTCCTGACACAATTGCGAGCCTCTCCAATGTTGTTGGTAATATTTTCCTTGTTTTCTTAGATTTTTCTCAGTTTTTTCTTTGTAAATTAGTAGTTAGTCTTCCTTTCTTCTATACCTACCATCCTATTGCGCTCTCTTAGTGGTCACTGGCGTTAGGTCCTTCCCGCCCTTTTTTGTACTTTTCTCTTCCCCTTTTCCTTTCCTTTCTCTTCTAAAACCAAAATAAAAAAAAAATCTTCTTTCCCCCCATCCTTTAGTTTAGTGTAGTTGTTAGTGGTAGCATGTGACTGGTTCTTTCTCTGTGTGTGTGTGTGTGTGTGTGTGTGTGTGTGTGTGTGTGTGTGTGTGTGTGTGTGTGTGTGTGTGCATCTGTGTGTGCCTGACAATTATGCCAGACAAGCCTGAGGAATCCCACTGGGTTTAAGAGGTGTGCCTCTTGTGGGCATAAGATTCCACAATCTCATGCCCACGAGAGTTGCATTTACTGCTTGGGCCTGCGGCACTTGGATATGTTTTGCGATATTTGCTTCACTTTCAATCCCCAGGCCCTGGGCAATAGGAGGAACAAGCTAATCTTGAGAGGGCTTCTTCCCTCTGGAATCTAGACTCCGCTCAGGAGAAATGACCCCCTCCCCCCTGCTTCCCCGGGGACGTCAGCTTCAACTACTGAAAAGTGGAGAAAACTTTCAGATCCATCTTCTTTGCATCACTTGGCTCTGCGCTTCTCTCTGGATCCGACAGGCACTTCAGATCCGAGGGAGTCAGCACCGACCCATCCTCCCACCCTGGCCTCTGGTCCAAGCAGCCTCTCGGAGCCATCAGAGGTCATTAGGATCTGTAGTTTGTCTTCTCTGGAGTGGACTCTGAAGCACTCACGCTCAGAACATAAGTCTCGGAGTCTTACTGCGGGCTGAACTAAGTCACCCTCTCCAGCTTGTACTGCCTAGTAGTGTGCCAGTGCAGTCTACACATTCCTCGTTGTCCTCTAGGTCCTCTCAGCTCTTGCATTTGGAAATGGATCGGATAATGAGGAGTTTTTTCAAAGCCCAGATCCAGCTGGGGATTTTGCCTTCTCCGACCCATTCTGGATCCATGAGAGCTCTGACCCCAGTACCTCAACCTTATGCTCTGATCCCTTTGGTTTTGGAGTCACATGGCTTGGTGATTTCGAGTGGATCAGCATTGGATCATAGGAGTTTCTTTTCCCCTGCTCCGACAGAGTCCGAGACCAGCTTAGCTCCTATTTTGTTGGATCAGAGTGGGTCCCGGCTCCAAGGGGTCATGCCTGGTCCTGGGAGTTGGTGTTGGCTCCACCTTTGTCCTTCTAGGAGCGTCCCTTCCTTTGGGGGCCTCAGCCTTCGATAGCTCAGGTCTGGTGCCTTCTGGCGGTGTTGGATCCGGGATGGTCTCATCTCTTTCTCCCTTGGGGACTTTGATCTCTGGGGCGGGGAAGCAGGCTCCGCTGGCATCCGTGGCATTCCACGTGCCAGAGGGGGCTTACTTGACTGCTCAGGAGATGGTCCCTCCTCCACCAGGCCCCTTCCAATCCTTTGCGGGTTGAGGCTTTGCTCCTATCCATCTGATTTGTGGTCATCCCCTCCTGGAGAGCCTCCAGCCAACCCCTCAGCAAGGGGTTTCCTTGTCTTTTGAGTCCTTCCCCAAGTACCCCATGGAGGAGGTCGCCTGGAACGCTGGTGCAAGAGGAAGCACAGTGACTTCCCTGGAGTCTTTAACAGAGGATGCCAACTTCAGTGAAGGGTTCCCCCGATCTACACCCAATGATATCTCCTTTGGCGATATCTTAGAAATCCTGAAGCAAAAGGGTGGATGGTCTTCCCAACCCCTCTTACTTGGAGGAGTCAGTGTTCCTGGAGGCATTCAAGACGGGACCATCTACCTCCTGGGTAACCCCACCGGTGGATGAACTTACTGACCTTATCACCTGGTGGGCTTGGAAGGAGCCTGATACCATGGAACCAATCTGAAAGCACGCAGATAAGCACCTTAGTCCCCCCAAGGTCATTCCTTCTGGAGCAAAGGTGCCCCGGTTGATGCCATTATCGTGTCGACAGCCACCAAGAAATAGCTCACCTAAGAGAGCTCTACTGTCCACCCCCCAAGCAAAGAGTCTTGGGCCTTGGACAGACATGGGAAGTGAGTGTATGCCTCAGCCAACTTTTCGCCGAGGGCATTAAATTCTCTGGCACATTTCACTCGCCTCCAGAGAGACTTGGTGAATGAACTCTCCAGATCTCTGGGGCAGTTGCTGTTGAAGGAAGCCTTTAAAAAGGTCTCCCCATAGCTGAATACCATGGTTTCTACTGCTAGCTCTTCGATTAAGCTAATCTCCCATGCAGTGGAGGGAATCTGTCGAGTTGCTGGTTTAGGCATAGCCCTTAGACGACATCCCTGGATGAGATTATGGGGGTTTGTGGATCCCTTCAAAGTGTCTTTCATTAACGCCCTCTTTGATGGTTCCTCCTTGTTCAGACCATCGGTTAAGGAGACACTGACCCACAGCAAACAGGAGGGCAAGACTCTATCTGCTGTGGAAATTACATTTTCTTCCCCCAACAGACCTTTTCCAGGAACCAGCAGAGCGGGAAGAAGACGTGGTTCCACAAATACCAAGGGGCCTTCCCTGATTCGCAGGAAAAATCCTCTTCTGGAGGCAGAGGTAAAGGATTTAATGGTAGATGCCGTCCTAGGGGCAGAGGGGGTCCTCATGACCAGGGCTTTAGGGAACCCTTCTCTGACAAGCCCTTTCAGCACTCCTGAAGCTCTGTCCGACTGTCCTACTCTGGAGGCAGTCAGGGGCAGACTATCCTTACACCCAGCAGCATGGACAGACATAGCAAACTACACTTACGTGTTAAACATCAAATCCAGAAGCTACTATATTCCCTTTTCCCTCCCCCCTAACAGGGGAGCGTCTCCCCAATGTGCCACCCAGTCAGAGGGAGAATGCCTTTGTACAGAAGTGCAAAAACGTCTAGACAAAAGAGTCATCCAGCAGGTCCCAACTGAAAAACAAGGATGCAGAACTTACTCATGCTTCTTTTTGATGCCAAAAAAGACTGGAGACCTTTGTCCCATACTAGATCTCAGCAGTTTAAATTTGTTTGTCAATAAGACAAAGTTCCACATGGTTACTGTACAGTCCATTCTGCTGCTAATGCACAAGGATGACTGGATGTGCTCAGTGGATCTCCAGGATGCATACTGTCATATCAAAATAGACAGGTGCTCCAGGAGATTTTTATGCTTCCAGCTGGGGATTGATCATTACCAGTTCAGAGTACTGCCCTTTGGTCTCAGCACAGCCCCCAGGTGTTCACCAAATGTATGGCAGTAGTCGCAGCTCACTTCTGTCTACAAGGTTTCCAAGTGTTTCCCTACCTGGATGATTGGCTGCTGACAGCATCCACAAGACATCAACTGTTCTGGGCAATCCAGGTGAGGTGGATACTGTTTCTTCACCTGGGAATCATGGTCAACATGGCTAAATCCAAGTTGTCCCAGATTCGGGAAATGGAATTCATCAGGATGCAGTTGAACAGGATAACGCAAGTTGCAGCTCTTCCCTCACAATGGATGTTGTCTGTTAGGCAGCAAGTACAATGCCTACTAGACACTCCATCTCCTCCAACTCACTCGATTCTCATAGCCTCAGCTGCCATCCTCCTGGTGCCCCAAGCCAGGTTCTTCTTGAGAGTTTTTCAGTGGACCCTGGCTGTTCAGTGGTCCATCCGGTGTCACCTGTTATCAGCCCTGATTAAACTTATTCCAGTTTGCAGATGTTACCTGCTATGGCAGATGCTCACGGACGATCTTCATTTAGGCAGGCTATTTGTCCACCCCCCCCTTTGGCCACAGTGACCACGGACACCTTCCTGTTGGGGGGGGGGGGGTTCAGGGAAGGTTGGTCCAAGGTACGTGATTTCTCATATAGACCAAATTGCACATAAACGTCCTGGAGATTAGAGCAGTCCTCCTCATGCTGCAAGCTTTTCAGGACTGCCTCCCTCTGGGGACGATTTCAGTCTTGATGGACAATATGTCAGTGATATGGTACATCAGCAAACAGAGGGGGAACATGATCTTACCCACTCTGCAGAGAGGCCATGGGAAGTTTTGGAATGGGTGATTGCTTCCAACCATTTTCTTATTGCAGCACACATCCTGGGGGAATCCAGCATCCTGGCAGACAAATTGAGCAGGTCCATCCTGAGTCCTCACGAGTGGGCCCTGAACATTTCAGTAGCAAATGAGATTTTCAGCCGCTGGAGCCAACCTTGCTACAATAATTTTGCCTACCCCTAAACAACAAATGCAGCAGGTACTTCGATCTGAGCCCCTCGAAGCCGGAGTCACCCAGGGGCACTGTGGTTCGCAGTTGGCCCCCAGGTCTCCCGTATGATTTTCCTCCAATCTCTCTGATACCCAGAGTCCTATAGAAAGCCAGCAGGTTGAAGACCACTCTTATCCTCATTGCCCCCCACTGGCCTCATCAGGTACGGTTCCCCTTTCTGTGGTTTCACAGCAGATATCCTCCATGAACATTGGATCCCAGACAGGGTCTCATTTCACATCTGATGGAACATCAGATTCCCAACCTCTGGTCCCTCAAACTAACTGCTTGGTTTCTCCACTTCCAGTAATCTTGGTAAAGTCCAGGCTCCCCTCTCCTGTCCATGACATTATTCTTGCTTCCCAAAAACCATTCACCAACAAGGTATATTGTAGCAAATAGAAAAGGTTTCCCATCTGGGCATCACAGGGGAATATAGATCCTTTTTCTACCGCACTCTCGGATATCCTCATGTTTTTGACCTCTCTTTTTCATGAGGGAGCGAGTTTTTCCACAATTAAGGTACAGCTTGCGACCATCACTAACTTTCATGTTGGGAAGGGAGTTGGTTCTTCCTCTACACTTTCTTCTTCCAAACTTTGTCGGGCTTTCTTAAAAGGAATCGTTCACCTGAGACATTCGATCAAGGATCCTTCTCCACCTTGGGATCTTACTTTAGTTGTACAGGGTCTCACCCAAAAATCCTTCGAACTTGCTAGATGTTCATCGTGCATACAGCTGCAGTCATCACACTCGGGTTATCCTGCCGTCAGGCGGGTCCTCGGTCGGCCGAATTCCAAAGTCTAGGTCCGGCGTCGGTTGTCGTCGCTTCTTCCCTGACGTCAGTGCGGCAGGGGTATAAAAGAAGCAGCTGACACCATTTTCCTCCATCTTACTTGCCGCGCGGTGCCTGAAGCAGAAGCAGTTCGCAAGTGCCGGTCGGCCAGCTCCTGAGATTTACGAACAGTATTTCAGCCGAAGTCTTCTTTAAAGCTAAGTACCCCATTGGGGAAACTTTTCTTGCCTCAGACCGATGTCAGACAAAGTTAATAATTGCATTTCTTGCGGGAAGCAAATAATGCATAAGGATTTTCACTCTTACTGTATACCTTACTTAGGGCCAGACCACGACGTCTCGGCCTGCCGTTTTTGTGCTTGGTTTAACAAGCGCACTATTAAGAGCCGGGCGGAGTTCGCCCTTCATTATTTTGGCAAAAAATGTAATTATATCATGTCGTCGGATACACCGACGCCAATTTTAGGCAAAAAACGCAAGGATAAGGATAGACATCCGAGGCCTGCACCGAGTACTGAGATCACGCTTAGGCCGACTACCGGTTCTCCGGTTCTCAGCGAGGCGCCTACGCAGCCCCTGACTACCGATGAAACTATTTTACCGGCGACTTCAGTACCCGAGGCCACAGGATCCTCGGTCTCCATTCCCGCTGCAGATACCAACGCCACTCTTGGCGGGGAAACCGAAATTTCAGTGAGGCCTGCCATTTCTGAAGACATTTTCAGGCCTACCACCTCCTCTATTAAATTATTCACTAAGTCTAAAGCTGCAATGAAAATTAAAAAACAAGGGCCTCAGACCCCCTCTCAAGGCCCCATGCATAAAAAACAGATGCTTAAAATGGCTGAGGATTTGATTACTCTCATCAGGGGTTCTCAACCCCCCCCCCAGACAAAAGACCCAGGTTGGAGGAAGACTACCCTTCCTCAGACCAGGCCTCTATTACTTCAGACCATTCTGAGGACCAGGATTACTCCTATTCCCCATTTGAAGACTCTGATGCTAAGGAGTCTATTCCCTCAGTCTTCCTCCCCTGAGGACTTCTCTTTTGGGGAAACCCTGCATACATTGAGAGAGCACTTCCACTGGGAAGGCCAAGATTACTCAGATTCCAAGAAAAGGCTCAGGGAATTTCTACTACTTCCCCAGCATAGGCCCCTGGCTATTCCTCCTGTCTTAGATATTTTGGATGATGTGTACGCAGAAGCCAGTTTTAATCCAGACTCATTACCTCCAGCCCCTGTTAAACCAGACAGATATTACCGGGTTCCTGATTCTCACCAGTTCCTTTATTAAAGCCATACTGCTGACCCAGAAACAATTTCACAGGGTCCCAAGGGGATTAAGGCCTCTACTGCTAAAAACCCTTTGCCTTCAGAGAGAGATTCTAGAGCATTAGAAAGGTGGGGGAAAAAGGTGTATACATCAGCCACTTTAACCATGAGGGCATTAAACTGTCAATTTCATATGTTAAAATACCAACAGTTCTTGCTATTTCAGCTGAAAGGCAAAATGACACAAACAGAACAGCCAGACTTGAAAGAGTTGCAGGATTTGTTGCATGGAGCAGAACAAGTGGGGAAACATACCTTGCAGTGTGGTTTTGATGCTTTAGAGGCCTCATGCAGAGCTGCTGTCACGGGGTCCGTCATACGTAGACATGCTTGGCTCAAAGAGCAAACCTTACCAGATCATGTCAAAGCAAAGTTATTAGATGCACCACTACAAAAAGATGTATTGTTCGGTGCTAAAGCTGAGGAGGTACTAAAGAAAATGGAGAAAAAGCAAAATCTATGCAAACAGTTAAAGATTTCTTGCAGGTGCAGCCTCCACGCTTCAGCAGAAACTGGCCTTCAGAAAATTGGTCCTTTCCAGCCACGGACAGACCCCAAAGGGGCAGATACAGATGCCCAAAGGGTAGAGGACAACCTCAAGGATCTTATAGAGCTAGACAGTGGCAAACACCAGCCCCCAGAGGTGGAGAAGATAGACCACAGTCATTTAGAAAGCAGATGCAATGACTTTCCCCTATGCCTGCCAAACAAAGATATAATGGCAGCACCTTTGGGTGGAAAAC
Source organism: Protopterus annectens (assembly GCF_019279795.1). NCBI lineage: Eukaryota > Metazoa > Chordata > Ceratodontiformes > Protopteridae > Protopterus > Protopterus annectens. The sequence continues at coordinate 906,068,291 of NC_056726.1, forward strand.
TGGCCTTATTTTAAAAAAACTGGCACATTGTTACACAGGACAAATGAATTCTGGATATTATAGACAGAGGCTACAGGTTCCACTTTCACACCCTTCCAAAAATGAGAGGCATGCCAAACCTGCCACAAAATCAATGGGCAGAGGCACAAAGGCAAATTTCCGCTCTCATGGATATGAAAGCAATTCAAGAGGTACCTGCAACAGAACAAGGTCAAGGTTTTTATTCAAGGCTATTCCTGGTACCAAGGAAGGACAAAGATTGGAGACCCATCTTAGACCTATCCATTCTAAACACATATCTAGAGGTACCAAAATTCAAGATGCTCACATTACAGCAGCTTCTTCCCATGCTGGGCAAGGAGTCTTGGCTGGTAACGTTGGACCTCAAGGAGGCATACCTGCATGTCCCTATCAGACAAGATTGCAGAAAATACCTCAGATTTCTTGCAGGTTCAACCCATTATCAATTCTCTGCATTGCCCTTTGGCTTATCTACTGCGCCCAGAGTGTTTACGAAATGCCTGGCATCAGTAATTGCCTTCTGCAGACAACGAGAAATCCAAATCTACCCATATCTAGATGACTGCCTGATCCAAGCAGACAGAAAGGAGCTTCTATTGCAACATCTGGTGTTTGTAATAAAACTGTTAAACTGCCTGGGGTACACAGTAAACAAAAAGAAATCAAAACTAATACCTTCTCAACAGATAATTTTCCTGGGTGTCAGCTTAAATACAACAACCCAGATGGCCTACCTCACGCCAGACAAACAAGGGCAACTGTCTCAATACTACAACAGAATGGCAACTTTAACCAGGCTAACTGCAAGGAAAATCCTGCAGGCTCTGGGGTTCATGGCATCTTGCATCCTACTAATACCATTTGCAAAGCTGCATATGAGGAAACTACAATGGTACCTAAAAAACTTATGGTCTCAGCACAGCCACAGCTTGGAAACAATTATACCACTCATTCCATGCCTTCAAAAGGAATTTTTGTGGTGGGCTCAAGCATGCCAAAGAAACACAGGTCTTCCTTTCTGTTTACCACAGGCAACTCAAATAATCACAACAGACGCCTCAGACTACGCCTGGGGAGCACACATGGCAGGTCAGTGTATTCAGGGAAAATGGTCCCAAAAAGAGATGCACTTACAGATCAACCAAAAGGAGATGCTTGCGGTACAAAATGCTCTTATGACCTTCAAAGACCTACTGCATCCAGGCCAGCTATTAATAAGGACAGACAACACCACAGTCATGTGGTACATAAACAAACAGGGGGGAACACATTCATACCCCCTGTGCAGGCAAACCATGACCCTGTGGAACACAGCACTGGAATTACAAATTCAACTACAGGCACAATTCCTGCCAGGGAAGGAAAACACACTGGCAGACAACTTAAGCAGAAATATGACAGACCCACACGAATGGAAGTTGCATCCTCAAGTCTTCTCAAAGATAACTCAGGCATGGGGACTGCCAGACATAGATCTATTTGCTACCCACAGAAATTACCAGTTGGAAAAATTCTGCTCAAGGACCTATCATCCACAGGCCTGGAAAGTGGACGCACTCTCTTTCAATTGGACAACATTGACAGTCTATGCCTTCCCGCCTCTACCTCTACTGGCCAAAGTCCTATTAAAAACCAGAGCAGAGAGGCCACAAATGATTCTCATTGCTCCAGACTGGCCACGACAGCACTGGTATCCTCTCCTAAAGAGCCTGTCACACACACCACCATGGATCCTTCCTCAAGTTCCTCTTCTGTTGTCCCAGCACAACTACAAGACCCTTCACAGCCAGCTCAGAACTCTAAATCTAGCTGCATGGGGAATACCTTAGTTTACCAACAAACTCTCCTCTCCATGGAGGTACAGGATGTCATCTTGGAGGCCAGGAGATCCTCTACTAGAAAAACCTACTCCACCAAGTGGAAACGATTTTGTACCTGGAATCAAGCAAAGGGTCAGAATCCTTCGGTAATAAATATACCTCAGATTTTACAGTACCTAACTGAGATGTTAAACAGTGGCCTCTCCTTCTCTTCCATCAAGATCCACGCTTCAGCCATTTCAGAACAATACAATACGGATCCTCCTTTATTCTCACATCCTCTATTAAGGCAGTTCCTCAGAGGGGCAAAAAATATAAAACCCCCACGGAAACCACCAGCTCCAGCTTGGGACCTCAACTTCATATTGGAGAAGCTGACACTGCCTCCTTTTGAGCCGGCTTCTTCAGCAGGACTACAATACTTGTCATGGAAAACAGCCTTCCTACTGGCTATTACCTCAGCACGCAGGGTTTCGGAGCTACAGGCCCTCATGGCTGTGCAACCATTCATCATTTTCCATCAGGACAGGGTCTCCTTACGGACCAACCCTACCTTCATGCCAAAGGTATTATCCAGTGTGGCTTTGAATCAGTCTATTCATTTATCTACCTTTTATCCAAATCCACAGAACAAAGGAGAGAGACTACTACACTCCTTGGACATTCACAGGCAACTTCGTTATTACCTGGACAGAACAAAGTCATTCAGAAAATCTGAGCAGCCCTTTGTGTCCTATGCTACAGGTGCTCAAGGAAAGGCTATTTCCAAACAGACTGTTTCAAAATGGATAGCCCACTGCATACGCTTTTGTTATTCATTTCATGGAAAATCAGTGCCTGTATACATCAGATCCCACTCCACCAGGGCTACAGCTACCTCAGCAGCTTTCTTCAGGGGGGTCCCTACCAAGGACATTTTGGAAGCAGCTACTTGGAGTTCAGTGCACACTTTCTCCAAACACTACCACCTTCCACTATACTCAAAATCTAGAGCGGGCTTTGCCACAGCAGTCCTGCAGGGCATTCTAGCCCCCCTAATTCCACTTAGTACCAGCCACCCTTACTTAGCTTTGGGATTCTACCCAAGTGTGATGACTGCAGCTGTATGCACGATGAACATAGTACAGTTTTGTACCTACCATAAATGTAGATGTTCGAGTGCGCATACAGCTGCAGTCTAGGTTACCCTCCCTCCATCCCCTCTTAGGACAGGACTTATGACAAACACCTTTTACATACAACCTATTTGGGGTATTCCTTTATGGTGTATTTGCTTGCAACTACTGTTTTGATTTATCTACTTATGTATGTTTGCATGACATCATGTTTTGCCTTCCTTTCTGGGGGCACCTGACATCTGGGGCAAGAAAAACTGAAGAAAATGGCGTCGGCTGCCTCTTTTATACCCCTGCAGCACTGACGTCAGGGAAGAAGCGACGACAACCGACGCCGGACCTAGACTTTGGAATTCGGCCGACCGAGGACCCGCCTGACGGCAGGATAACCCGAGTGTGATGACTGCAGCTGTATGCGCACTCGAACATCTACATTTATGGTAGGTACAAAACTGTACTTTCTTGCAAGCTGAAGTACTTGTCTTGGAAGACGGCCGTCCTTGTGGCCATCACGTCATCCAAGAGTTTTGGAATTTCAAGCTCTGTCTTCTAAACCGCCATACATAACCTTCTTCAAGGCTAGAGTTTCTCTCATAACAAATCCTTCCTTCATTTCAAAGGTTGCTTCGGAGGTCATCATGAATCAGACCATTAATTTGCCTGTATTCTTTCCTAATCTAACAAAGACAAATATATCTTTCATTCTTTGGGCACTCACAGACAGTTACACTTCTACCTATATAGGACAAGGTCTCATAGAAAGTCAGATCAACTGTTCATTGCCTTTTCACCTAGTAGATTGGGACAAGCGCTCTCTAAGGTTACCTTAGCCAAGTGGATTACAGAATGTATCTCTACAGTTTGTTCTCAACAAGGCAACCTACTTCCCCGTCAGGTTAGAGCCCATTCAACTAGATCTGTGTCAGTCTCTTCAGCCTTCTCTGCTAGAACTCCAGTTGATGAGATCTGTGCTGCAGCTGCTTGGTCCACAGCTCATACCTTTTTATCTTATTACAAGTTAGACATTATTTCCAGGAACAGGACATCCTTTTGTTCTGCGGTGCTCAGGCATATCCTTCCTTGAGGTCCTCCCAGGGTTTGTGTATCTGGGACTGACCCATTCGTGATGCATAATGAAATGGACAACATCAGATTAGAAGTTATGTACTTACCATAACTTGGTATCTGTTCTGTCCATTTTCATTATGCATCACTTCCCGCCCTCCTTCCTCCTTCCTTGTGCAGCTGAGAGTAGGGCTTTTGTTTTCTGTTTCTTATTTATCTTGGGAATATTCACCTTATTATTAGGGCAGCAAACTTGATCTGAAGATTTGTTGGAGAGTGAGGCATTATGGGAGAGGGAGGAGTTTGAGGCTCGGATCATATGCCTGAGAAATGACCAGCTTGGATCCGAGGACAGAACCGATGACCCATTCATGATGCATAATGAAATTGGAGAGCACACATATCAAGTTATGGTAAGTACATAACTTCTATTAGCACCAATATAATGTGTGTGTGTGTGTGTGTGTGTGTGTGTGTGTGTGTGTGTGTTGGGGTGATAGTGTGCACTTGTTGCTGGTGCTGTGTTTTGACTTTGTGTGATATTGTTTGTTTGAGAACTAGGTGAAGGAGGGTAAATGGGAAATTAAGTTTTTAAAATATGTCATTGGTTCTTTAAACATTTTTATGTATATTTTACAGAATGTATGATTGTATTAGTGGTCAATAAGGTGCCCAGAATCAGGTCTAAGGTAATTGGAGAACACTTTAATGATTACCATTTGGGAGAGGGATTCTTTCATCTAAAGGCTGCCATTGGTATCTTGTGTGATAATAAATGTGTCAGCTCATAGCAAGCAGGACAAGAAAAAGGGACTTCTGGCATGTACAGTCAATCTCAGGTAATTTTAATGAACATTTTATTCAAGAAGCCATTCTTTGTAAGGTTAAAAAAAATGGTAGAAGTCATAAAGAAAAAAAAAAAGTTCAATAGAAAGCATTGTTGTGGACTGCGGCTCCTTTTGTTACAGTGAGTCCTTATTTTTTGTGAATACGCAGAAAGACTAAATAGCTGACTTTTCTTTGGGGGGGCAAGTTTTTGGACAATGTAGAAAGATGGCTAAAAATGTACTATTGTGACATGTAGAAGTATAGAAGGGAGGCAGTAAAGGGAGGAGAGACAGGAATGGAGGGAATGTGTGGGTACAAATGTAAATGAGTGAATACAAGGAGAGGCAAGAGATCTAGAGATGACACAGTAGGCAGCTCTAGAGAGTTGTGTACTAGACAGAGGCATGAAGAAAGGGTGTTGGACGACACTGGGAGTTTCATGGGAGTAAAGGAGGGCTGAGTACAGTATGCAAAGGTGACATTTACGATAGACATAGAGGCTAAGAGAAGTGATATAATGGGTGAGTCTGTTGCAGATAGGTGTAAAGATGTTGTTACAGACAATGATCTAGGAGTAGACCCCTAGGTCTCCAAACATAACATGCTGTCAGTCTCTTGCTGTAGGCCAGAAGGTAGAAAAGGAACCTAACATAGGCTTAAGTCAAGAGCTTCATGAATCTTTCTTGAAATTGATTGGCTGGTAGTTGGGATTGAGTAGGAAGATGCTGAAAGGGTTTTGGAGAAGGTAAGTAGAGTCTTGAAGGAATTGCATGTAATGGTGATGGGGAGTCAATGTGGCGACTTGGAATATGGAGTGCTGATTCACTCAGGAGGAAGAACCTTGTTCAGAATGTAATGAGAGAAAAGGGAGATCTGATATTGATTCAGGAAACAAAACTAAAATTAAGGGTGGGTGGTAAGTTGATCCACATGTTTCTCCAGACTTAAAAGAGGATCACAAACTTGTGTGTGTGTGTGTGTGGGGGGGGGTACCTGTTCATTTCTTTGGAGGACTAGAAGTATTACAGAGGAAAACAGGAGGAGTGGGGCTGGACAGTGGACTGTTTGGGTGGATAGATTAGGGAGATACATGTCAAAGATTCAAAAAATATACATATATTGTACAGGCAGGGATAATGAAAATGCTTTTGGTATTTTTTGATATCTGGGAACAGGTGGACAGGGAAGCAAAACTGGAAATGATTTTGGGGGGGGGGGGGTGTAACACTAGATCCAGAAAAGGACTGGCCTGCGCATATATGGATTTCGTTTTTGGGAATAAAATGCAAAAAAAAAATACATTTTTAATCAACATTCCTTTCAGAAAATGCCTTTCTTTATAAGATCAGAAGCCAAAAAGAAAGAAGCAAAGTTTATTCGAAAAGAGTACTGTGGTCGGTGGCAGCTATTGATACAGAGAGTCCATATTGTTTGTAAACAAGTCAAAAAGTAGAGATTACGTTATATGAGACATCTAGTTGCATTGTCAGCATAACATTTATACATTCACAGAATAAATCTCAATGTTTTTTTTTGGACTTGAGTCTTTAGAATTTCTCACTTTGATTAGACCAGCCATCTTACTTGGGTAAGCCACATGCTGTGCTGTCTGATGAGTTTCCGTTGCACAGGTATCTAAACATTATCAAGTCTGTCCCATTTTTTAAGTGAAGGAAGTAGTTTGCGGCCTACCATTTATGTATTTATTTGTTTATCCTTTGTTACTGAGTTATCCTTTGTTACTGAGTTAGTCCCACTAAGGCAGAAGCCCTTTTTTTAGGAGAGATGTGGGGTGGTATTAATACTGTTGGGGAAATTTGGCCAGGACACTGGGGAACTTCTACTCGTGATCTGTATTCGCATTGTTGGAATGCAAATATGTACACACATCCCATTCCTAGCATGAAGATGTCTGGGAAGATGGTGCACAAGATGGAACAGCAGCAGAGAGAGGAGGCGGATGCCAGCTTAGGGATAGTATGTGGTGCTATGGAGGATTCGGAGGATGCATTTCAGAAGGAGCTGTTTGAGCAAACTGATGAAGCAGCTGTAGAGGAGTGTGTGGTTACAACATCCAGTCAGGAGGGCTGTGCAATGGTTTATTACAAGGCTTAATAAACTAGAGAGAGTGGGAGAACGAGGTTTCTTGGAGTGACATAATGGAGAGGATAAACAAAGGGCACGGAAAAGAGATATCTGAAGGAAACAGTGGAAAGAGGACTTATGCTGAGGCAGTATACGCTATATCAGAAGGAGAGAGAGGAAAAGAGAATTTGAGCAAAAAATTTGTAGTTAGGGTACAGAGTAAAAAGGAAAAGGAACTGAATGGATAGAAGGTATGGGACAATTTTATTTTGTCATTGGGAACAAAGGTTTGAGAGGTAAGAAATTTTTTTCCAATTAAAAAAGAGACATTTTGTGACATGTTGTTTAGAGATTGTGGAAGCAATGGAAAAATTTTTGTGTGACTATGAAAAAAGGCAGAATGACTATTCTTGGAATGAATGTACAATAAAGACATTTTTTTGAAAGACTGAAAAAGAAAGTACACATACATTTCCAAGCAGAATTACATAGACTTTAAAAGAACATTTAAAAATGCATGTTAAGAAATAATAGACATATCAAAAGTTTATAAGAATATAGGTTTAAGGACAGGTTCATGAAACTGTTATTATTTTGATAATGGAGGTGGATAACATTGTACATATTCCACTTGTCATAAATGTTGCTGGTAAATGGGGGGTTTGTGAAATATTGCAGACAGCCAAAGACTTGTTAATTTTGTGGAAAAGAAGGACATTTAATTAATAATTGTGACAAGGAGAAATGTTATATGTGTGTTAAAACTGGGCATTAAGCAAAAAAATGCTATCTTGAATGTTATAAATGTCAAAAAGGGGACATTTATGGATGGACTGCCAAGATAAAGAGGATGAGGTAAGTGCCACAAACCAAGGTAAACAGAAAAAAAGGATTGAGGAGGAGATAGAAATAGATGAAGCTGTAAAAAAGGGAAATGCTGAAAAAGATAATAAAGGAGAGTAATTAGAGATGGAATCAGAAGTTAATGATAAAGAAGACATAAGTTGGAAAATGGCAAGATGAAAAAAGACTTCCAGTGGTAGAAGAGTTAAGGATAAAAAAGAAAATTTAAAGCTAGTAATATAAAAGAAAGGAAGAAAGGGAATGGATGAAGCCTTTCTTATAAGGGATTAGTATAGGAGGATACCTCCTAAATAAATTAAGAAACATAGAAAGAAATAATTTAAGGATTCTTTCTGTGAATGTTATTGGTATGAACAATAAAGAATAGCAGTTTTAAAATGATGTAATAAATGTGATGTGGATATAATTATTTTGGAAGACATAAGGATTTTGACACAGGAAGAAAAACTACAGACACAAAAATTATGGGATGGAAAAATATGAAATATAGGGAATGAACAGTGTTCAGAAATAGCAATTGTATGTAGAAGGATAATTAAAATTTTGTATGTTATACTAAAACGGGAATAACAACTATTGTAGATATAAGGTAGCAAGATAAAGTGTATAGAATTATTGCTATATATGCATATGTAACTTGGAAAGAGAGGGAGAATTTATTTCAGAAAATATTGGTTTATGTTTTTGTTAACATGGCTGTAATAATTACAGGACATTTTAATTGTGACTTAAGGGATAATAAAAAGAAAAGAGGAAAAGATGTTAGAAATAATAACATGTAGAAAATTGGTTATAAGGAACAAAAAACTTGGACTTATAGAAGAGAAACTTTAAAAACTGAAATAGCATATTTTTGGTATCAGGAGGAATGCCTATAATGGAACAGAAAACAGTTTTTTTATCATTTGGCAATATGGGTAGAAATATGTTATAATGAAGAGCATATAAATATAGGGAAAAGGTATAAAAGGAATAAATGAAAAGGAATGGAATGAAAAGGAAAGAAAGACATTAAACAGTTATTGAAAGATCCTGTTAACATGATTTTTTTATGTCAGTTGGTCGGAATGGTGGTTTGCTTTCAAAGGGAAACATAAAAATAGTTATCTGTTGTGAAAAATAAAGAAAGAAAACAAAACAGCAATATGCTAAAATGCGTAGAGAATTGATAAGTAATTTGGAAAATAATAATAGAGATTATTATGAGAAAAGAGATTTATAGGAAAAATTATGAGAGAGTCAAAGAACTGTTGTATAAACAAAAATATTTTCTACAAGAAAGAACAGTTTCCCCTTATTTAAGATTATCAGCTAGAGCGTCTTCTGCGTGGAGACATGCATGAATGGGTGTACATTCGTTGAAGGTTGTGCGTCAGGGCTGGTAACTCGGCACATAAAAATCAACTGCCAATCATTAGCGGACCGGAGTTCCGCTGTGGCGACCCCTAACCGGGAAAAGCCGAAAGACACAACAAAAAGTAAAAATGGATAATACTATAATGTGATAAATGAAAGACAAAGAAGGTAATGAAAAGTCAGCAACAAGTTGTGGAAATTGTAAGTTATGTGCAAGAAATGTTTAGGGAAAAAAGAAACATGATATCAAAGTATAGAAAGTAAAACAAATTCTGAGCAAAACAATATAGAATTTGGTAAAGAGATTATCTTACATGAATTAGAAAAGGTATTGAACAGTTGAATCATCAGTTCCAGATGGTATTGGGCTTGAATGTATAAAAATGTAGAAGGATTTAATGAACGATTGAATGATGAAATAACATATAAGGAGTTATGTAGAGGAATATTAAAATTTATGGGGAAAAGGGAGAAAGAGAAGATATAAAAAAAAATGGAAACCAGTAGTTTTAAATGGGTCTATATTATGACGTCGAAACGTCATAATATCGAACACCAGATGGTTGACCCATATTCAATGAAACACATTATGCATGAATACTTCCAGGGCAAAGATGTAGTTGGCCAACTACACGTTGTTGCTGTTTTCTCCCCTGTAGTGCGATCTCGGAGTTGGCATATTTAGTTAGGGGGTGTGGGGGGGCACAACCACCCATGGGGGGGGGCGAAGCCCCCCACATGGGTGGGTTTGTTTTAGGTTGGGTTAGTTATGTTGGATTGCAGGGCAAGTGTTTCTTTGCACTGTAAGTATTCATCGATTCATGTAAACGTATTTCGATGAATATGTGTCGATGTTTAGGTGTTCGAAGAAGTCTGGGGATGGTCACCAGACGAAAGCGCTTACCAGTGTTTTAATAAATAGTTCGGCTGTATTCTTGGTTTCCAGCCTTGAGTGCTTTTTTGGATTGTTTGTGTTCAATATTACAGTGTTTCGACGTCATAATATAGATCCATTTTAAATAATACAGACTATAAAATATTTATGAAAATAATACAAAAAACATTCAAAAGTAAGATACAGTATATTATGGAGAAAAGTATATATGGTATAAGAGGGAAGGGATGTCAGGAGTTATTAATTATATTGAGAGAAATTATAGGTGATATAAACAGAAAAAAGGACAGTGTAAAACATGCTAGGTGATATTAATAAAGCATTTGATTCTATACAGCATGACAGTTTGTGGAAAATAGTGGACATGTACAGTATTAATAATAAGATTAAGAAAACGTGTATAACAACTTACGAGAATAATAACATATTTTTTTTATTAATGAATGAATAAGTAAAGAAATAAATATGAAAAATAGTATAAGGCAGAGGTGTCACATGAGCAGCATTTTATTTGCTTTGGTTATGAATACAGTATTTAGAGATTTAAATCAGAAAATAAAGAATGCAAGTTATGTTATAAACTTCAAACGGAAGTTGAATTTCCAGTTATGATGTTTTATGCAGTTGATATTATTATAACCTCCTGAACCTGATCGACTTCTTTGAGGCAGTCACCAAAGCCGTAGATGAGGGTAAGGTGGTTCACACAGCCTATCTTGACCTCGCCAAGACTTTCAACACCATCCCCCATTCTGGAATTATAGCTAAACTCACTAAACTAGGTATAAATCCCTACGTCACAAGATGGGTTGCCAACTGGCTCACTGACAGAACCCACACTGTAAAAGTTGCAGACTCCAAATCTGACCTCAAAGCAGTGACAAGTGGAGTACCACAGGGTTCCGTCCTGGGACCTCTCCTGTTTGGTATCTACTTCTCTGAAGTACAGGCTAACGAAGTTCGCAGATGACTGCAAACTAGGAGCCATAGTCAAGTCCCCAAATGATGTGGACATCCTACAGAAGGGCCTCGCTGAGACAGATGCCTGGTGTTAGAGCCATGGCCTCAAGCTCAGTGCCAAAAAGTGCAATGTCATCCCCTTTGGTAAAAACTCTGTACCCATGAACTACCACATAGGCAGCAATCTACTTAACACCGAATGTGTGATAAGAGACCTTGGGACCCAGGTGGACAGTAGTCTCTCCTTTGATAGTCACATTGCCATAGTAGTCAGGAAGTCCTTCTACGTGGCACACCTCATCATAAAAAGGTTCTCATCCAGGAAAAAATAGGTCATTGTTCCCCTCTACCCAACACTCATTAGACCCATTATAGAGTACAACGCCCCTTTTGGACTGTACCTCACAAGACATCTGCAGCAGCTGGAAAGGCCACAGAAGTACTTCACAAAGAGGATTACTGGCCTCAAACAAATGCCCTACACTGACTGCCTCAAAAAACTCCAGCTTTACTCCGTAGCATATTGCCTACATCGAGGTGATCTCTGCCTAAGATATAAAGCTATGTCAAACCCAGAGCTGTTGGACATGCTACACCTAAAGAAATCCCAATCCCTCCGAGCTACACGCTCTAGGGACCTAAACCTTGTCACCACAATAAACAGGACATGCTGGAGGGATAGATTACTGTCCCAAAGACTTCCCATACTCTGGAACAGGCTACCCATCTATGTCAAGCAAAGTTCTTCGTTAGCACTCTTCAAGAAAAATCTTGATGAGTGGATGGGAAATAGGAAATACACCCCAGGGATCACTTCTGTGTCTCTGCTCGACAGTGGCATAGGAAAATAACTTTCTTGGGTAGCGTAAGCCAGGGAACCTTGTTGGCTATACTTACGTAGGCCTTTGGGCCGATAGCCTAGTACCTACCTATGAACCTATAACAGCTAAAAATAAACAATGGATGAGAGAAGTTATTATGTATTTAGCCAAAAGTTTAATAGAAAGATGTATGCTGCTCAATAACGAAAAAAAATAAAGGCTTTGGTGAGACAATTAAAAGAGCAGGAGTTCAGTTTTCTGTGAAGGAAATATTTGATGCCCTACCATTTCACTGTTGCAGCAGTCATTACAGTAGGGCTCCCCTGCCAAAGGTGGCCCAACATTAGGCCAGTATAACAAAACCTTTAGGTTACTTTAAGGTGCGATGTACGTCACATGTATGCTCCCAGTGTATAGCGTAGGGCGTAAAGGTGATGTCCGGATGTTCCATCCTCAGAACTTCTTTGCCACCATTCCCTACACCATCTTTTGATCGTTGGCCTGAACGCCCATTTCGTCGCTAGTTCACCAAGTTGTTTCAGACAGGTGCTTCACTGGGGTTTTTTGCTCTTATCTTCTTGTTCTTTTTGTTGTCGATTGTGGGGTTTCATGTCATCCAGGAAGGGTAAATGCCAGAGCGGGAGACAGAGTCCCCATAAAGACCGACATGAGCCATGCTTATTTTGTCTCCGTGCTTTCCACAACTGTACATCCTGTCCCATTTGTCAGGCTTTTGTTCCAAAGACTCTTCCGTAGTTGGCTTTCCTCTTTGGCCTTGTATTTAGAGAACCAACGTCTTAAGCTTTTAGTGAAAGACACTATGGAGGGAACTTCCCACTCTGAGGGTCAGCCGTCTGTGAAGAAGAAGACCACGAAGTCTCGGTTGGATTCTTCAGCTGTACCTCTTCCTACGGATGTCTCCGAGGCTAGTGGAAGCATGGAGGATCACCTGGCTCTACAGTTGGATTCATCTGCTATGACCCTGTTAGCAGTCGGCATGATTTGACCTTACGCACGTCCTTGGAGGCCTCACAGATGTCTGTTTTGGATGTTCAGGGTAACTGCAGCTGATTATTACAGAAGGGCCTAGGAGTGTTCCAGAAAGTTTGGTTGGAGAGGAAGTCTTGACTGCATTTGTGGAATGTCGTCCAGTGTGTGAGTCTTCTAAATTTTACAGGGCAGACTTCCCTTTTGAGAAGAAACCGAAAACAAAGCATATTTCTCCTACTCCTAAGGACCCTCAGAGTGAATGACAGAATTTCAGTCAGGGTTTGTTTAATGCCCTTATGGCTTTGAAACCTCCTCAAGGAGTTTCTGTCCCTGCTTCCCCTTGATCCTCAACTGCTCTTAAAAGGCCTAGAGAAAAGGATTCCTCTGAGGAAGAGGTGGATTCAGGCGAGGAATCCCTAGCTTACTCTTCCCACATTCCTTCCCCTTTAGACTGTGGTTCTGAGGAAGAGGAGTCTACGAGTCCTGATATTCCCTTTGAGGAGATTTCCTTCATGGATATAATTTCCAGGATGATGGATTTTTTTTAATGGGATTGTACTAAAGTTTCTGAGGTACAGAAGAAGTATTACAAGCTTTTGCAAATGGACTCTCCTAGACCTTCTGCTGTCCCTCTTGTGTTGGCTGCCTTTTGGATGCCTTTTCTACTGCATCTCAGGCTCCAGACTCCCAGCCCCCTGCTCCCCAAAAATCTGATAGGTTTTGCAGGATGCCTTGAGTATTGCAAATTTCTAGGTTTTTCAGGATGCCTGAGGATTGCAAATTCCTTTATAGATATCCTTCAGCTGACCCCTCTGTGGTGTCTGTGGCATCTGACAAACCATCTCAGTTACTGCCTTCTGCAAAGCTCCTTCCTTCTGATAAAGACTTTAGGACTCTGGAAAGTCTAGGTAAGAAGGTTTATACCTCTGCTACCTGGGCTTTTAGAGCTGTTATTTACCAAACTCATATTTCCAGATATATTTTGTCTCTTCTTTCTCAGGCCTGTCAGGTAATCTTCCTGATTCTGAAGGGAAGACTTCTGCCTTCTCCTTGTTGGAGACTTCTTCTCAGGTGGCTCGCCATTCTGTTAAGTGCAGTTATGATGTAGCAGATGCTTCTTCTAGAGCTGCTGCTTTTGGTTCTGTATTGAGGAGATATTCCTGGCTTCGGCTTCAACCTTGTTTTTCTCTAACCTTTCCAGTTTGGTTAAAGAATATTAATTATTCCTGGGTCCTGTCCATTATCTGCCTAGATTATTACATGGTCTGGAAATCAGGGGTGTTCCTCAGCCCCCTCAGGTACAGTTTGTTTTCTTTCCAGGGATGCTTCAGGATCTCTTGACTCAGAGAACTATTCAGGAAGTTCCAGTTTCCCAAAAGGTATAGGTTTTACTCCAGAATGTTTTTGGTTATAAAGAAAAAGGTACTTGGAGACCCATTCTAGACCTCTCTCGTTTAAACACCTTTCTGAAGGTCTCTTCCTTTTGGATGTTGTCTTTTCAGACTTTGTTCCCTCTGCTGCTTCCTCAGGCTTTTCTAGTGTCTCTGGACCTCAAGGATGCTTATCTTCACATCTCTATTCATCCCCTTTTCAGGAAATGTTTACATTTCTCTGTTTCTTCATGGCATTTTCAGTTTTCCTTTAACCTTTGGACTTTCTATTGCCCCAAGGATGTTCATCAAAATGCCTCACACCTGTGATTGCTTTTTCGCAGGCTAAGTGGGATACAAGTGTTTCACTACTTAGATGATCTCCTGCTTCAGGCATCCTCTCCAGAGATTCTACTGCAGCATCTTCATTTTGCCATTTCCCTTTTGCAAAGCCTGGGGTTCACTGTAAATTTCCAAAAGTATTTTGTGGCTTCTTCACAGGGTCATGTATTTCTGGGGTGTAAGGTCCAGACTATTTCAATGCTGGCATCACTGCCTCCTCCCAGGGCCGTGACTCTCATTGCTTTCTTTCAGTTACTTCTTCCTGTGGCCTTAATCATGGCAAGGGGTTTCTGAGAGCTCTAGGTTTTATGACCTCCACCATTCCTATGCTCCCTTTTGCCAAACTCCACTTGAGAAAGCTTCAGTGGTTCCTGTTTGGTCTCGGCATTCTCATCCCCTGAACCTATTAGTTTCTCTTCTTCTATGCCTCAAGCTGGAATTTCAGTGGTGGATTTAGCAGTTGACTGTCAATACAGGCCACTCTTTTCAAACCCTTCTTCCCTCTGAGGAGCTGTTCACAGATGCTTCAGACATGGGATGGGGAGCATCCTTCAGCTCTCTTAAGGTGCAGGGTCCTTGGTTGCCTCAACAAAGGAAAGACCATATCAGTGTAAAGGAGATGAGAGCTCTTCTACCGGCTGTTCAAGCTTTTCACCATCTGTTCTCTCCAGAGCCTCTTAGGGTCTTTACAGACAATACCACAGTGATGTGGTATGTCAACAAGCAAGGGGGGACAAGATCTTTCCTCCTTTGCCGATTGGCTTTTCCTGTGTGGAAACTAGCTATCCACTACTGTGTGACTCTTCAGGAGGTTTATATTCTCTTAGGTTAGAACATCGTGGCAGACTTTGAGCATGTTCATAACACAATCCAACAAGTGGATGCTTCACAGGGATGTGTTTCTGGGCATAGTCCACCAGTGTGGTACTCCTTAAGTAGATCTGTTTGCTTTCCCTCTGAACAGACAACTTCCTCTATTTTGTGCCAGCATCCTAGGTCTTCTGGTCTGGAAGATGGAGCCCTCTTTTACTTGGAAGGGGATGTTTCTTTATGCCATTCCTCCCCTACCCCTTATTCCAAAAGTCCTGTTCAGAATACAACAGGATGCTCCCAAAATTTTGCTGGTGACTCCCCTTTTGCCCAGACAGCATTGGTTCCCTTTTTGTCGCTCATCCTATGTTATGATTCAAGAAGAACAGGCGGGCTAGTTCGTTTATATGCTAGTTCGTTTATATGCTTTATTATATAGAAACACATCAGGACAGATAGCAGCAACATAAAATATAAACAAATTGATTATCTGACAGACCATTACATACATACACGCTTACATCTCAACAGCTCTCTACAAAATGGCAGTCTGGCTCGTACATGCTCAGTATTTATACACATGTGCAAGCCCATGGAAAGCTTCTTAAAGGTATACATACATACGGATCTACACTCTTCTTCTGCATTTAGCCAAGGGCAGTTATCACAAGTTAACTCACAGTGTGGACCTACTCACAGAAGACAAGGGATCTATCATCCATTCTCGCCTGTCCACTCTTCAGCTGACACTGTGGGTGATTGGATTTTGATTCCAAACTGACATCTTTTTTTTCTGAGGATATGCTTAGGGTCCTGCAGGAGGCCAGGAAACCCACAACTAGGAAATCCTACTTATCCATATAGAAGAAGTTTTCTGTTTGCTGCCATTCTTGTAACCTGCATCCACTTTCTGTGGATGTTCCTTTGGTTCTTATCTGTGTGAATTGCTCAGTGCTGGGTTGGTTTATTCTTCTGTTAAGCTCACTTAGCAGCTATCTCTGCTTGTCTAACTTTATCACCTCCTTTAGCTCCTAGATTTAAGACTAAACAGTTTATTAAAGTCATCCTTCATATTAGACCTCCGAGGGACCTCCTCCCTGGGATCTTAATTTTGTTTTGGAAAAATTGACCCAAGCTACTTTTGAGCCTGCAGCTTCAGCTTCCTTACAGCATTGATCTTAGAAGACTGTACTTTTGTTAGCCTTTATCTTTGCCAGATGGGTGCCTGAGCTTCAAGCCCTTATTGCTTGCCCTACTTTTTTGTTTTCCATAGGGTGTCCCTTCATATTAGTCCTTCTTTTATGGCCAAGGTAGTGAATGAGTTGTCTCTTAATTAGTCTATTTATTTGCCCACTTTTTTCCCCTCCTACGTAATCAGCTAGTGAGAAGGTGCTGCACACCTTGGATATGCATAGACAACTCAGATTTTATTTGGATAAGACTAAGATTTTCCATAAATCTGATCAGCTCTTTGTTTCCTTTCATCCTAGATCCTTAGGTTTGGTTGTTTCCAAGCAAACTATTTCTTCTTGGATTTCTGAAGCCATTTCCTTTTGTTATACCTTCCATGGCAAGAGCCTTTCTTCTTCTGTTAAGGCTCATTATACTAGGACAGTGGTTTCTTCTGGTGTTTTTTTCAAGGGTTTGGATAATAACTCTATTCTTGAGGCAGTTACCTGGTCTTCTGTGCATACATTTACCAAGCACTGTAAGTTGGATGTGGTTTCCAGAGCTAGAACTGGCTTTGCTAGGGCCATTCTCCATGGGTTCTTGTAGAGCTCTGCTGGTCCATCCTCTTCCCTGTCTTCTACCTGAGCTTTTGCACTATCCATATTGTAAAGAATACTGCAGCAGTGAAATGTAAGGACATAGTTCACTTGTGTAAGCTCTTACCATAATGGTAGATGTCCTTCTCTTCACTGTTGCAATATTCACTTCCTCCCTCCTTCCCCTGGCTCTTTTCTCTTCTGGATGTGCTGGTTGCCTCTTTTTTCCTTGGACTGACATTTCTACTGGGGCTCTCATTTCTGGAGGATCGTATGCCCGGATGTCACCTTTATGCCCTATGCTGTACACGGGGAACATACGTGTACAGTGTACCTTAAAGCAACCTAAAAGCTTTGGTATACTGGCCAGATGTCGGGCTGCCCTTGGCAGGGGATCCCTATTGTAAAGAATATTGCAACATTGAAGAGAAGGACATATACCATTATGGTAAGATCTTACACAACTGTTCTTTTTAGGGATAAATTTTGATAAAGAAGATCATAAGAAAGGGTGGATCTTATAATAAAGGAAATAAAGGATATTTGTATATTATGGAAAACTTTATATAAGAAAAAAGTGTATCTCATTAATTCACTGTTATTGTGAAAGATAGCTTATTTGTCTAGTGTTATGATCCCTAGAGGATATGAAAAACTGTCATTAGAAATATTTTGCTTTGTATGGGGATCAAGACTAGATCATTTTAAAAGGGGTGTTTTATACATGGATAGGGAAAATGGAGGATTGGGTTTGATACCTTTCCAACCACAACCCTGAGAGTTTTAAAACCCTCATCTCTACAGTAAATTGGAACTTCCTGACCCATCTTCCCCTTGATGAAGCAGTCCAAGCTTTCAACTCAACTTTCCTTAACATCGTAAACTGGATAGCCCCACTCCGAAAAATAAGGATAAAAGCTGATATATGTCTTTGGCTATCTAAAACTACCCCCACCTTTATGAAAACCAGAGATAGGGCTTGGAAAACATGGATGCACTCTATACACCCTGTTGACTTGCAGAGTTACAAAGAACTAAGAAATCAGGCAAAATAAACTCATCAGTAGAGACAAAAAAGATTTTTTACCACCACCCACCAACAACTCTAAAATCTGATCCAAAAAAATTCTGGAATGCAAGTAACCAAATACTACATCCTGGCAACCCTACCTCACCCAACCCATCTCCTGACAAATCACCTGAAGAAACTGCCAACACCTTCAACACCTATTTTATAGAATCGATATCCAAATTATTTAACCCCAGCCCTAACCTCTCAAACTCCAATACTCTCAACTGCCCTGTACCTTCTTCATCTGCTAACTCTCCAAGCACGTTCTCCCTTAAAACTGTTCCTACTACCTATATCAAAACTCTACTCACTAAGCTAAAACCATGCTCTGTATCTGCTGACAACATCCCATCATACTTTCTCCAGATAGCTGCTCACTCTCTTGCTCTGCCCATGTCCATCCTAATCAGTCGATCCATCTCTGAATCCAAAGTCCCATCAGTCTGGAAACAATTCTATACCCTACCTATTCACAAAGGAGGTAACTCCTCTGACATCTCCAACTTCAGACCTATTGCTATCCTTTCCCCTCTCTCTAAAATCGTGGACAAATGTGTACATAAACAAGTCATGCAATATCTCCTACAGGAGAAACTCTTCACTCATACACAGCATGGTTTCTGGCCTAAACATAGCATCACTACTGCTCTACTGTCCTTCCTTAATACTATTTCTGTAGCCAGAGATGATCATAAACTTATCTCTTGTTTATTCCTTGATCTCTCTAAGGCTTTTGACACTGTTTCTCACTTTATCCTACTGATCAAGCTGTCTGACCTCAACTTCACCCCAGATACAGTTGCATGGTTCTCCAGCTATCTCACCAACAGACTGCAATCAGTAAGATGGCACTCTGCTCTATCTACCCCACTTCCAGTTAAAATGGGTGTACTCCAAGAATCCATTCTTGGTCCACTTCTTTTTAATATCTTCACTAAATTACTCCATTCCTCCTGTCCGCAGTCGTCCATAGTCCAATACACTGTTGACTCTACAGTCATAACCATTGCCAATTCTCCCTCGGAACTCTTATCTGCTACCCAGTCTTCTTTTAACTCAGTTGAGACATGGCTCTCCAATAAACAACTCATCCTCAACCCTAAAAAAACAAAACTATTACTATCACATCAAACCCTGTACCATAAAGTCCCTCAACAATACCTGTATAGAAGTCGAATCTAGCACAAAACTTCTTGGAATTACCTTAGATAATCAGCTAAAATGTGACCTGCACATAAACAATTGTATCAGGAAAACCCACCAGGAACTAGGACTTCTGTATAGAAATAAAAAAATTCTCACCCCTGAAGCCAGGATTACTCTCACTCATGCTTAACGTGTACCCTGCTTAACTTATTGCTCCCAAATTCTCACAAATCTAAACTTCTCTCTACTTGCTAAACTAGAGTCGACCTATCACAAGATAGCCAGATTTGCAGCTCAACAAACCTATAAATCCCACCACTGTCTCTCCTTAAAATACTTAATATGGCTTGAACTACCTCACCTACTTCTCACAGCTCCAGCTCATACACTCAGTTCTATATCAGCCAGTCTGCTGTCCAGCACTATGCTTCCTCATCTTCCACTACTCCCCTACAAGAAATCTCAAGAGCTCAAACCAAGATCTATTATATAGCTACAAACCTAAGTCTAAATCGGGGAGAAATACATATGGCTATCACCCCTCTATAGCACGGAACAAACTCCCTCTTGAAATTAGAACTCTTACACATCCCAAACAATTTAAAGCAGCTACAAAAGAATACTTTAAAAGACAATGGACCTGCCGCTGTTCTCACTCTCCCTGAATGTATCCTTCTTGCAGAAATACCTTCTTTCTCCTCTCTAGCCACTGTTCCTTGTTATAACCAGCCCTATTACCTCTTACCTAATCCATCCTTCCCTTCCCCTCTACTCTGTCCTTTCCTCTATGTTATCACCGGCTAAGACTTTAGTATAGTTATATAATAATATTTTTTTGCTATTGCTTACTTATTTCCCATGCATCTGTATCTTTGTTTGTAACACAGTACTGATGTTTGTTTTACACTTTAATGCTCATTGTATTATTTCATATCTTCTAAGATTACCTGGAACTGTAAAAATTAGTGTTACATGGAGCTTTTCTCCCCGTGCCTCTGCTGAAAGGAGCTTTTAGCCCAGCCAGACATTCCCGGTCAACAAATGTAAAATAAGTAAATAAAATAATAAATAAATCCACTAGTGTAGGCTCTGTCATTAAATTTATATGATATTGAAATAGTTAAAAGAAAAGAAT
>NC_056726.1:906091251-906188751 GCF_019279795.1 Protopterus annectens
AAAACCTCTTGCTGTGAGGCGACAATGTTAACCACCGCACCACTGTGCCGCCCATGAAAGAACATTATAGTGTTGAGCCATGGCAAGTAGTATACCAGCTATACTAGTGAGGGTCCACATGCTTGCTTACTTTGTTTATTTGTTTCATGTTTTGCTGTTTTCATTAGTGTCGCTGTGTTACTCATTTCTTGTTTTTTTTTTTGTTTTGTTTTTTGGCAGATTTGTTAAGATCTTTAACGTAGGCTATATTATAAATGCAGATTTTTGTGATTTAGTGTATGACAGATGGTGTTCCCTGAAAATGTCACCAACACATACTCTGTAGCTGTCAGATTTATTAGTTTATCTACTGACGTTTGTTTACCAGGAAAGCCTGACAAGGCCAAAAGAACCCATTTTCCGCAGAGGCCCATGGAGAAAAGCTCCTACTGCATCACATTACATAAACAGAGTATGTAGTATAACATTAACATAGTGTATATTATACATTAATAATACTGAGATACATAAGTCTGAGAAGCAAAGCAGTAATCATTATGTATATTAGATTCATAGTGCCTTTTTTAGGCAAGGTTCAAATGACAAATTCACCACCTTAACAGGTACAAGCAAGCAATATCTGAGGGTAACGCTACTCAATGCTAGAAGTCTAAATCTCAAAATGCATTCACTCGAGGCACTTCTTAAAATGGAGAACATCAACATCTGTGCAGTGACAGAGACCTGGTTCAAGGCTCCAGAGAGCACCCCTTCATTACCAGGCTATAATTCATACCACACCTTTCGGCCACCTAACCTGGAACAAAGCACTAAAGGCGGAGGCATGTCCATATTCATTAAGTATCTCCACACCTCCAGGCTAGTTGCTCAGCGTAATGCATCCGAGATTATCCAAGTGCAACTAACTGTGGGCAAGACCACAATCCAAATTGTAACTTGCTACAGATCCCCCACCATGCCCCAGGATTCCCACTCTTCATTTCTTGATACACTGGAAAATATTAGGGTACAACCCAACACCCTAATAATGGGCGATTTCAACTACCCCACCATTAACTGGGAAAACTACTCATGTACCAACTCTTTTGCTCAACGTTTTCTGGAATTCATAAAGTCCAATGCCTTGGATCACCTTATCCACACCTGCACCAGGGGCAGCAATATCCTAGACCTGGTGATTAGCAACATGGGCGACTGGTGTTCCACACCAGAGGTCAATTCCTCATTGGTCAGATCCGACCACAAGCTAATCACCCTAGACATCCACATCCCGCCCCCACCCCCCATAAGGGAAACCACTGTAAAACATTTCTTCAAAGCCAACTTCATACTTATTAAGACAGAAGTGGCAAACTTCACGACACCCATGCAGACGGACAATAGAGGTATGACTGCTGAATCCTACACAAATGCACCTTATAAGCACTTAGAGTGCATGGATCGTGCTATCCCCAACAGAACCAAGATGCTATCCTCCAAAAAAAGAAGCCAATCTGGTGGTCCCCTGCAATAAACAAACTCTACAACAGAATAAAGAAACTGTTGCAAAAAAGAGTAAAATCCCATGATTGGTGGAACTTTCTGGTCAGCCTCAGTAAGAAGTTGAGATCCCTCATAAAATCCTCCAAAGCTAGTTACAAAAACAAAATTGCCACTGATTCTAGAGACAACCACAAAGCATTCTATAGCTATGTTAAGAATCTCAATGGCAACACTCAGATCTGTTCTGAGTCACAGCACAATGGCACTAAATATACAGAACCAACTGATATTGCCAACATCCTGGCAGATAGGTTCAGTGCTAACTTTACCCCCTTCTCACCCTCTAAAGGGCCCATCTGTATTCCGGAAGAATGCAAAGGTCCTGTAATCACAGCTGCACAGGTAAAAACCACACTCTTCAAAGCCCAGAACACAGCATCCATGGGACCTGACAACATCCCAGGCTGTGTTCTACACGAATTCCAGAATGAACTGGCACCCCACCTAAGCACAATGTTTAATCATAGCCTCACCTCAGGCTTTGTGCCCACTGAATGACACACAACAACTGTTATCCCACTCCACAAAGGGGGAGCCACCAGGGACCCCGGGAACTACCATCCCATTAGCCTAACGAGCCTGGTCTGCAAGGCCATGGAACGTATCATCATGGATCTTATACACAAAGACATTGGTAATCTCCAAACTCTGGACCCCACCCAGTTCAGGTTTGTAAAAGGCAGATCATATCTCCTAAACCTGATAGTCTTCTTTGAAGCAGTCACCAAGGCCATAGACGAGGTTGTGGTGGTTCACACAGCCTATCTCGATCCCGCCAAGGCTTTTGACACCATCCCTCACTCTGGAATTATAGATGAACTCACTAAACTAGGTATAAATCCCTATGTCACAAGATGGATTGCCAACTGGCTCACTGACAGAACCCACACTGGGAAAGTAGCAGACTCCAAATCTGACTTCAGACTGGTGACAAGTGGAGTACCGTAGGGTTCAGTCCGGGGTCTTCTCCTGTTTGGTATCTACTTTTCTGAAGTACAGGCTAACACAGAAGGTCTTTGCCTAACGAAGTTCGTAGATAACTGCAAATGAGGAGCCATAATAGAAACTCCTAACGATATGGACATCCTACAAAAGGGCCTCACTGAGACAGATGCCTGGTGTCAAAGCCATGGCCTCAAGCTCAATGCCAAAAAGTGCATTGTCATCCCCTTTGATAAAAACTCTGTACCCATGAGCTACCACATAGGTGGTAGTCTACTTAACACCGAAAGTGTGATAAGAGACCTTGGGACACAGATGGACAGTAGTCTCTCCTTTGATAATCACATTGCCACAGTAGTCAGGAAATCCTTCTACGTGGCACACCTCATCACAAAAGGTTTCTCATCCAGGAAAAAAGAGGTCATTGTTCCCCTCTACTCGTCACTCATTAGACCCATAATAGAGTACAACACCCCTTTTGGTATGTACCTCACAAGACATCTACAACAACTGGAAAGGCCGCAGAAATACCTCACAAAGAGGATTACCAGCCTCAAACAGATGCCCTACGCAGACTGTCTCAAAAACTCCAGCTTTACTTTGTCGCATATTGCCTACTCAGAGGCGATCTGTGCCTAACATACAAAGCTATGTCAAACCCAGAGCTGTTGGACATGCTCCACTTAAAGAAATCCCAATCCCTCCGAACTGTACGCTCTAGGGACCTAAATCTTGTCACTACAATAAACAGAACATGCTGGAGGGATGGATTCCTGTCACAGAGACTTCCCATACTTTGGAACAAACTACCTGTCTGTATCAAACAAAGCTCCTCATTAGCACTCTTTAAGAAAAAATCTTAATGATTGGATGGGAAATAGGAAATTCACGCTGGGGATCACCTCTGTGGCTCTGCTCGACAGGAGTACAGAAAAATAATGTTCTTGGGTGGCGAAAGCCAGGGTACCTTTTTGGCTAGGCTTATATAGGCCCTAGGGTCAATAGCCTAGTACGTACCTTTGAACCTATGAACCTATGTCCATGAGAGAACATGCAGCCTGTGTAAGAGACAGTAATGAGAGGTCAGGATTGTCTTGAGCTGTGATGCAGGAACTTTTCTATAGAGACATTGTACAGTACAAAATTTGTCTGCTCCCGCACATAAACTTCAGCTGTTGAATTTAGGTGCTTGCTGGTAACAAATGACTGTATACTGTCAGATAAGTTCAAAGAAAAGCATAATTTTTGCTGTGTTTGTTAATGTATTTCATAAGGATTCTTGCTTTAGATCTCATTTCTTTACTGGAATGTCTGCAGATGTGGTTGTTGGTCTTTGGTAAGAATATCCAGAATTCAAATGTCTAGTAAGTAACACGTGATTATAGTGTCGAGCCATGGCAAGTAGTATACCAGCTATACTAGTGAGTGTCCACATGCTTGCTTACTTTGTTTATTTATTTCATGTTTTGCTGTTTTCATTAGTGTTGCTGTGTTACTCATTTCTTGTTGTTGTTTTGTTTTTGTTTTTTGTTTTTTTGGCAGATTTGGTAAGATCTTTAACGTAGGCTATATTATAAATGCAGATTTTTTGTGATTTAGTGTATGACAGATGGTGTTCCCTGAAAATGTCACCAACACATACTGTGTGGCTGGTAGATTTATTTGTTTATCGATTGACGTTTGTTTACCAGGAAAGCCTGACAAGGCCAAAAGAACCCATTTTCCACAGAGGCCCATGGAGAAAAGCTCCTGCTGCATCACATTACATAAACAGAGTATATAGTATAGCAGTAACATAGTGTATATTATACATTAATAATACTGAGATACATAAGTCTGAGAAGCAAAGCAGTAATCATAATGTATATTAGATTCATTGAAATGACAGCTGTGTAGTACAATATGAGAAGTATAGTAATAAGTAAGGAGTATATTTTAAAGGCAGAAGTAAGATGTTGGAATAAAAAGAGAGGTATGGTAAAGGGAGACTAGGTAAAGAGGGAATGAAATGTTATTGAGGTGAAGAACACGTCAGGAAGGAATGAAAGGATATGTATATAGGTAGTACTGAGTAGAGGCTGGGTAGATAAGGAGCATAGAAAAAGAGGGCAAGTGCAGTGGGTTGATAGATAAGATGTACCGTAAGATAACACATTTTCAGTGAGTTTTTTTTTTTGAGAGAGAGGTATGTATTGTTTTTAAGCTACTAAAGTCTGCTGCATGGGTGGTATGTGTACCAGTTTTATTTTCTGGAAGCCAGACTGCAACCACTTGTACAGAGTTAGTGGCTGCTGATTCAGACATGAACAAAATGTGTACTATAAAAAACAGAAATATCTTGTTCGGTATGCAGAAAATGTAGTTAAGTGAGAGAAATGATTTTGTCATTTTCATTCATTCCTCAAAAAATGGGTTCGGATCCAACTCGGGCACTTTCTTTCCCTTCCAGGATCCGATTCTTGAGCTTCTCCCTTACCCATAATGCCCTTGACCACTGTATTACCTTAGATCTCATTTGCTGCTCTTCAAGATCGGTTGGGATTACAGCTTCTCGAGCTCTAGTGAGTTTCGTGAGTGAATTAACTGTAGTTCAGTACTTTTTCCATTTTTTTTTTTTTGCATCTGTGTGTGTGTGTGTGTGTGTGTGTGTGTGTGTGTATATATATATATATATATATATATATATATATATATATATATATACCCTTTCCTATTTTCTGAATTTTTTCTTACTGTAAGTAGGTGCAGTGGTGCCATGGTTAGCATTGTCGCCTCACAGCAACAGGTTCTCCGGTTTGATTCTTGGCTGGGGTGCCTTTTATGTGGAGTCTGCATGTCCTTTGTGTTCACGTGGGTTTCCTCTGGGTGCTCTGGTTTTCTCCCACATTCCAAAGACATGTATCTGGAGCATTTCTCCCCAGGCCTCCTCTTGAAAATGGACTCTGTCCAGTTGGACTTTCCTGGTAAACAAATATTAAATAAAATAATAATAAATGAAGTAAGGTACTTTAGGCTTACCATTGTTAGTAATTTCTTTTCCTTTACCTCGGCCTGAGGTATACTTTTTATACCATAGTTGGTAGTACTTTCCTTTTCTTTACCTTTAAAACAAACAAAAAAAAAGTTTTTGAATGGTCTTGTTGTGGTTATTATAGATGTTCATCGTGTTTCACTGTTGCAGTCATTACACTTGGGTTATCCTGCTGGCAGGCTACCCGTAGTCAGCCTGAATTCCAAAGTCTAGGTCCGGCGTCAGTTGCTGTCACCTTTTCCCTGACGTCAGTGCGCCAGGGGTATAAAAGATGCAGCCGATGCCATTTTCTTCAGTCTTTCTTGCCGTGCGGTGCCCGAAGCAAAAGCAGTTCGCAAGTGCCGGTCGGCCGATTCCTGAGATTTTCAAAAACGAATTTCAGATCCAAAGTCTTCATTAAAGCTAAGTACCCCATTGGATAAACTTTTTTTCTTTCTCCACTCCGATGTCAGAAAAAGTTAACAATTGTATTTCTTGTGGGAAGCAAATACCTCATAAGGATTTTCATTCTTACTGTATTCCTTGCCTAGGGCCTGATCATAACGTTGCTAGCTGTCGGTTTTGTGCTAGATTTAAGCAACGCACTATTAAGTGTCAGTTCAATTTTGCCTTTCATTACTTTGGCCGAAGATTCAATTATATAATGCCATCGGAACAGCCGACGACCGGAGTTTATAAAAAGCGCAAGGAAAAAGAAAAGGACAGGCATCCGAGGTCCAAAACCGACGACGAGGCTTCCGCTAAGCCAGTTCGCTGGTTCTCAGTGAGGCGCTTTCGCAGCCCCTGGCGCCCGCTACCTCAGAGCCACAGGCCGCTGACAACTCCCATGTGGAGCCAGCTAGGCCTCTGGATGTTCATCGTGTTACACTGCTGCAGTCATTACACTTGGGTTATCCTGCCGTCAGGCGGTTCCCCAGTCGGCCTGAGTTCCAAAGTCCCGGTCCAGCATCGGTTGCTGTCGCCTCCTCCCTGACGTCAGTGCGACAGGGGTATATAAGATGCAGCCAACGCCATTTTCTTCAGTCTTTCTTGCCGCGTGGCACCCGAAGCAAAAGCAGTTCTCAAGTGCCGGTCGACCATCTCCTGAGATTTTCATTCCGAATCCAGAACCGAAGTCTCCTACAAAGCTAAGTACCCCGTTGGGGAAACTTTTTCTTGCCTCAGACCAATGTCAGTAAAAATTAGTAACTGTATTTCTTGTGGGAAGCAAATACCTCATAAGGATTTCCATTCCTATTGTATCCCATGCCTAGGCACAGACCACGACTCCACTGGTTGTCGGTTTTGTGCTAGGTTTAACAAGCGCACTATTAAACGTCGGTTTGATTTTGCCCGACATTATTTTGGTAGAAAATTCAATTATACCATGCCGTCAGAACTTCCAACGACCGGAATACACAAAGCGCAAAGACAAGGATAGGCATCCGAGGCCTAAAACTGACGATGAAGCCTCTTCTAGGCCAGTCGCCGGTTCTCCGGTTTTCAGCGAGGCGCCTTCGCAGCCCCTGACGACCGCTTCTGTAGAATCACAGGCCGCCTCTGACTCCCACGTGGAGATGGCTGGGCCTTCGGACGCACAAGTTATTCAGCCTACCGAGACTAACCTGTCAGAGGGATCCGGAGTAGCTGAGCAACCCACAGCTTCAGAGGGTGTCTTCAGACCTACTCAGTTAAAAATTAAACCCTCAGCTAAGTCTAAGCCTCCTTTAAAAACAAAGAAACAAATACAGCATTCTCCAGGACAGGCCTCCATGCCTAAGAAACAAATGCTCAAAATGGCCGAAGACCTAATCACTCTGATCAGGGGGTCCCATCCCCCTCCTGATAAAAGGCCAAGACAGGATGCAGACTATGACTCATTCGACCAGGTGTCCATCTCTTCTGATTCATCCTCAGACCTAGGATACTCTTTACCCCCTTATGAGGATTCTGATGCTGAGGAATCAATTCCATCAGCCTCACCGCCTGAGGACTACTCCTTTGGGGAAACCCTACATACCGTGAGGGAGCATTTCCACTGGGAAGGCCAGGATTACTCAGAATCCAAGAAAAGGCTCAGAGACTTCCTTTTATTACCTCAACACAGACCCCTTGCTATTCCGCCAGTGTTAGATATTGTGGATGATGTGTAAACTGAATCCAGCTTAAATCATGATTTCTTACCTCCAGCCCCTGTTAAACCTGACAGATACTACAGAGTCCCTGACTCACATACATTTCTGTATAAAAGCCCTGTAGCTGACCCTGAAACTATTTCTCAGGGACCCAAAGGAGTTAAGGCCTCATCAGCCAAGAATCCAGTCCCCTCTGACAGAGATTCCAGAGCACTAGACAGATGGGGAAAGAAAGTATATACGTCTGCAACTTTAGCAATGAGAGCCTTAAATTGCCAGTTTCACATGCTAAAATATCAGCAATTTTTACTGTCTCAATTAAAACAGAAAATGCTTCCAGAATCAGATCCTCCTAATTTTAAAGAAATGCAGGATTTATTGCATGCAGCTGAACAAGTGGGAAAGCATACTTTGCAATGTGGTTTTGATTCTCTAGAAGCCTCGTGCAGAGCAGCAGTTACAGGCTTTGTCATTAGAAGACATGCTTGGTTAAAAGAACATACGTTACCAGATCATGTTAAAACAAAATTATTGGATGCACCTTTGCAGCAGGATGTGTTATTTGGGAGTTAAGGCAGAAGAGGTATTAAAGAAAATGGAGGTTAAGGCAAAATCTTTGCAAACGGTGAAGGATTTCTTACAGGTTCAGCCTCCTAGATTTAGCAGAAACTGGCCAACAAAGAATTGGTCCTTTCCAATTACAGACAGACCTCAAAGGGTAAGATACAGACGTCCAAGAGGTAGAGGTCAAACACAATATCCTTATAGGCCTCGACAATGGGTTGCATCAGGCCAGAAAGAAGGGGAAGACAGGCCCCAACCATATAAAAAGCAGCTCCAATGACTTCCCACTACAGCTGCCAAACAAATCCCTCTTGGCAGCCCCCTTGGGAGGAAAACTGGCTCTCTTCTACCACAATTGGCAAATGATCACCAAAGGCAAATGGGTTCTCAACATTGTATTTCAAGGTTACAGGTTCCACTTTCACACTCTGCCAAGGTTAAAAGGAATGCCAAATCTGCCACCAAATCAATGGGCAGAGGCTCAAAACAAATTACAGCACTCATGGATATGAGAGCTATTCAAAAGGTACCATCACAGGAGCAAGGACAAGGATTTTACTCAAGACTTTTTCTGGTACCCAGAAAGGACAAAGCCTGGAGGCCCATTCCGGATCTTTCATCTCTAAACACTTACCTGGATGTTCCGAAATTCAGAATGTTGACATTACAGCAGCTTCTTCCTATGCTGGGCAAGAAAGCTTGGCTCGTGACTTTGGACCTCAAAGAGGCATACCTGCATGTCCCTTTCAGACAAAACTGCAGAAGATACCTCAGATTCATAGCTGGTTCAATGCACTAGCAATTCTCTGCACTGCCCTTTGGCTTATCTACTGCGCCCAGGGTCTTCACAAAGTGCCTGGCACCAGTAATTGCATTTTGCAGATAGAAAGGAATTCAAATTTATCCGTACCTGGACGACTGCCTGATTCAAGCAGAGAGCAAGGACATTCTTCTAAAGCATCTGGCATTTGTAAAAAAGTTACTAAGTTGCCTGGGGTGCACAGTAAACAAAAAGAAATCAAAACTAGTGCCCTCACAAGAGATTATATTCCTGGGTGCCAGCTTGAACACAACGGCCCAGATGGCTTATCTCACGCCAGACAAGCAAAGACAACTGACTCAATACTTTCAATTGTTGGCAACAAAGACCCAACTCCCTGCAAGAAAAATTCTGCAGGCCTTGGGTTACATGGCATCCTGCATACTACTAATTCCATATGCCAGACTGCATATAAGGAAACTACAGTGGTACCTAAAGAATGTATGGTCTCAACACTGTCAAAGTTTGGAAACAGTTATACCACTAATCCCATGCCTACAACAGGAGTTTCAATGGTGGGCTCAAGCTTGTCACCTCAACAAGGGACAGCCTTTTACACAACCCACAGCCAGGCAAACACTGACAACAGATGCATCGGATTACACCTGGGGGGCACACATGGCAGGCAAATGTATTCAGGGCACGTGGCCCGCAGAACAAAGGCATCTTCACATCAATCAAAAAGAGATGCTAGCTGTACAAAATGCCCTTATAGCTTTCAAGGACCTGCTGCATCCAGGACAACTACTGATAAAGACAGACAACACCACAGTTATGTGGTACATAAACAAGCAAGGGGGCACTCACTCCCACCCCCTATGCAGACAAGCCATGACCTTGTGGAACACAGCTATAAACCTTCAAGTTCATCTGCAAGCACAATTCCTGCCAGGAGAGAAAACACACTGGCAGACGACTTAAGCAGAAACATCATGGATCCCCACGAATGGGAATTAAATCCACAAATATTCAGAATGATAACACAGAAATGGTGGAGCCCGGACATAGATCTGTTTGCATCCCCAATAAACTGCCAGCTACAAAAATTCTGCACAAGGAGTTACCATCCACAAGCATGGAAAGTGGATGCCATCTCATTCAGCTGGGAGAACCTACAAGTATACGCTCTCCCACCACTACCTCTCCTGCCAAAGGTACTCATAAAAGCCAGGCAAGAAGGGCCAAAGATGATCCTGATTGCACCAGACTGGCCACGCCAGCACTGGTACCCAATCTTAAGGAGCTTACAAGAACCACCTTGGATTTTGCCTCAAATCCCACATCTGCTGACTCAGCACAACAATCAACTACTACACAGCCAGCTAAAGACCTTAAACCTAGCTGCATGGTAGATTCCTTAGTCAAGCAAGCAATGCCTCTCTCCAAAGCTGTTATGGATGTCATTCTGGAGGCCAGAAGGCCAAGTACCAGGAAAGCCTATTCGGATAAATGGAAGAGATACTGTGCCTGGAACCAAGCTCACAGCCTTGACCCTCTTGTCCCAAACATTCCTCAGATACTACAATACTTAACTGAGATGCTGGACAAAGGCCTCTCCTTCTCATCCATCAAGATCCACGCCTCTGCCATCTCTGCTCATTACCATACGGATCCACCAATTTTCAATAATCCTCTGTTAAAACAGTACCTCAGGGGGGCTAAAAACATAAGACCGCCCCGTAGAGCACCTTCTCCAACTTGGGATCTCAACTTTGTTTTGGAAAAACTAACTTTACCTCCTTTTGAGCCAGCTAACACAGCAGAATTAAAATATCGGTTGGAAAACTGCTCTGCTCCTGGCAATAACATCAGCACGAAGAGTTTCAAAATTACAGGCACTAATGGCAGTGGAACCTTTCCTCATTTTCCACCAGGACAGGGTGTCTTTAAGAACTAACCCTACGTTTATGCCAAAGGTGGTATCCAGTGTGGCTCTAAACCAAACTATTCACCTGCCAACTTTTTATCCTAAACCACAGAATAAAGGGGAGAGACTAGTGCACTCTTTGGACATTCACAGGCAGTTACGCTTCTACTTGGACAAAACCAAAGCTTTCAGAAAATCTGAGCAATTATTGGTAGCATATGCTGCAGGAGCACAGGGAAAAGCCATTTCAAAACAGACTATTTCGAAATGGATAGGACATTGTATACGTTTCTGCTACACATACCATGGAAAACCTGTGCCTAGCAGCATTAGATCTCACTCCACCAGGGCAACAGCCACTTCAACTGCCTACCTCAAGGAAGTACCTACCAAGGATATTTTGGAAGCAGCAACTTGGAGTTCTGTGCATACCTTCACCAAGCATTACCATCTGCCTCTATACTCTAAATCCAGAGCTGGCTTCGCCACTGCAGTACTGCAGGGCCTTATAGCCACCCCTAATGCCTTATAGAACCAGCCACCCTACCTCAGCTTTGGGATTCTACCCAAGTGTAATGACTGCAGCAGTGTAACACGATGAACATAGTACAGTTTTGTACCTACCATAAATGTAGATGTTCGAGTGTATACACTGCTGCAGTCCAGGTTACCCTCCCTCCTTCCCCTCTTACTGGATGGTACATATCTATGTCTTCTACCCTTACTACCTGTGGGGAGTATTTGCTGGTAGCTGTAAGTTGTTTTTTGCTTTTCTTTTGTATGTTTTATTAGCAATTGGAATTGCCTACCTATTTGGAGGCACCTGACATCTGGGGCAAAAAAAACTGAAGAAAATGGCGTCGGCTGCATCTTATATACCCCTGTCGCACTGACGTCAGGGAGGAGGCGACAGCAACCGACGCCGGACCGGGACTTTGGAACTCAGGCTGACTGGGGAACCGCCTGACGGTAGGATAACCCAAGTGTAATGACTGCAGCAGTGTATACACTCGATCATCTACATTTATGGTAGGTACAAAACTGTACTATACTCAAGGTATTGGGCACTCAGAATCTATTCCCTCAGATGGGTCCGGAGCCACTGAGCAGGCATCGGCTTCTGAGGGTGTTTTCAGACCCATAGCCGGCCTTAGGCATAGGCCAACTAGGCGGCTGCCTAGGGTGCCGATGTAGTAGGGGTGCTTTTCCAGTATTTATTTGGTGTAGGGTAGACCAGGATGGGGGCACCAGATGGTGTGATAAGGGGCACCATGGAGCCCTTTTGCCTAGGGCACCAGTTGACCTAAGGCCGCTCCAGACCTACACAGTTATATGTAAAGCCTACTTCAGCTTCCAAAGCAAAGACTAAAGCAGTTCTAAAGACAAAGAAACAAGTACAGCATTCTCCTGGACAGACTACCATGCCTAAAAAACAGATGCTCAAAATGGCCGAAGACCTTATTACTTTGATCAGGGGTTCCCATCCCCCTCCTGACAAGAGGCCTAGGCAAGAGACAGAATATGAATCTTCAGATCAGGTTTCCATTTCCTCTGACTCCTCTTCTGAGCAGGAATACTCTCTTCCTCCTTATGAGGATTCTGATGCTGAAGAATCTATCCCTTCAGCCTCACCGCCTGAGGATTATTCTTTTGGGGAAACCCTGCATACCATGAGGGAGCACTTCCACTGGGAGAGCCAAGACTATTCAGAATCTAAGAAAAGACTGAGAGATTTCCTTTTACTACCTCAGCATAGGCCTTTGGCTATTCCTCCTGTGTTAGACATTGTAGATGATGTATTTTCAGAGTCCGGACTTTCTCTTGACTCTTTACCTCCTGCCCCTGTTAAACCAGACAGATACTACAGGGTTCCAGATTCACATAAATTTCTTTATAAAAACCCTGCTGCTGACCCAGAAACTATTTCTCAGGGCCCCAAAGAGGTCAAGGCTTCTACTGCAAAAAACCCTATCCCCTCTGATAGAGATTCAAGGGCACTAGACAGATGGGGAAAAAAGGTTTACACTTCTGCTACTTTGGCTGTGAGGGCTTTAAATTGTCAATTTCATATGCTTAAATATCAGCAATACTTAATGTCAATGCTAAAACAGAAAATGTTGTCAAATTCTGATTGTGCAGAAAATAAGGAAATGCAGGATTTATTGCATGCAACTGAACAAGTGGGAAAGCATACATTGCAATGTGGTTTTGATTCTCTGGAGGCCTCTTGCAGGGCTGCAGTTACAGGTTCTGTCATTAGGAGGCATGCTTGGTTAAAGGAACAGAATCTGCCTGATCATGTTAAAGCAAAATTATTAGATGCTCCATTACAGCATGATACCTTATTTGGTGTTAAAGCAGAGGAGGTGTTGAAGAAAATGGAGGACAAAGTGAAATCTATGCAAACAGTAAAGGATTTCTTACAGGTACAGCCACCCAGATTTAGCAGGAACTGGCCTACAAAGAATTGGTCCTTTCCGGTGTCAGACAGACCACAAAGAGGCAGATGCAGATGCCCCAGAGGCAGATCCCAGCCCCATGGCTCATACAGGCCTAAACAGTGGGGCGCTTCTGCCTCCAAAAGCAGAGAAGACAAAACACAGCCATACAGGAAACAGTCTCAATGACTTTCCTCTGCCAGCACCAAGCACTTATCTTTTGGCAGCCCCCTTAGGGGGAAAACTAGCACTTTTTTCTCAAAATTGGCACATGATCACCCAGGACAAATGGGTCTTGAATATAGTGTCCCAGGGCTACAGGTTCCACTTTCACACCCTGCCAAGGCCAAAAGGTAGCCAGACCTGCCACACAATCAATGGGCAGAGGCGCAAAAACAAGTTTCATCCCTCATGGACATGAGGACCATTCAGCAAGTACCACAGCAAGAGCAGGGACAAGGGTTTTACTCAAGACTTTTCTTGGTACCCAGAAAAGACAAAGCCTGGAGACCAATACTGGACCTGTCTATTCTAAATACATTTCTGGACGTTCCAAAATTCAAAATGTTGACTCTGCAGCAGCTTCTACCCATGCTGGGCAAGAAGGCTTGGCTTGTAACTTTGGACCTAAAAGAGGCATACCTGCATATTGCAATCAGACAGTCTTGCAGAAGATACCTCAGATTCATAGCTGGCTCAATGCACTACCAATTCTCTGCACTGCCCTTTGGCTTATCTGCTGCGCCCAGGGTCTTCACAAAATGCCTTGCACCAGTAATTGCATTTTGCAGACAAAGAGGAATTCAAATATATCCTTACTTAGACGATTGCCTTATTCAAGCAGAGAACAAGGACATTCTACTAAGGCATCTGGCGTTTGTAAAAAGATTACTAATTTGCCTAGGGTACACAGTAAACGAAAAGAAATCAAAACTAGAACCCTCTCAAGAGATAATATTCCTGGGTGCAAGCTTAAATACAACTGCCCAGATGGCTTATCTCATGCCAGACAAACAAAGGCAACTGACTTCTTACTTCAAAATGTTGGCAACAAAGACCCAGTTATCTGCAAGAAAAATTCTGCAGGCTTTGGGCTTCATGGCATCCTGCATTCTGCTAATTCCATATGCCAGACTGCATATGAGGAAACTACAATGGTATCTAAAAAGTGTTTAGACTCAACATTGTCACAGCCTGGAAACATTAATTACCCTCATTCCTTGCCTGCAACAGGAGTTTCAAGGGTGGGCACAGGCCTGTCACCACAACAAGGGACAGCCATTCACCCTACCCACAGCCAGGCAGTCAATAACAACAGATGCTTCAGATTATGCCTGTGGGGCCCACATGGCATGAAAATGTATTCAGGGCACACGGCCCACAAGCCAAAGGCACCTCCATATCAATCAAAAAGAGATGCTAGCTGTTCAGAATGCCCTGACAGCTTTCAAGGATCTACTCCATCCAGGACAACTACTGATAAGGACGGACAATAATACAGTCATGTGGTACATAAACAAACAGGGAGGCACTCATTCCTACCCCCTCTGCAGACAAGCCATGACCTTGTGGGACACAGCTTTGACTTATCAAGTACACCTGCAAGCACAATTCCTGCCATGAAAGAAAAATACTCTGGCAGACGAACTAAGCAGAAACCTCACGGATCCCCACGAGTGGAAACTGGATCCACAAGTCTTCAGCATGATAATAAAGAAATGGGGATGCCCAGACATATATCTATTTGCCTCCCCTCACAACTGCCAACTACAGAGATTCTGCACAAGGACGTATCACAAGCAAGCATGGAAAGTGGATGCTCTATCATTCAGCTGGAAAACCCTAACAGTATATGCCTTTCTTCCTCTGCCTCTCCTCCCCAAGGTACTCCTGAAGGTCAGACAAGAGAAGCCAAAAATGAGTCTGATTGCTCCAGACTGGCCCCGCCAGCACTGGTACCCAATCCTAAAGAGCTTGTCTCAAGGCCCAGCTTGGACATTGCCTCTAATTCCTCATTTACTGACCCAACGAAACAATCAGATCCTGCACAGCCAACTCAGAACCCTAAATCTGGCAGCATGGCGGATAATGTAGCCATTCAGAACACACCTCTCTCTAAAGCAGTGATGGATGTTATTTTGGAGGCCAGGAGGCCCAGTACCCAGAAAATCTTATGCAGAAAAATGGAAAAGATTCTGTGCTTGGAACCAGGCACAAGGAATT
This sequence comes from Protopterus annectens, assembly GCF_019279795.1. Classification (NCBI taxonomy): domain Eukaryota; kingdom Metazoa; phylum Chordata; order Ceratodontiformes; family Protopteridae; genus Protopterus; species Protopterus annectens. The sequence goes on from NC_056726.1 coordinate 906,106,793, forward strand.
GACACATTTGTACCAAATATTCCTCAGATTTTACAATACCTAACTGAGATGCTGGACAAAGGCCTATCCTTTTCATCAATTAAAATCCATGCCTCTGCCATTTCAGCTCATTACAATACGGAACCACCAATTTTTTCACATCCTTTGCTAAGACAGTACCTCAGAGGAGCCAAAAACATAAGACCTCCAAGGAGAGTACCAATACCTGCATGGGACCCCAATTATGTATTGGAAAAACTCACACAGCCGCCTTTTGAGCTAGCCAATACAGCTGAAATAAAGTTCTTATCTTGAAAAACAGCTCTGCTCCTAGCAATAACCTCTGCAAGACGAGTCTCAGAGTTACAGGCACTCATGGCTGTGGAACCTTTTATCATTTTCCATCCAGACAAGGTTTCTCTGAGGACGAACCCGACATTTATGCCTAAGGTAATGTCCAGTGTGGCCCTTAACCAAACCATTCATTTGCCTACCTTTTATCCAAACCCACAGAATAAGGGTGAGAGACTCCTGCATTCTTTGGACATACATAGACAGCTATGCTTCTACTTGGACAGAACTAAAGCTTTCAGAAAGACTGAGCAACTCTTAGTAGCATATGCTGCAGGATCACAAGGAAAGGCTATCTCAAAGCAAACTATTTCAAAATGGATAGGCCACTGCATTCGTTTCTGCTATTCACTACATGGCAAATCAGTGCCTAAGGGCATTAGGCCTCACTCAACCAGAGCAGCAGCCACTTCTGCAGCCTTCCTCAGAGGAGTACCAACCAAAGACATTTTAGAGGCTGCAACTTGGAGTTCAGTGCACACTTTTACCAAGCACTACCACTTACCTCTCTACTCTAAATCCAGAGCAGGCTTTGCCACTGCAGTTCTGCAGGGCCTTATAGCCTCTCCTAATCCTATTTAGACCCAGCCACCCAACCTCAGCTTTGGGATTCAACCCAAGTGTAATGACTGCAACAGTGAAACACGATGAACATAGTACAGTTGTGCACCTACCATAAATGTAGATGTTCGAGTGTATTCACTGTTGCAGTCCAGGTTACCCACCCGCCACCCCCCTTTTCTTTGCTGGGACTTATGTGTACTTCTCTATCCTATACAACCTATGTGGTGTATTTGCTTGTAGATGAAGGAAATGTTTATTTTTGTGCATGCATACTTATTGGCATAATTTTCAGCCTACCAGTTTGGGGGCACCTGACATCTGGGGCAAGAAAAACTGAACAAAATGGCGTCGGCTGCATCTTTTATACCCCTGGCTCACTGACGTCAGGGAAGAGGCGACAGCAACCGACGCCGGACCTAGACTTTGGAATTCAGGCCGACTGCGGGTAGCCTGCCAGAAGGATAACCCAAGTGTAATGACTGCAACAGTGAATACATCTACATTTATGGTAGGTACACAACTGTACTTTACTATTACTAACTTTTTGCTTTTCGAGTTTCAGTATGGCTGATAAACTTACTAGATTTAAAAAGTGCACTTCCTGTGGGCATAAGATCCCAAACTCATATGCCCAGAAGGAGTGCGTGTAATGCTTGGGGCCAGCACATCGGGACATCTCCTGCTGCATTTGTGCAGTTTTTAATGTTAGGGCCATTAGGAACTGCAGGAATAAACTAAAACTGAATGGTCTTCTTCCAGTTTTTGCTTCTTTTACTGGTACTTCATTAGGGGCTCAAACCCCCTGTCAGAAAACTAGAGATTAGGGAGCATCAGAAAAGCTCTTCCTTGAAGTCTCTTCAATCTGCACCTTCCTCTGAACCTCCTGCGAAGGTTTCCAAAAGCACGGATCCGAAGTCTTCAGATCCTATGTCTGCTGTCACCAAGTCTCCTCGGCTCTGTACACCTAGATTTTCCCCAGAGCCAGTCTGCCCAAGATTGAGGTCTCTTTTTTCAGAAGACCCCTAAAAAGTCATACAGGCCACCCTCCACCTCTTTTTCGATTAGGTCTTCCCCAAATCAGAGGTGGATAGGATGATGAGGAAGATTTCATAGAACACAGATCCAGATGGGGCTCCATCTCCTATCTGTGAGCCTTAAGGTTTCTTTCCAGCTTCTTCATGCTTTTACCTCCAATCTGAGCTGCTGGTTCGGAGTCCTCAGATCCAAGAACCCCGAGAACCATCGGATCCGAAGGTTTTGACATCCTCTACTCTGGCGATGTCCCTGACCTGATCTTCTCCAACTCTGTTGGAGCATGATGGCTCTCTGAGCAAAGCATTGGCATCGGATCCAAGGGGTTGACTTTGACTCTGAAGATGTTCTTCGTGTTTCACTGTTGCAGTCATTACATTTTGGTAATCTGCTGTCAGGTTGCCCTCAGTCGGCCTGATTAACAAAGTCTTGGGTCCCATGCCGGTTGCTGTCCCTTCTTCCATGACGTCAGGTCGTCAAGGGTATAAAACATGCAGCCAGTGCCTTTACATCAGTCTTTCTTGCCGCGCGGTGCCCAAAGCAGAAGCAGTTCGCAAGTGCCGGTTGGCTGACACCTGACATTTTCGTTTTCGAGTTTCAGAACCGAAATCTTCAACTAAAAGCTAAGTACCTCGTTGCGGAAACTTTTTCTTGCTCCTTACCGATGTCAGTAAAAGTTAATAATTGCATTACTTGTGGGAAGCAAATACATCATAAGGATTTTCATTTGTACTGTATTCCTTGCCTAGGCCCTGATCATAACGTACCTTGTTGTCAGTTTTGTGCTAGATTTAATCAATGCACTATTAAACATAGGTATATTTTTGTTTCTAAATATTTTGGCTCACAATTTAACTATCCAGAAATGACGTCGGTTAGCAATCCGACTACCGGAATACCTAAAAAATGCAAAGAAAAAGACAGAGATAGGCCGTCGAGGTCCAAAACTGATGACAATGCTTCTCCTAAGCCAGTCGCTATTTCGCCGGTACTCAGTGAGGTGCTTTCGCAGCCCCTGATGCCCGCTACTTTTGATTCGCAGGCCTCTACTGAGACCCACTCCAGTCCGGTATGCCGCGAGATGCTTTTAAGTATTGAACCCGCGGATGTCTCTATCTTAGATGGGTCTGGAGCCACTGTGCAAGGACCGGCTTCTGAAGGTGTTTTCAGGCCTAAAGATTTGTATATTAAACAGACGCCATCTTCAAAACTAATGCCAAAATCTACTTCTATGTCTAAAAAACGATGCTTGGACCATGTGTGCAGGCCCCTATGCCTAAAAAGCAAATGATCAAAATGGCTGAAGATTTAATTACCTTGATCAGGGGTAGCCAACCCCCTCCTGCTAAGAGGCCTAAGCAAGACATTGATTATGAATCTTCTGATCAGGATTCTATTTCTTCTGATTCTTCTACTGAACAGGATTTATCTATACCTACTTATGAGGACTCTGACGCAGAAGATTCCATTCCTTCTGCTTCTCCCCCTGAGGATTTCTCTTTTGGAGAAACTTTACATACCTTAAGGGAACATTTCCACTGGGAAGTCAGGATTTCTCTGAATCTAAAAAGAGACTTACGTATTTTCTTCTTCTTCCTCAGCATAGGCCTTTGGGTATACCTCCTGTTCTAGACATTGTTGATGATGTTTTTTCAGAATTTAGTATGACTCCTGATTCTCTGCCTCCGGCTCCTAGTAAGCCAGATAGATACTACAGGGTTCCTGACTCCCATAAATTCCTTTTCAAAAATCCTACTGCTGATCCTGAAACCATTTGTCAGGGTCCCAAGGGCATTAAGGCCTCTACTGCTAAAAATCCTACCCCTTCTGATAGAGATACCAGGGCGCTGGATAGATGGGGTAAGAAGGTTTACACGTCTGCAACCTTGGCAATCAGGGCTTTAAACTGTCAATTTCATATGCTTAAATATCAACAGCATATCATGGGACTACTTAAACAGAAAATTATGTTAATCTCTGACTGCGTGGAAAATAATGATTTGCAGGATTTATTACATTCAGCTGAACAAGTTGGAAAACATACTTTGCAATGTGGTTTTGATTCCTTGGAGGCCTCTTGCAGGGCTGCTGTAACTGGATCTGTGCTAAGAAGGCATGCTTGGCTCAAAGAGCAAACTCTGCCTGACCATGTTAAAGCAAAATTGTTGGATGGAAGAAGGGACAGCAACCGACGCAGGACCCAAGACTTTATTAATCAGGCCGACTGAGGGCAACCTGCCAGCAGATTACCCAAATGTAATGACTGCAACAGTGAAGACACTCGAACATCTACATTTATGGTAAGTGTACATAACTGTACATTTTTAGAGCCGTCACTTCCTCTTGGAGCCTTGGTATTAGATAACACTTCTCCGACTCCCACTTTGGATCGGAGGGTTGGGGAGCCATGGGGGTTGTCTGATTTGAGAGCTTTGACTCTGGTGAGATTGCCATCAGTGTCTGCTGGACCCTTGACTTTTGAGGTGGTGGAGAGGGTGTTATCACAACCTAGAGTGGCTTCTACTCTTCCTTCCTTGGATCCATGCCTCCAACTTACTTTGGATCCTGTGTCTGGTTTCTGTCATGTTACATCTCATGGACAGCCAGCCCAGATGAGCCTCCAAGCTGATGTCCTTCATGGATGCATCTGCAGTCATAACAACTGGGTTGTCCTGTCGTCAGGCAGCCCTTCGGTCGGCCGGATTCCAAAGTCCGGGTCCGGCTTCGGCTGATGTCGCACTTCACCCGACGTCATCTCTGCTGGTCTTCGGGTATAAAGGCATCAGCCGACGCCATTTTCCTCAGTCTTTCTTGCCGCGTGGCGCCCGAAGCAGAAGCTGTTCGCAAGTGCCGGTCGGTCAGATCCAGAGATTACTACTACCGAATACTACTCAAGACTTCTAAAAGCTAAGTACCCGTTGGGGACACTTTCTTGCCTCAGCCGATGTCAGAAAAGTCAATAACTGTTTAACTTGTAGGAAACAAATACCTCATAAAGATTTCCACTCTTACTGTTTGCCTTGTTTAGGCCCAGACCACGACGTAGCAGCCTGTTCCGCCTGTGCTTCATTCAACCGACGAACGCTTAGGCGTCGGTCGGAGTTTGCCGAACAGTTTTTCGGCTCAGATTTTGCGTACATTATGCCGCCGGATCCTCCGACTACCCAAATTGTTAAAAACGCAAAGAAGACCGACATCGCGGTCCGCGGTTTCGCCGAAACCTTGGTTAAGCAAATCATGAGTGTCTCGGTTTCGCTGAAACCGAGAAAACTGATCAAAGTACAGCGGAATCAATGACTACTACTGAGGTCCCTACTACCTTACTTGAATCGGCCTCAGAAATTTTACCTACAACAGTGGTTACTAGTGACTTATCAGACACCATCCCTTTGGATGTCTCTACCCCAGCACGTGGTGCTGCTAGGCCTCCTGCAGCCATGTCTATTAAGGCCTTTGCCAGGGCTAAAGCAGCCAAATCTACTAAAACAGTGCCTGTTAAACCCCTTCAACCAGGCCCTCTTCTAGTTCTCAAATGCTTACTCTGGCAGAAGATTTAATATCCTTAATTAGGGATCTCAACCTCACCCAGACAGGGCCTCTCAGCCCCAGAAAAGAGAGACCTAGGGCAGAGCCCCGAGCCGGGTGTCCTCTGATGATTCTGCGGATGACTCAGACATTGCAGACCAGCCAGAGGCTCCTTTCTCCAATTATGAAGACTCAGATGCTGAAGAATCCATTCCAGCTGCTTCTCCACCAGAAGAATTCTCCTTTGGGGAAACCTTACATGCTATGTGAGAACAATTCCAATGGCAGGAACAGGATTTCTCAGATTCCAGAAAAAGACTTAGGACTTTTCTGCACCTTCCACAACACAGGCCCTTAGCTATATCTCCTGTCCTCCCTGTTGTGGACGATGCATTTAATGATGTTTGCACTGCACCAGATTCCTTACCTCCAGCCCCTGCCAAACCAGATAGATTTTACAGGGTACCAGACACTCATCATCACCTATACAAGGCCCCACTTGCAGACCCCGAAACTATATTCCAGGGGCCTAAGGCAGTAGCCTCGACCACAGCAAAAAACCCTATTCCTTCTCAAAGGGAAGCCAGGTCTTTAGATAGATGGGGCAAAAAAGTTTACACCTCTGCTACTCTTTCAGCTAGAGCATTAAACTGTCAGTTTCACATGATACAATACCAAGAGTTTATGCTTGATCAGTTAACTAAAAAGCTGTCCTCGGATGACTCTTTAGATAAGAAATATGTATTAGAAATGGTAAATAACATACAGCAGGTTAGTAACCATTCCTTAAAATGTGGCTATGATGCACTGGAGGCTTCATTTAGATCAGCCATGACTGGCACAGTGATAAGAAGACATGCATGGCTGAAGGAACAGGTCTTACCGGATCATGTTAAAGCTAAGTTATTAGATGCTCCTATGGATAAGGCCAGTTTGTTTGGTACACCTGCCCAGCAGGTAATGAAGAAAATGGAAGAAAAGGCAAAATCTGTACAAACAGTTAAAGATTTCTTGCAGGTTCAGCCCCCAAGGTTTAGCAGGAACTGGCCTGCCAAAAATTGGTCCTTTCCTGACTCCACAAGATCCCATAGGGGCAGGAATAGACATTCCAGAGGCAGAAATCAATCCAGAAGGGGTACCTACAGAGGACGACAGTGGCAAGGTAATAACAGAGGCACAGACACAGCCACTACCACTACAACAGCACAAGCACAATGACTTGATTCTTACTCCGCCTACCAGGGAACAAATATCAGCACCATTAGGTGGAAAATTAACCTTATTTTCAAAGAACTGGCACTATATCACAAAAGACAAGTGGATTTTGCAAACCATAGACCAAGGTTACCGGTTCCACTTCCACACTTTACCAGTCAAAAGAGGAATGCCAAACCTGCCTCCAAATCAAAAAAACAGAAGCTCTACAGCAGATAATGCAATTAACAAAGATGAGAGCTGTGGAAAGAGTACCAAAAACAGAACAAGGCAAAGGATTCTACTCCAGACTATTCCTAGTTCCAAGAAAGGAAAAAAGTTGGAGACCTATTCTCGACCTGTCCACCTTAAATACATACATCATTGTCCCAAAATTCAAAATGCTGACCCTACAGCAACTTCTTCCCATGCTGGGCAAGGAGTGTTGGCTGGTAACTCTAGATCTCAAGGAGGCATACCTGCACGTCCCCATTCGACCAATTTGCAGAAGATACCTCAGATTTCTTGCAGGATCAGAGCACTATCAATTCTCAGCATTGCCCTTTGGCTTATCTACTGCGCCCAGAGTATTCACAAAATGCCTGGCATCAGTAATCGCTCACTGCAGACTACAGGGAATCCAAATTTACCCATACCTGGACGATTGCCTGCTACAAGGGGACAACAAAAGCAAGCTGACAACAGATTTACAAAGGGTCATTTACTTGCTACAAGCACTGGGATACACAGTCAATTTACAGAAGTCAAGGCTGATACCATCCCAAACAAGGACATTCTTGGGTGCGGAATTGGACACAGTAAAACAAATGGCATTCCTAACTGCAGAAAAACAAAAAGAACTTCCTCTTTACTTCTTGGCACTAACAAGACAGAACAAGCTAACAGCAAGAAAAGTTCTGCAGACCTTGGGTTTCATGGCATCATGCATAATCTTGGTTCCACATGCCAGACTACATATGAGAAAACTACAGTGGTATCTAAAGAATTTATGGTCCCAACACAGGCACAGCCTAGAAGCAGAAATTCCACTAATCCCATGCCTAAAACGAGTTCCTATAGTGGGCACAAGCATGCCAGTCAAACCCAGGCCTACCCTTTCACAACTATCAAGCAAGCCAAACCATCACAACAGACGCCTCAGACCTAGGATGGGGGGCTCACATGCTGGACAAATGCGTACAAGGATTGTGGACGCAGGACCAGCTTCACCTGCACATCAACCTAAAAGAAATGCTGGCAGTAAAACTGGCAATCCAGAAATTCAGACCATTTCTCAAAGAAGGCCACTTGATGATAAGGACAGACAACACCACAGTCATGTGGTACATCAACAAACAGGGAGGCACTCATTCATACCCCCTATGCAGAATGACTTTGGACCTTTGGAACCTGGCACTCAGCTACAACATCCAGTCACAGGCAATATTTGTACCGGAAAGGAGAATACTCTAGCAGACATGTTAAGCAGAACCACCTCGGATGCTCACGAATGGATGCTACACCCGGACATCTTCAAGACCATCTCAAAGAAATGGGGAATGCCACAGATAGATCTATTCGCTTCCCCTCTCAATCACCAGCTCAAAAAATTCTGCACAAGGACTTTCCACCCACTTGCATGGAAAGTGGATTCGCTCTCCTTCAGCTGGAAAGATCTGACAGCATATGCATTCCCACCTCTTCCCTTGATACACAAGGTATTACTAAAAATCAAGGAGGAACGTCCAAGGATAATCCTGATAGCTCCAAACTGGCCAAGACAACACTGGTACCCATTGCTGAGGAGCATGTCTCGGGACAAAATGTGGTCAATACCCTGATGCCTTTGATGTTAACTCAGAACAACTACAGCATCATGCATCCAAACCTAAAAACTTTGCAACTGACTGCATGGAACATCACATAGCAGCAACTAATCCAGAACTTTCCCAAAGGGTTAAAGACATTATCCTTGAAGCCCGCAGACCTTCAACAAGAAGGAACTATGCAGGAAAATGGAAAAGGTTTGTCATTTGGAGTGCTGAAAGAGGAAAAGATGTGTCGAATATAGATATTGCTAACATTCTGGAGTATTTGGCAGAGCTTCTACATACAGGCCTGTCCTATTCCTCCATCAAGATACACGCATCAGCTATTTCAGCAGAATACAGCTTTGATCCACCTGTCTTTTCACATCCTTTACTCAGGCAGTTCCTCAGAGGGATCAAGAATGTAAAACCTCCTAGGAAACCACCATTGCCAGCTTGGGATTTGAACTTTGTGCTAGAAAAGTTGACACTCGCACCTTTTGAACCAGCAGCATCAGCAGACCTACAGCATCTATCGTGGAAAACTGCCTTCCTACTAGCAATAACCTCAGCAAGGAGGGTTTCTGAACTTCAGGCCCTAATGGCAGTACAACCCTTCCTAATCTTCCACCAAGATAGAGTGTCCATGAGGACTAATCCTTCATTTATGCCTAAGGTAGTATCCAGAGTGTCTTTAAACCAGGCAATCCACCTACCTACCTTCTTCCCCAACCCACAAAACAGAGGGGAAAGAATGCTGCATACCTTGGATGTACATAGACAGCTACGCTACTACCTGGACAGAACAAAAAGTAACAGAAAAACTGACCAGCTTTTTGTAGCCTATGCAACAGGAAGGGAAGGAAAAGCTATTTCCAAACAGACAATCTCCAAATGGATAGGAAATTGCATACGATTCTGTTACTCCTTTCATGGAAAACCAATTCCACAGAACATAAGGCCTCATTCTACAAGGGCAACAGCCACTACCACAGCCTTCTTACGAGGAGTGGCAACCAAGGACATCATTGAGGCGGCTACTTGGACCTCCGTGCATACATTTGCCAAGCATTATAATTTACCTCTGTATTCCAGATCCCGAGCAGGGTTTGCCACTGCTGTACTGCAAGGGATCCTAACCACACCATAATCTATTCTTCCTCCTCCCTAGTTGGCTATGGTATTCTACCCAGTTGTTATGACTGCAGATGCATCCATGAAGCACATAGTACAGTTTTGTACCTACCATAAATGTAGATGTCGAACTGGATAGCATCTGCAGTCAGGATTACCTCCCTCCTTCCCTCTGTGGTACTCCTAGGGTATTTACCCTCCTAATAGCTAGCTGGTGGGGGGGAGTCTCTTATGGTGTATTTGTTTGTATATATGTACATACATGCTTATTTTTTGTGTTTGCCTTCTATCCTTTTGGAAACATTGGCATTTATCCAAATTTTAGCCTTCCAAGAGGGCACCTGGCATCTGGGGCAAGAAACACTGAGGAAAATGGCGTCGGCTGATGCCTTTATACCCGAAGACCAGCAGAGATGACGTCGGGTGAAGTGCGACATCAGCCGAAGCCGGACCCGGACTTTGGAATCCGGCCGACCGAAGGGCTGCCTGACGACAGGACAACCCAGTTGTTATGACTGCAGATGCTATCCAGTTCGGACATCTACATTTATGGTAGGTACAAAACTGTACTTTTCCACCAGAGAACTTCCCATCTCTTCCAACACTTCCCCAGAACACTCCACTGAGGAGGTCCCTCAGAAGAGATCATGCAAAAGGAGGCACCTGGATTCCCCACAGGAATCCCTCACAGAAGACACTGATTTTGATGAGAGGGAAGGGGCCCCTAGATCCCCACCTGTGGATGTTTCATTTGGAGACATCTTAGAGATCCTTCACCAAAAAGGTGGTTGGTCTGCACAAAACCCTTCCCAGGAGGAGTCATTTTTCTTGGAAGCCTTTGGGTTTGGACCATCTACTTCTTTGGTTACCCCTCCTGCGGATGAGCTGGTAGACCTGGTCTGCCACAAGACATGGAAGGAACTAGATTCAGTAGAACCGATACTTAAGTGGCTGGATAATATTCTTAGTGCCCCGTCAGGTTAAATTGGATGAAGGGTGTTACTATAGATGTCATGGTCATTGTGGCAGCTACTAAGAAGGAGTTGGCTGAACAGAGGTCGCCTGTCCATCCCCTTAACAGGGAGTCTAGGACATTGGATAGGTTTGGGAAGCGAGTTTATGCATCAGGAACTTTGGTTTACAGTCGCCAAATTATTTGGCACATTTCATGAGGTTACACAGTAACTTAATCAAGTATCTCTCTAACTCTCCCCCAGGGTCCATGTTTGAAGAGGAACAGAAGTATTTTTCTTCACGACTGGCCACCCTAGAATGCATTACTAATGCGTCCATGAGGTTAATCTCACTCACAGCTGAAGATTCCACATGGGCTGCCTGTTCGGGCATAGCCATTAGGAGATATGTTTGGATGCAGTTGTGTGATTTTGTGGAGCCCTTTAAGGCATCATTCTTCAATGTTCCCTTTGATGTATTTTCCTTATTTGGACTAATAGTTGTAGACATTCTGTCTTCCGCAGTGAGAAGGATGGAAAGACTCTGTCTGCCTTGGGAATCCGCTTTTCTACCCCACAAAGGACCTTTTCCAGGAATCAGCGCAGTGGTAAGAAGGTGTGGTTCACAAAATTCCAAGGACCTTTCCAAGAAAAGCATGGTGATTTCTTTCCCCCAGCGGTGGAGGGGGAAATAACTATAATGGTAGATGCTGCCCTTGTGACAGAAGGAGTCCGCAGAATCAAGGATGTTCTTCATGTTTCACTGTTGCAGTCATCACACTTGGGTTATCTGCCTGCAGTTAGCCCTCAGTCGGCCCGAATACCAGAGACTTAGTATTTCTGCGTCAGCTGCTGTCGCTCCAGGACTGATGTCAGGTCATCAGGGGTTCTAACAACAGGCAGCCAATGTCATTACATTAGTCTTTCTTGCCGAGGAGCCCGAAGCAGAAGCAGATTGCACGAGTGCCAGTAGGCCACTATCTGAGTTTTCGTTTCTGAATTGAATCATCCTGAAGTCTTCTAAAGCTAAGTACCCCATTGGGGATCCTTTTTTCTTGCTCTAACCGATGTCAGAAAAAGTTAACAATTGTCTTGCCTGTAGGAAGCAAATACCACACCGAGATTTCCATTCTTAATGCGTCACTGGTTTAGGCCTAGACCACAACATTCCTCTCTGTTGGTTTTGTGCTTTGTTCAAAGCCTGAACTATTCGTCGTCGGGCCCTTTTTGTCGTTAAATACTTTCGCTCTCGATCTCCATATTACGAAATGGCTTCGGTAAGCCATTCGACTACCAATCTTCTGAAAAAACATAAGGATAAAGACAGAGACAGTCCGCACAGGTCCAAAACTGCCAACGATGATTTCATTAAGCTAGTCACCAGTTCGCCGGTACTCAGTGAGGTGCTTTTGCAGCCCCTGATGCCCACCTCGATGGATTCACAGGCTGCTACCGAGACCCGTTTGGAGACCGGTATGCCACGAGACTCTTCTTTAACTACGGGTACCTGTGGATGTCTGTACCTTGGATGGGTCCAGAGCCGCTGTGCAGGCACCGGCTTCTGAGGAAGTTCTTCGCATTACCGATATTCACCACAAACCGATGACTTCTTTCACATCTTCAGTTCTGTCTAAAACTACAGAGTTTCTAAGGCCAAACGTACGAGCTACGCCTAAAAAAAAATGAAGACCCAATCTCAAGCACCTGCTTCCTTGCCACAGTCTCAAATGCTTAAAATGGCAGAAGACCTGATCATGCTGATTAGGGGAAGCCAGCCTTCCCCTACTAAGAGAAAGATAGACCTGTCCCCAGCAGCTTTAACTGACCAAGAGTCTGACAACTCTGAGGTTTCTGAATATGAAAACATGCCTTTATCTGCTTATGAGGATTCAGATGCAGAGGAATCCATTCCCTCTGCTTCCCCTCCAGAGGATTTTTCTTTTGGTGAAACCCTACATACTTTAAGAGAGCATTTCCACTAGGAATGCCAGGATTATCCTCAGTCCAAAAAGAGACTCAGAAAATGTTTAGATTTGCCACAAACATAGACCTTTGGCTATCCCTTCAGTTCTGGATGTTGTGGATGATGTCTTTATGGAATCCAGTCTAACTCCTGATACTTTACCCCCTGCTCCAAGGAAACCAGACAGGTACTACAGTGTCCCTGACTCTCACATATTTCTTTTCAAAAATCCTACTGCTGACCTTGAGGTCATTTCCCAAGGGCCTAAAGATGTAAAAGCAACTACAGCTAAGAATCCCACCCCTTCGGACAGGGATTCCCGAGCTTTAGACAGATGGGGTAAAAAAAGCATACACCTCTGCAACTCTCGCCATTAGGGCATTGAATTGCCAGTTTCACATGCTGAAATACCAGCAACATATTATGGAAATTATTAAGCAAAAATTATCTACCTTTACAGACTGTGCAGAAAATAAAAAATTACAGGAGGTTATGCATTCTGCAAGCCAAATCAGCAAGCATACTTTGCAATTTGGGTTTGATGCCCTAGAAGCATCTTGCAGGGCAGCAGTCACTGGTTCTGTACTGAAAAGGCATGCTTGGCTTAAGGAGCAGACCTTGCCAGACCATGTCAAATCAAAGTTATGAGACTCACCTTTGAACAAGGGCAATCTGTTTGGCACTAAAGCAGAAGAGGTTCTTAAAAAGATGGATGAAAAAGCTAAATCTATGGAGACAGTCAAAGAATTCTTGCAAGTACAGCCTTCTAGATTTAGTAGGCATTGCCCTTCGAAACATTGGTCCTTTCCAGCCCCCTCAAGGCCATCTCAAACTAGACCCAGGGGAAACAGACCCCCCAAACTACAGTTTCAGGGTATGCAGAGATCTAAACAATGGAGTGCCTCCACCTCTAAAGCAGGGAGTGCTAAGCCACCCCCTTACAGAAAGAATTCCCATTGACTTCTCAACTCCACTCCCCACCTCTCCCCAACTGCTTGTGCCCCTAGAAGGAAAACTTGCCCTTCATGCAAAAAAATGGATTTCCATCACCAAAGACAGATGGGTCCTCAACATTGTATCCCAGGGGTACAAATTTTACTTCCACTCACTGCCAACCCCAAAAGGGTTCCCGGACCTTCCTCCAAACCAGTGGGCAGAGGCACAACACCAAGTTCAATCCCTGCTCTCTATAAGGGCAATTCAACCTGTTCCTGCGGAACAGATAGGTCAAGGATTCTATTCCAGACTTTTCCTGGTACCCAGAAAAGAGAGCACTTGGCACCCAATCCTAGATCTTTCAGTTCTCAACACCTTCCTGGTGGTACCAAAATTCAAAATGCTCACGCTGCAGCAGCTTCTACCTATGCTAGCCAAAGATGCCTGGTTAGTCACCCTAGACTTAAAAGAAGCCTATCTGCACATCCCTATAAGGGAGTCATGCAGGAAATATCTACGCTTCAGGGCAGGATCTATGCATTATCAGTTCTCTGCACTTCCCTTTGGCTTATCCACTGCTCCCAGAGTATTCACAAAATTCCTGGCTCCAGCCAATGCTTACTGCAGACAGAGAAATATTCAAATTTACCCATACTTAGACGACTGCCTGATTCAGGCAGACAGTCAAGAAATGTTTTTGCAGCACCTGACATTTGTAAAAAACCTTCTAACTTCCATGGGGTACACCATCAATGAAAAGAAATCAAAACTAGTCTCCAGTCAAAAGATTGTATTCCTGGGAGCAAGCTTGGACACAGCATCCCAGATGGCATTCCTCACTCCAGAAAAACAAACCTATCTGACAGACTATTTTACTCAAATGGCCACCAGAACCCAGCTATCCGTAAGGAAATTCCTGCAGGCCCTAGGATTCATGGCCTCATGCATCCTACTAATTCCATATGCCAGACTGCATATGAGGAAACTTCAGTGGTACTTATAAAGTCTTTGGTGCCAACATTCTCAGGACCTGGTAAACGTCATTCCTGTCATACCCTGTCTAAGGACAGAGTTTCTTTGGTGGGTAGCAGCATGCAGCCACAACAAGGGGCTGCTGTTTACTCAACCCCACGCTGCCCAGACCCTAACCACAGCTGCATCAGACTATGCCTGGGGGGTACACATGGACGACAAGTGCATTCGGGGCCACTGGAGCCCAAGTTAAATTCATCTGCACATCAACCAAAAAGATATGCTAGCTGTGCAGTATGCTCTGACAGATGTTCATCGTGTTACCCTGCTGCAGTCATCACACTTGGGTTATCCTGTCGTCAGGCGGTCCCGCAGTCGGCCGGATTTCCAAAGTCCTGGTCTGACGTCGGTTGCTGTCGCCTCATCCCTGACGTCAGTGCGCCAGGGGTACATATATTGCAACCGACGCCATTTTCTTCAGTCTTTCTTGCCGCGCGGTGCCCGAAGCAGAAGCAGTTCGCAAGTGCCGGTCAGCCGACTCCTGAGATTGTCGAATTTGAATTTCAGACCGAAGTCTTCTATAAAGCTAAGTACCCCATTGGGGAAACTTTTCTTGCCTCAGACCGATGTCAGAAAAAGTTAACAATTGTATTTCTTGTGGGAAGCAAACACCTCATAAGGATTTTCATTCTTATTGCATACCTTGCCTAGGCCCTGATCACGACGTCACTTCTTGTCGTTTTTGTGCTAGGTATAATGAGCGTACTGTTAAAAGACGATTTGATTTTGCACGACACTATTTTGGTAGAAAATTTAACTATAACATGCCATCGGAGCTACCGACTACCAGCGTGCACAAAAAGCGCAGGGACAAGGACCGACAGCCCAGGCCTAAGCCCGATTCTGAGGCCTCGGTTGATCCGGTCTCCGGTTCTCTGGTTATCAGTGAGGCTCCGATGCAGCCCCTGACTACTGCAGTTCTGGAACCCGAGACCGCTACGGATATTTTGACGGAATGTACTAGGCCGATGCAGCATTTTACTTCAGGCCCTTCTGACGATTTACCTTCTAAGGACGTCGGTGCTTCTGAAACGCCATCGGTTTCTGAAGGCGTTTTCAGACCAACGACTCTCACAGTCAAAACGTTTTCTAAGTCGAAGACTCCTTCTAAATCTAAAAAAACTACACTTCACTCTCCTGTTCAAGGCCCTATGCCTAAGAAACAGATGCTCAAAATGGCTGAAGATTTGATTTCTCTTATCAGGGGTTCACAGCCTCCTCCTGACAAAAGGCCTAGACAAGAGGAAGATTCTGCTTCCTCTGAGCAACTGTCTATTTCTTCGGATTCCTCTGAGGGCCAAGACTATTCCTACTCTCCTTATGAAGATTCTGATGCTGAGGACTCTATTCCCTCAGCTTCCCCTCCTGAAGACTACTCTTTTGGGGAAACTTTACACACTATGAGGGAACATTTTCACTGGGAAGGTCAGGATTACTCTGATTCCAAGAAAAGGCTCAGAGAGTTTCTTTTACTCCCCCAACACAGATCTCTAGCCGTCCCACCTGTTTTGGACATTGTGGATAATGTCTATTTAGAATCCAGTTTCAACCCAGACTCTCTACCTCCTGCTCCGGCTAAGCCTGACAGATACAACAGAGTACCTGATTCCCACAAATTTCTTTACAAAAGCCCAGTAGCTGACCCAGAGACTATCTCCCAGGGTCCCAAGGGGGCTAAGGCTTCCATGGCTAAAAACCCAGTACCTTCTGAGAGGGACTCAAGAGCACTAGACAGGTGGGGGAAAAAGGTTTACACCTCAGCCACATTAGCTTTGAGAGCACTAAGTTGTCAATTTCATATGCTTAACTATCAGCAATTTCTAATCTCTCAGTTAAAACAAAAGATGTGAAATTGTTCAATCTCGCCGTTTGTTCTTACACACGGGTCGGCCGCATCACTAGCTCGCATCTTCGAGAAAGCTCGAGGCACAGTAATATCCCATGATCCTCCAGTGCTAACCCTCAGATCTAGTTTGCCGCTAGCAGCAGATCACTTCATGAGGCTCGGGCCAGTACAACTTTTACTACTTTTACTATTTTTATTGATAAATATAGTGATATTTTATTATAATCTTTATCTTTATAATTAATAGCTTACATATATATATATAGATAGTTGTGTGAACTAGTTAGGTAGATTATTACCTTTAAAAAATTATTAGTAAGGGCCTTAGGCCATTTTTTTGTCTGTAACAATTTTCAGTATTTTTGAAGAAAGTTAACCTTTTTCCTTTTTATTTCAATTTATATATATATATATATATATATATATATATATATATATATATATATATATATATATATATGTATCAGTGTGCTGTGGTGTGTTTGTTAAACATTTATATATATTTAGATACTTTTAGACTGGTTTGGTAGTTGTAAAAAAAAAAAAATGTTTTTCTTTTCTATATAGTACTGTCTTTTATTATAATGTCAGAAAAGATTAAGAGTGGTTTCAAGTAATGCGAATAGCTAATAGCTCTGCTAATGCGTCCGTCTCAAGTGTCATAACATAGGTAGGGGTTTGAATCCTGCAAATGGCAAGTGTGTGTGTTTGTCTGAGGGGGATTCGTGTGTGTGCAATTTTAAAGCGACTACCTTCTGGATTTAAGTATCTTTGCTTTTTTTTCACTGAAAATAGCTTCTGCTGCTTACTTTGAACTAGCCTGAACTGTTTTTTTACTGATTTATTTTAAAATCTGCACTTAAAGTTACATTTAGTCGAATTTAGTCGAAAGTTTGCTTGTTTGTTTGTTTAATTGAACTGTGGAGGCTGCCCACTAAAGTGTGCTAGCCTGTGTAACTAATTTATCACTGTCTCTGCATTTTCTGTGTATTTCTGCAAAAAAAAAAAAATAATCATTGTTTTCCCGCCTTTCTCGACTAGTTTAGACCAGTATACAGGCATTGCTGTATTCTGGGCTGTGGTGTAGTTCCTGTGTTGTCCATTACCTTACTTGGATAAAAGGAAGTTTCTTTGCTCACCAGTGGGAGTGGGGAGCCTTGAGCAGCCTACCTATCCTTGGGGGAAGTGACCTCAGCACAAGACGCTGTTAGTAATTGGTTGTTTGGAACCATTCCTAGCTCTTTTGTAGTTCACTGCTTAAAATCCGCCTCTGGGCGTTTTTTTCTGGCTATACTGCTCAGACAAGCTCCACGTGGGTTTACAGAGTGGTCCTAGCAGCAAGGAACTCGAAAAAGCGACTACCTTCTGGATTTAAGTATCTTTGCTTTTTTTTCACTGAAAATAGCTTCTGCTGCTTACTTTGAACTAGCCTGAACTGTTTTTTTACTGATTTACTGCATTTATTTTAAAATCTGCACTTAAACTTACATTTAGTCGAATTTAGTCGAAAGTTTGCTTGTTTGTTTGTTTAATTGAACTGTGGAGGCTGCCCACTAAAGTGTGCTAGCCTGTGTAACTAATTTATCACTGTCTCTGCATTTTCTGTGTATTTCTGCAAAAAAAACAAAAAAAAATCCTTGTTTTCCCGCCTTTCTCGACTAGTTTAGACCAGTATACAGGCATTGCTGTATTCTGGGCTGTGGTGTAGTTCCTGTGTTGTCCATTACCTTGGATAAAAGGAAGTTTCTTTGCTCACCAGTGGGAGTGGGGAGCCTTGAGCAGCCTACCTATCCTTGGGGGAAGTGACCTCAGCACAAGAAGCTGTTAGTAATTGGTTGTTTGGGACCATTCCTAGCTCTTTTGTAGTTCACTGCTTAAAATCCGCGTTTGCACGGCTTTGCGCGGTCGTGCGCATAGCGCAGCGCCGGTTAAACAAGGTTAAACTTGGTTAAACTTTTTCTGGCTCCGCCAAGTCTGCTCTTCAATTTTTCCCTTAGAACTGTTCTACTTGCAATCTAAACAGCCTATACTCTATCTGAAAAGCTCAGCACTTGCTCCTAAAGCATTTTGTATACAGGTAAAGCACTCTTAAACAAACAAAAAGTACTTCTTTCACCTAAATTCTGTTGAGTACCCATTTCCCTATAGGTCCTTTCTGACTCAGTTACACAGCAATCTTTTTCACTATTTCTAGCATGTCGAAGGGTCAGTTGCTGGCGTCCTCTCCTGTTCAGCTGGTGAATCTGGGAATCTTGAGGCAATGTTACAATTGCCTCATGTACACAGACAACCCTCTCCTCCTCCCAACAAATGCAAATAAATGCGAGAGATGCAACTATATAGCCAAACTGGAGGCTGAGCTCTCTCAATTCAGTACTGGCAAGACCAGTCAGGAGGAGAAGGTAACCACGCACACCACAAACCCAGTCTCACATAGAACTATCACAACTGCAAACCAAACACATAAACACACAAAAACATATTCGGAGGCGCTGATTAAAAATCTACCAAAACAACAGAGGCCTCCAAAGCAGACACCCAAGCAACCACCACCTCAAGACATAGCACATGCAACACATAGTTCACAAAGTCAGTGTGCTAAACAGTCACAGCCCTTAAGGCCAAACAACATGCCAGACACACTTGTAATAGGTGACTCCATAGTCAGGCACACTGACGTCCCGCTCACCAGACTGAACAAGGAGAGGGTCACAGTAAGCTGCCTGTCGGGAGCTAGAATCCGCCACATAACACAAGCACTCAGGTCACTCCACAGCAAGTACAAATATGACTCAGTCATTGTACATGCCGGTGTGAACGACCTGAGACGTACCTCCCTGGACTACATGAAAAGAGACATAGAGGAGCTCTCTGATTATGTAGCCCGGGCTGGTATGACCCTGACCCTGAGCAGCATCTTACCCTCACCAAGAATGATGCCACAATACAAAGACAAAATGATCAGTTTTAACAGTTGGCTTAATTACTGGTGTCATTCTAAGGGGATCCAGTGTCTGTCTGCTTGGGATGACATGCTTGACAAGCCACGCTGCTTCGCAAGGGATGGTTTGCACCTGTCACCCCTGGGCTTCCGGATATTGGCCAAGGCTTTTGCCACCCCCATAGTGCCTTTTTTAGGCAAGGCTCAAATGACAAACCTACCTCCCTAGAAAACATAAGTGGAAAAAAACTAAGGGTAATGCTGCTCAATGCCAGAAGTCTAAACCTCAAGATGCACGCCCTCGAAGCCCTCCTCAGTATGGAGAACATCGATGTCTGTGCAGTGACTGAAACCTGGTTCAAGGCTCCTGAGAGCACCCCAGCACTATCAGGTTTTACCTCATATCATGCTTTCCGGCCCCAAAACTTGGACCGAACCACAAAAGGAGGGAGTATCCATTTTCATCAAAGATACCCACACCTCCAGGTTAGTGGCAACGCACGAAGCATCGGAGACTATCCAGGTGCAACTAACCATAGGCAAAACTGCCTTACAGTTTGTAGCATGCTACAGACCACCCTCTCAAACTCAGGAACCCCACACAGCCTTCCTGAAGACACTGGAGAGTATGAATGTCTCTCCAAATACCATCATTTTGGGAGACTTCAACTACCCAAACATAGACTGGGAACATTACTCAAGCCCCAACACCCTAGCCCAAAGGTTCCTAGAATTCATAAACTCAAATGCAATGGAACAACTAGTCACCATTCCCACAAGAGGAGACAATATACTAGACCTGATCATCACAAACATGGGGACAAAATGCTCCACACGGAAGTACATCCCTCTTTGGTAAGATCAGACCATAAATTAATCTCACTGGAAATCCACATCCGCCCCACCCCTGCACAAAAGACCACAGTGAAGAACTTCTCAAAAGCAAACTTCACACTTCTTAAGACTGAAGTGGTATCTTTCAAGGCCCCTGGGCCAGTGGAAACCACAACCCACACTGCTGAATCCTTTGCAAATGCCTTCTGTGGGCACCTTCAAGAATGCATGGATCATGCAATCCCAAATAAAAACAAGACCCATTCCCCAAAGGCAGGCGCCCAGTCTGGTGGACCCCAGCCATAAACAAACTTTACAACAGGAGGAGGAAGCTACTACATGACAGAGCAAAATCCCTAAAAGGGAAGGCATCTCTGATCAGTACTAGCAAAAACTACGATCACTCATAAAATCATCCAAGGCCAACTTTGAGAGAAAAATCGCAAAAGACACAAAAGACAATCACAAGGCCTTCTTTAGCTATGTTAGAAACCTGGGTGGAAACTCCCAGATATGCTCAGAGTTAGTCCAAAATGACACAAAATACACTGAACCCACTGACATTGCCAACATTCTGGCAGACAGGTTCAGTGCAAATTTCTCCTCCCTCCCCCAAAAGGAGAAATAACTATCCCAGCAGAGTGTAGCCTCCCTAACATCTCGGATGCCCAGGTGAGAGCCGCCCTCTCTAA
This sequence comes from Protopterus annectens, assembly GCF_019279795.1. Classification (NCBI taxonomy): domain Eukaryota; kingdom Metazoa; phylum Chordata; order Ceratodontiformes; family Protopteridae; genus Protopterus; species Protopterus annectens. The sequence goes on from NC_056726.1 coordinate 906,127,577, forward strand.
AGCTAAAAACACAGCATCAATGGGACTGGATGGTGTCCCGGGCTGTGTGCTACATGAACTCCAAGAGGAACTAAACCCACACATAAGGCTGCTGTTTAATCTTAGCCTTACCACAGGATACGTACCCAAAGAGTGGCGTACGGCTACAGTGGTCCCACTTCACAAAGGCGGTGCTTCTACGGACCCTGAAATTACCGCCCCATAAGCTTGACGAGCCTGGTCTGCAAAGCTATGGAGAGGATCATTATGGAAATCATAAACAAAGACATTGGGGACCTACAGACATTGGATCCTACCCAATTTGGCTTTGTCAAGGGCAGATCCTGCCTTTTGAACTTGGTCGAATTTTTGAAACAGTCACTAAGGCCATTGATGAGGGTAAGGCAGTTCACACAGCCTACCTTGACCTTGCAAAAGCCTTTGACACAATACCCCACTCGGGCATCATAGACAAACTCACCAGCTTAAATGTAAACCCATATGTCACAAGATGGGTTGCAAACTGGCTCAAGGACAGAACCCACAGGGTCAGAGTTGCTGGAGCTATGTCAGACTCTAAGCCAGTCACAAGCGGTGTCCCACAGGGCTCAGTCCTGGGACCCCTCTTGTTCGGCATTTATTTTTCCGAGGTACAGGCAAACATAGGAGGATTGTGGCTGACAAAGTTCGCAGATGACTGTAAACTGGGCGCCATAATTGATACTCCAGCAGACACAAACATCCTTCAGAGAGGCCTCATAGAAACGGATAATTGGTGCCAGAGCCATGGCCTAAAGCTGAACGCCAAAAAATTTATAGTCATACCCTTTGGGAAAAACAAGGTACCGACAAATTACCACATAGGCGGTAATCCATTAAGTACGGAAGAGGTAATCAGGGACCTAGGGACCCAGGTTGACAGTAACCTCTCATTTGACACTCACATTGCCAAAGTGGTTAGGAAGACCTTCTATATTGCCCACCTTATCATGAAGGGTTTCACATCTAGATCAAGAGAGGTCATTGTGCCGCTGTACTCTTCCCTTATCAGGCCAATGATTGAGTACAGTGCCCCATTTGGGATGTATCTCACCCGACACCTGCAGCAGTTGGAAAGACCCCAAAAGTTCCTCACCAAGAGGATAAAGGGTCTTAAACATATGTCATATGCTGCCTGACTGAAAAAACTCCAGCTCTATTCAGTCGCATGCCGCCTACTCAGAGGTGATCTGTGCCTGACATACAAGGCCATGTCCAATCCTGAATTAATGGACATGCTCCACCTCAGAAAATCCAAATCCATCAGAGCCACGAGAACAAGTGACTTAAACCTCAACACAGAAATAAATAGAACGTGCTGGAGGGACAGATTCATAACCCAGAGGCTCCCTACACTCTGGAACAGAATCCCATTCCATGTTAGGCAGAGCCCCTCAATGACTCTATTCAAGAGAAATCTCGATGAGTGGATGGGAGATCGTAGGTTTACCCCGGGGGTCATCTCTGTGTCACTACTAGACAGAGGCATAGTAAACTAAACCCTAAAAGGGCGTAGTATTCTCATCCTAAGGGGTGGTGTAAGCCACATACACTCTGGCTAGGCTTATAAATACCCTAGGGCAGATAGCCTAGTACGAACCTATGAACCTAAGAGGTGTCAGTGTGGACAGAAGATGTCCATTACTGACAACCATTCTTCCTGCGTCTACTGTCTTGGCCCTCTCCACTTGCAGGAAGACTGTTCCATCTGTCATTCCTTTAGTGGGAGGGTCATGCTGGAAAGACGCAGGAAGTTAGTGGACAGAGGTCTAATCAAACCTGAATTTCAAAAAGCCCTAGACAAGGCTGAACAGGTTTCGAAGTCTTCGAAGGGATCGAAGTCTTCAAGAGTGTCGCAGCCCAAGTCATCGGCTCCGAGCACTTCTTTTCAAATTCGGACACCGGCTCCTATGACTTCGGGGCCGAGTGTCGAGACCATATCTCTGCACGAGGCTCAGGTCTTGGAGCCGGTAACAGAGGTACCACCATCTACTATCCTTCGCTCGGTGACGGCTTTGATTCCTTCGACCCGTTCTTCGAGGCCCATTTCCGACTCCGATGTGGACAGAGTGGTACAGAAGCTTATGGAGAACTCGGCTTTCTCAAAATTACTCAAAGTTTCGTCCCAGTTGGTTTCGAAACTCGAAGCCATTCCAACTCCCTCGACACTTCCTCCTCCAAGACCCGTCGAGTCATCGGTGTTAGGAGTCGAAGAACCGATGATTGTAGAGCCCTCGGTGCCGAAGCCTCCAGTAGTGCTATCGGCTCCGTTGACCTCAACTCCTTCGGAACCAGCCGGAGAGTCTTGGAGCCGAACATCTTTCCTGGGTTCCGGGGGGGATAGTCGAACCGAGATTTCAGTTCCGACTCTTCCTCTCGGTGCCTCGGCTCAGATCAGTTCGGATCCATCCTCGGTGTCGGAGCCCGTGGTTCCGATTCCGGAGAAACAACCTCCTTCTTCGGATCGGGTCGGGTCTTCGGGTCGGGGCACCGGTGCCTTTGACATCATGAGGAAGGTCTTGTCGGATCACTCACTGACTTCATCAGCTTCTTTATCTCCTTCCCCAAAAGGTCTGCGTTCTGCTTCTGTACCTTCGGTACCTACCAAGCGTCGAGACCCAATGCCTCAGAAATCCCCACAGGGAGACTCTGGTTCCTCAGATGCATCCCCAGAAGCTCCCACTGAGGATGTTCCGAGGAAACAACTGTGCAAGAGGAGGCACATATATTCCCCTCAGGAATCTCTTACATCTGACACTGATTTAGATGAAGCAGAAGGGTCCCCAAGGTCCACCTCTGAGGATGTCTCCTTCGCAGACATTTTGGAACTCCTGAAGCAAAGAGGGGACTGGCAAACCCTTACCCCTTCTGCGGATGAATCGGTTTTACTGAAGGCATTTGGGACTCAACCTTCTACCTCCTGGGTGACTCCTCCCTTTGACGATCTTATGGACTTAGTAGCTCGGAGGGCTTGGGAAACACCTGATACAGTGGAACCAGTCCCGCGTAAACCCAACAAATACATGACAGCCCCCCAAGATAAAGCCTACCTTACTAAAGGAGTTCTCGTAGACACTATGGTGGTGGCGGCGGCCACTAAGAAAGAGATGTCTGAATCATCTTCCTCTGTCCATCCTCCTAATAAGGATTCTAGGACAATGGACAGATATGGGAAGCGCATATTTAGTTCGGCGACTTTTTCCATCCGATCGCTCAACTACCTTACGCATTTTACGCGTTTACAAAGAGATCTCATTAAGGAATTAGGAGATGCTCTTCAGGGACACACAGATGCTGCTGTCGCCAAGAAAGTGACAGCGCAACTTAACACCCTAAATTCCATAGTCAACTCGTCCATGAGGCTGATTTCATACGCAGCCGAAGGATCGAGTAGAGCGGCAGCTTCAGCGATTGCACTGAGAAGACGATCCTGGTTGCGCTTATGCTCCTTTGCGGAAACCTTTAAGTCTTCTTTTGCCAATGCCCCCTTTGATGGTGCCTCCCTGTTTGGGCCCAAAGTAAAGGAGACTCTCACAAGGTGTGAACAAGAAGGGAAGACCCTGTCTGCCGTAGGGGTCCGTTTTTCCGTTCCATCTAGACCCTATCCTAAAGGGCAACGAGGAGGAAAGATGTGGTTCCGAAAGACTCAGGGATCTTTTCAACACACCCAAAGTGACGCCTCCAGAGGCAGAGGAGGGGGAAGAAATGGAAGACACCGCCCAGCCGGCAGAGGGGGTCCGCAAAATCAGGGTGACAGAGAGACGTTTTCTGGAAAACCCTTCCAGCACTCCTGAGTGCAGGCCCGACTGTCCTGCTCTGGAGGCAGTCGGGGGTCGCTAGCTTTATACCCAGAGGCCTGGCTAAATCTTACATCAGATTACTGGGTAAAAAGCATAGTTACCAGAGGCTACAACATCCCCTTCATAACAATACCACCAAACTCCAAAAAACTCCCAGATGTTCCACCCAGTCTGCGAGATCAAGCAACCATAGAAATAAAAAGGTTGCTCGAAAACAGAGTCATCCAACCAGTCCCAGCGGACCAAATAGGATCCGGAACTTACTCAAGGTTCTTTTTAGTTCCAAAGAAAACAGGGGACTGGAGGCCTATTCTAGACCTCAGCAAGTTAAATACCTTTGTAAAAAAGGAAAAGTTCCGGATGGTCACGCTTCAGTCAATCCTCCCTTTTCTGCAAAAGGGCGACTGGATGTGCTCTATAGATCTCAAAGACACATACTACCATATCAAAATGGCCAGGGTGTCCAGAGATCATTTGCACTTCCGGCTGGGAGCCAGTCATTTCCAGTTTCGCGCTCTGCCCTTTGGTCTCACCTCGGCCCCCAGGGTGTTTACCAAATGCATGGCAGTAGTAGCGTCTCACTTGAGACGAAAGGGATTCCGGGTGTTTCCTTATCTAGACGACTGGCTCCTTTCCGCCACCACCAAGTGTCGTCTGCTACAAGCCAGGGACTACACCATCAATCTTTGCTCTTCACTAGGCATAATGGTGAATTTTGGAAAATCTGTCTTATCGCCGTCACAGCGTATCTTATTTATAGGAGCACAGCTAGACATTTCCCTGGCTCAGGTTACTCTCCCCCCATCAAGGGTGTCAGACCTCAGGCACCAAATTTCGCTCCTTCTTCAGAACAACAGAGTCTCAGCACGACAAGTATTAAGAGTGCTAGGCTTGATGTCAGCATCCCTTCTGGTAGTTCCCTTAGGCAGAATGCACATGAGGATCCTTCAATGGATGCTATTCGCCCAATGGTCATATCTACAACTTCCACTGTCTCACGAAATCTGGATCACGAATTATTGCAAGAAGGATCTCTTGTGGTGGATACACAGTCAAGAGCTAACACTAGGACGACCCTTTGTATTACCCAGTCCGATAGCAACTCTAACCACGGACGCTTCCCTGATAGGGTGGGGGGGATTCTTTCAGGGACAAACAGTCCAAGGTCAATGGTCCAACTTGGAGTACAATCTGCACATCAATGTTCTAGAGATGAGGGCAGTGTTTCTAGCGTTGCAACACTTTCACGAGTCCTTGCCTCGGGGAACAGTGACAGTTCAGACAGACAGCATGTCAGTGGTCTGGTACACAAACAAGCAAGGGGGAACCAGATCTTACCCGTTATGCAGAGAGGCCCTCAGAATTTGGCAATGGGCAAAGTCCACCGGACGCTTTCTGATAGCAACGCACATCCCGGGGATTTCCAACGTAATCGCGGACAGGTTGAGCAGAGCCATCCTGTTCCCTCACGAGTGGTCCCTCAAACGTCAAGTAGCGGAAGAGATCTTCCGCAGATGGGGCCAGCCTTGCTGCGACCTGTTTGCATCCCCTTTGAATGCCAAATGCAGAAGCTATTTTGCCCTGTTACCCCCCCAAGGGGTGTCCCCAGGACGCACTGGTATACGATTGGCCCCCGGGTCTCCTTTATGCTTTTCCTCCTGTTCCGCTAATTCCCAGGTTTTTGCAGAAAGCCAAATGTCTGGACAGGACCATAATACTGATAGCACCATTCTGGCCTCGACAAATCTGGTTTCCCTTCCTTCAATCCCATCAAGTGGAGGAACCATGGATTCTGGACCCGGAGCCAGATCTGTTGACACACTCGTCGGGAGTTCCTCACACCTCCCTCAAGTCCCTCAAACTGACAGCTTGGCTGCTCCGCTTCCCATCTTAGCCAAGTCGGAGTTACTATCTCCTGCAGTACAACAAATTATTGTATCTTCTCACAAACCATCTACAAGAAAATTGTACATTAGCAAATGGAACCGTTTTGTGCACTGGGCCTCCAAACAAGGTATAGATCCATTCGGGGCCCCAGTACACCAGATACTAGATTTCCTTTCCCCTCTTTTTCAAGAAGGAGCATCAACATCCACTATAACATCAGTAATGGCATCTTTTATCCTCTACCTGGCAGTAGGGTTTTTAGACATGTTTCTAAGAGGGATTCTTCTGGTATAGCAAACTAGATCTGAGGGTTAGCACCGGAGGATCATGGGATATTACTGTGCCTCGAGCTTTCTCGAAGATGTGAGCTAGTGATGCGGCCGACTCGGAGCCGAGGATCGGCTCCGAACCCGTGTGTAAGAACAAAGGCGAGATGAACAATTCACATGGATCGTTATGGTAAGACATAACTTCTTAATAACCTCCCTCCCTCAACAATCTGAATTGAAAGAAGTACAGGATTTATTGCATGCCACCGAGCAGATGGGCAAACATACCTTACAATGTGGATTTGATTCTTTGGAGGCCTCCTGCAGAGCAGCTGTCACTGGATCAGTTATACGTAAGCATGCCTGGTTAAAGGAACAAAGTCTGCCTGATCATGTTAAAGCAAAACTACTAGATGCTCCCTTACAGCAGGATGTTCTTTTTGGAGTTAAAGCAGAAGAAGTTTTAAAGAAAATGGAAGATAAGGCAAAATCAATGCAGACAGTCAAAGATTTCCTACAAGTACAACCCCCTCGCTTCAGCAGAAACTGGCCAACAAAAAATTGGTCCTTTCCAGCCACTGACAGACCTCAGAGGGGTAAATACAGGCGCCCAAGGGGCAGAGGACAACCACAAGCCCAGTATAAACCTCGCCAATGGGGCACTCCAACCCAGAAGGGAGGAGAAGACAGGTCACAACCCACCAGAAGGCAAACTCAATGACTTGCACCTCAGCTGGCCAAACAAAGCTCTTTTGTCAGCCCCTTTGGGGGGAAAACTAGCACTTTTTGCAGACAACTGGCACATGGTCACAAAGGACAAATGGGTCCTAGACATAATTTTACGAGGATACAGATTCCACTTTCACACCTTGCCAATGAAAAGAGGAATGCCAAACCTGCCACAAAATCAAAGGGCAGAGGCTCAAAAACAAATTACAGCTCTCATGGCCATGAGAGCCATTCAACGGGTACCGACTCAAGAGCAAGGCTAAGGATTTTACTCAAGGCTCTTTCTAGTACCCAGAAAGGACAATGCTTGGAGACCAATTCTGGACTTTTCAATTCTAAACACTTACTTACAAGTTCCCAAATTCAAGATGCTAACACTACAGCAGCTACTTCCCATGTTGGGCAAGGAAGCATGGCTGGTAACGTTGGACCTCAAGGAGGCATACCTGCATGTCCCTATCAGACAAAGTTGCAGAAGATACCTCCGTTTCATTGCAGGTTCAACCCATTATCAATTCTCTGCAATGCCCTTTGGCTTATCTACTGCGCCCAGAGTTTTCACAAAATGCCTGGCACCAGTAATTGCATACTGCAGGCAAAGAGGAATTCAAATATATCCATACCTGGACGACTGCCTCATCCAAGCAGAAAGAAAAGACATTCTCTTACATCATCTGGCTTTTGTGAAGCATCTACTAAATTGTCTGGAGTACACAATAAACGAAAAGAAGTCAAAACTAGTACCCTCACAAAAAATGACATTCCTGGGTGCCAGCTTGGACACAACAGCCCAGAAGGCTTATCTTACACCAGACAAGCAACTACAACTGACTCAATATTTCAAGACAATGGCAACAAAGACCCAATTAACTGCAAGAAAAATTCTGCAGGCTTTGGGCTTCATGGCATCTTGCATTCTGATAATACCATTTGCAAAACTGCATATGAGGAAATTACAGTGGTACCTAAAAAGCGTATGGTCTCAACACAGCCACAGCTTGGACACAGTGATATCTCTCATTCCCTGCCTTCAACAGGAATTTCTATGGTGGTCACAGGCATGTCACCTCAACAAGGGTCAGCCTTTCACCTTGCCCCAACCAGGCAAACTATCACAACAGATGCTTCAGACTATGCCTTGGGGGCACACATGGCAGGGCAATGCATTCAAGGCCTATGGACTGCAGAACAAAGAAAACTGCACATAAATCAAAAAGAGATGCTAGCTGTACAGAAAGCTCTGACAGCCTTCAAGGATCTACTACATCCAGGACAACTTGCAATAAAGACGGACAACACCTCAGTAATGTGGTACATAAACAAACAAGGGGGCACACATTCCTACCCTCTTTGCAGGCAAGCAATAATCTTATGGAACACAGTTCTGGCCTACCAAGTCTAGTTACAAGCTCAATTCCTGCCAGGACAGAAAAACACATTGGCAGACGACCTAAGCAGAAACATCAAAGATCCCCACGAGTGGAAACTAGACCCACAAATATTTACAATGATAACTCAAAAATGGGGCCTTCCAAATATAGACCTGTTTGCCAGTCCTCAAAACTACCAACTGACAAAATTTTGTACAAGGACATTCCACCATCAAGCTTGGAAAGTGGACGCTCTCTCCTTCAGTTGGAAAAACCTGACAGCATATGCCTTTCCTCCATTACCTCTTCTCACAAAGGTTCTTTTGAAGGTCAAAAAGGAGAAACCTCGACTGATTCTCATAGCCCCAGACTGGCCACGCCAGCACTGGTACCCGCTATTGAAGAATATGGCTCACAGCCCGCTATGGATATTGCCTCAAATACCTCATTTGCTCACGCAGCAAAACAAACAGATTCTACACAGCCAGCTAAAAACCTTAAACCTGGCTGCATGGCAAATCTATTAAACATCCAACCAGCCCCTCTTTCACAAGCAGTTCTGGATGTTATTCTGGAAGCCAGGAGGCCAAGCACCAGGAAGGCTTACTTGGACAAATGGAAAAGGTTTTCTGCCTGGAACCAAGCTAAAGGCCAAGACACAACTCAGCCTCATATGCCTCACATTCTGCAGTATTTAGCTGAGATGTTGCACAAAGGACTTTCCTTCTCCTCAATTAAAATCCATGCTTCAGCTATTTCAGCTCACTACGACACAAATCCACCTTTATTTTCAAATCCACTTCTAAGGCAGTTCCTCAGAGGGGCAAAAAACAGACCACCTAGAAGAGCTCCTACACCAACATGGGGCCAACTTTGTTCTGGAAAAAACGCTACCTCCCTTTGAACCAGCTTTCTCTGCGGACCTTCAGTTCCTATCTTGGAAGACTGCCCTGCTCCTGGCTATAACTTCTGCTAGGAGAGTCTCAGAATTACAGGCACTTATGGCAGTGGAACCTTTCCTCTTTTTTCATCAAGACAGAGTTTCTCTACGAACTAATCCTTCCTTCATGCCTAAGGTGGTTTCCAGTGTAGCTTTAAATCAAACCATCCACCTACCCACTTTCTTCCCCAATCCACAGAACAAAGGTGAGAGACTCCTGCATTCCTTGGACATTCACAGGCAGCTTCGTTACTACTTGGATAAAACTAAGGCTTTCAGAAAAACTGACCAGCTCTTTGTATCCTATGCTACAGCTTCTCAAGGGAGGGCTATATCCAAACAAACCACTTCTAAATGGATAGGCCATTGCATACGGTTCTGTTATACCCATCATGGGAAACCAGTTCCTCCTACCATTAGATCCCACTCTACCAGGGCAACAGCTACCTCTACAGCCTTTCTCAGGGGGGTTCCTACCAAGGAAATTTTAGAAGCTGCAACTTGGAGTTCTGTACACACCTTCACCAAACACTGTCACTTACCTCTTTATTCTAAGTCCAGGGCGGGCTTCGCCACTGCAGTTCTGCAGGGCCTCATTGCCTCCACTAACCCTCTATGATACCTCCACCCTACCTTAGCTTTGGGACTCAACCCAAGTGTGATGACTGCAGCAGGGTAACACGATGAACATAGTACAGTTTTGTACCTACCATAAATGTAGATGTTCGAGTGTTCACCCTGCTGCAGTCCAGGTTACCCTCCCTCCAACCCCTCTGATCTACTGGCTAAATCTCTGCTATGCCTTACTGGTGTATTTGCTTATAGCTGAAGGGATTTTGTGTTTGTACAGTGTTCACACCATTTGGTACTAATTTTGATCACCTTTTTGGGGGCACCTGACATCTGGGGCAAGAAAAACTGAAGAAAATGGCGTCGATTGCAATGTATGTACCCTTGGCGCACTGACGTCAGGGATGAGGCGAGAGCAACTGACGTCGGACCAGGACTTTGGAAATCCGGCCGACTGCGGGACTGCCTGACGACAGGATAACCCAAGTGTGATGACTGCAGCAGGGTGAACACTCGAACATCTACATTTATGGTAGGTACAAAACTGTACTTTTTTAGATCCCTACTCTCACCAGGACACCTGCTAATAAAAACAGACAACACCACAGTTATGCGGTACATCAACAAGCAGGGGGGAACCCACTCTTACCCACTCTGCAGGCTAGCCATGGCCCAGTGGAACATGGACTTGGACATGCAAGTCCATCTGCAAGCTCAGTTCCTGCCAGGCAAACAAAACTCACTGGCAAACGACTTAAGCAGAAATCTCCTGGACCCACACGAGTGGCAATTAGAGCCCAGCACCTTCAGCCTTCTGATTCAGAAATGGGGGACCCCAGAGGTGGACCTCTTTTCCTCACCAGCTCAGCAAATTCTGCACCAGGACACCTCAAAGCAAGGCCTGGAAAGTGGATGCCCTATCCTCTCAGTGGGTAAATCTCTCAATCTATGCATTTTCTCCTCTGCCCCTTCTCTCAGGAGTATTGCTCAAGATAAGACAGGACAGACCAAAGACAATTCTGATTGCCCCGGATGGGCCACGCTACCACTGTTACCCATTCCTGCGCAGTCTGTCACCGGTGCCAGCCTGGCACCTACACCAGAACCCAACCCTGCTCTCTCAGCAGGGGGTAAGATCTTGCATCCGGAACTGCAAACCCTAAATCTTGCAGCCTGGCTTATTCCTTGAATTCTCCCCCAGTTACCAGCCTAAGCAAGCAGGTGCTGGATGTCATTCTTGAAGCCAGAAGACAAAGTACAAGGAAATCCTATGCTGATAAGTGGAAAAGGTACTGCTCCTGGATTCAATCTAAAGGAGAGGACACAACTCTGCCCTTCATGCCTCTAATCCTCGATTACTTAGCAGATCTACTCCACAGGGGCCTATCCTTCTCCTCCATTAAGATCCATGGCTCTGCCATTTCAGCTCATTACAGCACTGAGCCACCTCTCTTGGAAAACAGCCTTGCTTCTGGCCATCACCTCAGCTAGAAGAGTGTCTGAGCTACAAGCACTTATGGCTGTGGAACCCTTCATTATTTTCCATGCTGGCAGGGTTTCCCCTCAGGACTAACCCTTCCTTTATGCCTAAAGTGGTGTCCAGTGTGGCTCACAACCAATCTATCCATTTGCCAACTTTCTTCCCTAATTCTTAAAATAAAGGAGAAAGGATCATGCACTCCTTGGACGTGCACAGACAGCTCAGATTCTACTTTGATAGGACTAAGCCCTTCAGGAAATCTGACCAGTTACTAGTCAGCTTTGCACCAGGGGCAGAGGGCAAGGCCATTTCAAAACAAACAATTTCCAAATGAATAGCACACTGCATCCATTTCTTCAACAACCACCGTGGGAAACCAGCCCCTCAGGGGGTCAGAACACATTCCACTAGGGCAACTTCTACCTCTACAGCATTCCTCAGGGGAGTCCCTACCAGGGACATCCTGGAAGCTGCTACCTGAAGTTCTGTATACACCTTCACCAAGCATTACCACCTGCCTATCTTTTCCAAATCCAGGGCGGGTTTTGTAACAGCAGTCCTGCAAGACATGGTAGCCAGCCCCAACTCTTCTTGACTGCCTCCACTCTTCTTCAGCTTTGGGAATCTACCCAATTGTGAAACACGAAGTACAGTTGTGTACACTTACCATAAATGTAGATGTTCGAGTGTGTTCACTGTTGCAGTCCTGGTTTCCCTCCCTCCAACCCTCTTGTCTCTCTCTCTCTCTCTCCTCTCTTTGTCTATTACTCGGGTCTGTATTATATCATCGAATGCTTAAAAAAGCGAACGATGAATAATCGACCCCATGTAAGTGAAAGCTTACAATCTTGAAAGCTCAGAACAGTGATTTTTTTCCAAGGGAGAAAAAATCGCTGTTCCAAAAAAATAATAAAATTGAAAAAATACATAAAGTGGGGGGCTACTTAAATATACCAACACCGAGATTGCACTACAGTGCCGAAAACGGCAAAGTAATGGAAGCGGCCAAGCAAATTCTTTCCCTGAGACAGAATTTGCTTTGAAAGCCGCTTCGCTATTTTGCCTTTTTGTTGTTTTAAGTTCGACCAAGACCCATTCGATAGAATGCGTCTTCGGTCATCTAATAGGAACCCTATTACTCACCCCTTTCAGGGGTATTGGTATTGGTATTTACTTTTTACTAGTGGTGTTTTCCCCACCATAACCTAGCTCCCTATTTGGGGCAAGAAAAACTGATCTAATGGCATTGGCTGCCTGTTTTTATACCCCTGACATCCTAATGTCAGTCCTGGAGCGACAGCAGCCAACGCAGAAATACTAAGTCTCTGGTATTCGGGCCGACTGAGGGCTACCTGCAGCTAGATAACCCAAGTGTGATGACTGCAACAGTGAATACACTCGAACATCTATATTTATGGTAAGTGTACACAACTGTAGTTTATTGTCAGATTCCAATACTCACAACTTTCAGATGCTTTTTATATTTTTTTCCCTGTGTCTGGTTTACATTTTCAATTTTCTGTTTAAGCCTTTGGCTTACTTACAGCTCCAAGGATGTTTACAAAATGCCTGCCTGCTCTAACAGCCCCCTGTAGGCTTCAGGGTATTCACATTTTCCATATTTAGATGACTGCCTTATTATTTTTTTTTTTTCAAATTCTTTTACAAGTTGTCAAAAATTTCTGGATTAGGTAAATAACCTTATTCTCAATATGGGATTTCAGGTGAACTTAAATAAATCTTTTTACAGGATAGTGTTGAGATGTCTTCTAGATATATCTCTATTGATGGCCTTCCTTCCTTAAGACAAAGAAGAATTTTACAAGGAGCAATTTCTGATATCCTTCAACCAATTTAGGATGTCTGCCATGGAATATCTTAGGATTCTGGGTTTCATGGCCTCTAAAATTCTCATGATTCCTTTGGCCAGACTTCAAATGAGGAAAATTCAGTGGTTTCTCAAACCACCTTTGGTCAAATTGGTGCCCTAGGCAAAAGGTCTCCACAGCACCCCCCGACACCACCCTGTGCCCCCATCCTGGTTTATCTACACCATCCAGATTACTGGAAAAGCACGTCTGCTAGAGCAGCGCCCTAGGCGGCTGCTTAGTTGGCCTATTCCCAAGGCCGGCTGTGTTCTCAAATCAGTTTCAACCCAATCCCATCACCCCTTATAATTTCAATTTCCAGTACTAGGATTTGTAAAAATGGAATTGATGAACCAGCTGTCTCTTATTTCAGGTCTCCTGTTTTCCCTTCAAGCACCTACTTAGTTTGTAACCACAGATTCCTTAGAGTTTGCTTGGGAATTGTAGCCAAGGAGTGAATGTTCAGGGTCTGTGGAATAAGGATACTTCCTTTCCTGAAGAGATTCAAAATACTGAATATGAATAGTAGGATGAAGGGACATATGCAGGGTTCTCTCCTCATATTTTTCATTCAGAATCAGAGGAGAGCTCATTATCTGGTTCCCTATTTTGGGGGTTTCCCTTTCTCTGAGACAATTTCTAAAATGTGCTGGAGTTTTCAGTGGGAGAACACTGAAGTTACTCAGTCCCTCAGAAAATAATATGAGCTGTTACAGCAGGAATTTCCAGAACTTGCACATGTTCCACCAGTTTTGTCTGCCTTGGAGGATGTGTGTGTTACTGCCTGCAATTTTCCTGACAGTCAGCCAGCTGCTCCTGAAAAGTAAGATAAGGTGTAAAGTTCCTCAGTCTTTTGAGTTTTTATATACTCCCCCCAAACCTTATCCAGCAGCTGTAGCTTTCATTAATCCTTCTGCTGCTAAATACTTGGTTAATTTCAATCTTACTATTTCTGATAAGGATGGGAAGATGATAAAACATGGCAAAAGTGTATACTTAATGCAACTTTGATTTTCTGAATTTTTAATTGTCTGACTCGTATAGTAAGGCTTGTTCTGACTTATTGTGAAAGTATGAGGAATGTTTTATCTGCTGATGTTCTTCGTGTTTCACTGTAATCTGCTGGCAGGTTGCCCTCAGTCGGCCTGAATTCCAAAGTCTTGGGTCCTGCATCGGTTGAAGTCTTCTCTTCCATGACGTCATTTTCTTTAGTCTTTCTTGCCGCGCGGTGCCCGAAGCAGAAGCATTTCGCAAGTGCCGGTTGACCAGTTGGCCGACTACTGAAATATTCGAGTTTGAGTTTCAGAACCGAAGTCTTCACTAAAGCTAAGTACCCCTTGGGGTATTACTTGTATTACTTGTGGGAAGCAAATACCTCATAAGGATTTCCATTTATACTGTATTCCTTGCCTAGGCCCTGATCACAACGTGCCTGGGTGTCGGTTTTGTGCTAGATTTAACCAACGCACTATTAAGCGTCGGTATATTTTTGCATCGAAGTATTTTGGAAACAGATTTAACTACCCAAAAATGTCATCGGATAGCAATCCGACTACCGGAGTACATAAAAAAAACGCAAAGAAAAGGACAGAGAAAGGCAGTTGAGATCCAAAACTGACGACGAAGCTTCTCCTAAGCCAGTCGCCGGTTTGCCAGTACTCAGTGAGGTGCATTTGCAGCCCCTGATGCCCGCTACCTTCGAGTCGCAGGCCTCTACCGACACCCATGTGGAGTCCGGCATGCCGCAAGATACTCAAGGTATTGGACCGAAGGATGTATCTCCCTCGGATGGATCCGGAGCCGCTGAGCAGGCACCGGCTTCTGAGGGTGTATTCAGACCTCAACATTTGTATATCAAACCGTCAACAGCTGCAAAACCAAAGACAAAAGCAACTTCTAAAACTAAAAAAATGACGCATGAGCCACGTGCACAGGCCTCTATGCTTAAAAAACAGATGATCAAAATGGCTGAAGGCCTTATTACCTTGATCAGGGGTACCCATCCCCCTCCAGATAAGAGGCCTAGGCAAGACACTGATTATGAATCTTCAGATCAGGTTTCTATTTCTTCTGATTCCTCTTCTGATCAGGAAATATGTATACCTCCCTATGAGGATTCTAATGCTTAGGAGTGTATTCCATCTGCATCTCCTCCTGAGGACTATTCATTTGGAGAAACCTTGCATACTTTGAGGGAGCATTTTCACTGGGAGAGGCAAGACTTCTCAGAATCAAAAAAGAGGCTCAGGGATTTCCTTCTTCTCCCTCAGCACAAGCCTTTAGCCATTCCCCCTGTTTTAGACATTGTGGATGATGTGTTTTTGGAGTCAAGTTTGACCCCTGATTCCTTACCTCCAGCTCCCAGTAAGCCTGACAGATATTACAGGGTCCCTGATTCACATAAATTTTTATTTAGAAACTGTACTGCTGATCCTGAAACTATTTCACAGGGCCCAAAGGGAGTTAAGGCCTCAACAGCAAAAAATCCTACCCCCTCTGACAGAGATTCAAGGGCACTGGACAGATGGGGAAAAAAGGTTTATACATCTGCAACCTTGGCAATCAGGGCCTTAAACTGTCAATTTCATATGCTTAAGTACCAACAACATGTTATGAGATTGCTGAAACAGAAAATGATGTTGATTTCAGAATGTGCAGAAAATAAAGAATTGCAGGAATTATTGCATGCAGCTGAACAAGTTGGAAAGCATACTTTGCAATGTGGTTTTGATTCTTTAGAGGCCTCCTGCAGGGCCGCAGTTACTGGATCTGTGATTAGGAGGCATGCCTAGTTAAAGGAACAAAATTTGCCTGACTATGTTAGAGCTAAATTGTTAGATGCATCTTTACAGCATGATTATCTGTTTGGTATTAAGGCAGAAGAGGTTTTAAAGAAAATGGAAGACAAAGCTAAGTCTACGCAAACTGTTAAAGACTTCTTACAAGTGCAGCCACCAAGATTCAGTAGACACTGGCCTACAAAAAATTGGTCCTTTCCTGTGTCAGACAGAGCTCAAAGGGGCAAATCCAGATACCCTAAGGGTTCCAGATACCGGGTGCAAGACTCATATAGGTCAAGGCAATCGGGCGCATCCACCTCCATATCTGGAGGAGATAAAGCGCAAACCTACAGAAAGCAATCCCAATGACTTCCCTCTGCCTACACCAAGCACTTATCTTTTGGCAGCACCCATAGGGGAAAAATTAGCACTTTTTGCAGAAAATTGGCAGTTAATAACCCAGGACAAGTGGGTACTAAACATCATATCACAGAGATACAGATTCCATTTCCACACTCTGCCAATGGCAAATGGTTGGCCAGATCTGCCAAAAAATCAATGGGCAGAGGTACAGAAACAGGTTACGTCACTCATGGATATGAGGGCCATTCAGACAGTACCAGAACAGGAAAAAGGACAAGATTTTTACTCAAGACTGTTCTTGGTACCCAGAAAAGACAAGGCCTGGCGGCCAATACTGGATTTATTGATTTTGAACACATACCTGGACATTCCAAAATTCAAAATGCTGACTTTGCAACAGCTTCTGCCCATGCTGGGCAAGAATGCTTGGCTGATGACTTTAGACCTAAAAGAGGCATACCTGCATGTCCCAGTAAGACAATCATGCAGAAGATACCTCAGATTCAAGGCTGGCTTAATGCATTACCAATTCTCTGCACTGCCCTTTGGCTTATCTACTGCGCCCAGGGTCCAAGTGCCTGCCACCATTAATTGCATTTTGCAGACAAAGAAGCATACAAATATATCCTTACTTGGATGACTGTCTCATTCAAGCAGAGAACAAGGACACTCTTCTTCGACACCTGACGTTTGTGAAAAGGCTTCTAACATGCCTAGGGTATACAATAAACGAAAAGAAATCACAACTGGTACCCTCTCAAAAGATTACATTCCTGGGTGCAAGCTTGAATACAACTGCCCAGATGGCTTACCTCACGCCAGACAAACAAAGGCAACTGACTACTTACTTCAAACTGATGGCAACAAAAGCACAGTCTTCTGCAAGACAAATTCTGCAGGCTCTGGGCTTCATGGCATCCTGCATCCTACTAATTCTATATGCAAGACTGCGTATGAGGAAACTTCTATGGTACCTAAAAAGTGTATGGAGTCAACATTCACACAGTCTGGAAACAATGATTCCTCTCATCCCCTGCCTGCAACAGGAGTTTCTATGTTGGGCAAAGGCCTGTCACCAAAACATGGGACGGCCCTTCACTCTACCCCCTGCCAGCCAAACCTTAACAACAGACGGATCAGATTATGCCTGGGGGGCCCACATGGCAGGAAGATGCATTCAGGGCATATGGGCACCAAAACAAATGCATCTACATATCAACCAGAAAGAGATGCTAGCTGTTCAAAATGCCCTAACAGCCTTCAAGAACTTACTTCATCCAGGACAACTAGCGATAAAGACGGAATACACCACAGTCATGTGGTATATAAACAAGCAAGGGGGCACACACTCATACCCCCTTTGCAGATTAGCCATGGCGCTGTGGGACACAGCTTTGACCTACCAAATACATCTTCAAGCTCAATTCCTGCCAGGAAAACAAAACACTCTGGCAGACAATTTAAGCAGAAACCTTATGGATCCTCATGAGTGGAAACTACATCCACAAGTCTTCAGCATGATAACAGAGAAATGGGGGAGCCCAGACATAGATCTATTTGCCTCTCCTCAAAATTATCAATAGATAAGATTCTGCACAAGGACTTATCACAGACAAGCATGGAAAGTGGATGCCCTTTCCTTCAGTTGGAAAAACCTATCAGTTTACGCCTTTCCTCCTCTGCCTCTTCTACCCAAGATCCTACTAAAAGTCAGACAAGAGAAGCCAAAGATGATATTAATTGCCCCGGACTGGCCCCACCAATACTGGTACACAATCCTAAGGAACTTTTCTCAATACCCAGCTTGGATCTTGCCTCAAAGACCACAGCTACTGTCCCAGCAAAACAATCAGATCCTGCACAATCAACTACAGACTCTGAACCTGGCAGCATGGCTAATCATGTAATCTTACAAACGACACCTCTCAGTAAAGCTGTGATGGATGTCATTTTGGAAGCCAGAAGACCTAGTACTAGAAAATCTTATGCTGACAAATGGAAGAGATTCTGTGCTTGGAATCAAGCACAAGGAACTGATACAGCAGAACCACATATTCCTCAAATATTACAATACTTAACTGAGATGCTTGACAAAGGCCTATCTTTCTATTCAATCAAAATCCATGCCTCTGCCATTTCGGCACATTACAATACAGAGCCACCAACCTTTTCTCATCCTTTAATAAAGCAGTATCTTAGAGGAGCCCAAAATGTAAGGCCTCCTTGAAGATCACCATTACCTGCATGGGACCTCAATTATGTGTTGGAAAAGCTCACCCTGCCTCCATTTGAACCAGCTGCTACTGCTCATATAAAGTTATTATCATGGAAGACAGCTCTGCTACTAGCAATGACTTCAGCAAGAAGAGTTTCAGAGCTACAGGCCCTCATGGTTGTAGAGCTTTTTATCATATTTTACCCAGACAGGGTGTCTCTGAGGACAAATCCTACTTTTATGCCTAAGGTGGTTTCCAGTGTGGCTCTTAACCAAACAATTCATCTTCCAACTTTTTATCCAAATCCACAGAACAAAGGGGAGAGAATTCTGCATTCCTTGGACGTACACAGACAGCTAAGATTCTACTTGAGCAGGACTAAAGCTCTAAGAAAAACTGAGCAATTACTAGTGTCATATGCTGCAGGATCAGAAGGAAAGGCTATTTCAAAGCAGACAGTTGTCGATGTTCTTCGTGTTTCACTGTTGCAGTCATTACACTTGGGTTATCCTGCTGGCAGGCTACCCTCAGTCGGCCTGAATTCCAAAGTCTAGGTCTGGCGTCTGTTGCTGTCGCCTTTTCCCTGACGTCAGTGCGCCAGGGGTATAAAAGATGCAGCCGACACCATTTTCTTCAGTCTTTCTTGCCGCGCAGTGCCGGAAGCATAAGCAGTTTGCAAGTGCCGGTCAGCCGACTCCTGAGATTTTCGTGTTCGAATTTCAGATCCGAAGTCTTCATTAAAAGCTAAGTACCTCATTGGGGAAACTTGCTCCAGACCGATGTCAGAAAAAGTTAATAATTGTATTTCTTGTGGGAAGCAAATACCCCATAAGGACTTTCATTCTTACTGTATTCCGTGCCTAGGCCCTAGAACAAAGGGGAGATAATTCTGCATTCCTTGGACGTACACAGACAGCTAAGATTCTACTTGAGCAGGACTAAAGCTCTAAGGAAAAACTGAGCAGTTACTAGTGTCATATGCTGCAGGATCAGAAGAAAAGGCTATTACAAAGCAGACTGTTTCAAAGTGGATAAGCCACTGCATCCGTTTCTGCTACTTACAGCATGGTAAACCTGTGCCCAAGGGCATTAGGTCGCATTCCACCAGAGCTGCAGCTACTTCAGCAGCCTTTCTCAGGGGAGTACCAACCAAAGACATTCTAGAGGCTGCTACTTGGTGTTCTGTTCACACCTTTACAAAGCATTACCATTTGCCTCTTTAAGTCCAGGGCAGGCTTTGCCACTGCAGTACTGCAGGGCCTTATAGCCGCACCTAATGCTGTTTAGCTCCAGCCTCCCAACCATAGATTTGGGATTCTACCCAAATGTAATAACTTCAACAGTGAAACACAAAGAACATAGTACAGTTGTGTACACTTACCATAAATGTAGATGTTAGAGTGTATTCACTGTTGCAGTCCAGGTTACCCTCCCGCCATCCCCCTGTCATTCTAAAGTTAATCTTTCCTTCTCTGTCTTCAGCAACCTATGTGGTGTATTTGCTTGTGGATGAAGGTAAAGTTTATATTTATTTATTTTATTTTACATTTGTTGACCGGGCTAGTCTAACTGGATACATATCCATTTTCAGTAGAGGCCCGGGGAGATAAGCTCCAAGATAGAACAATGAAATTAACAAGATAACAAATAAGGAAACATTAAACAAAAAAAAGTCATATTTACAATGCATTTTACAGGTTATCACAGTAAATTCAGCAGTGCGGAATACAGGCATAACATAGCATGCTAGTACAATCAAGATGTTCTAGAGGGAGATAGTATTATGGTTAATAAGGAAGGAATTACAGTTAATGAGTAGAAGGGGTAGGATGAGCAAAGTATTAAGAGATATATAAGTAGACAGGCTTAGTATAGGGGCATAACCACTGTGTTCTGAGGAACACTTTCAATTTGTTTTTGAAGCATGATACTGAGGGAAGTGAGGAGAGTTCATTGGGGAGGAGATTCCGGCTTTTCCAACAATATTAGAAAAGAGGGAGTCACCAGCCTTGTTGTTTGGTTTAGTGGTATGTACTAGAAGTCTCTGAGAAGACCTTAAGGATTTCAGGTTTTTATAGGGAGTGATGAGTGTGGATAGAATAGGAGTTTTGGAAGGTTTGTAAGAAGTGTTGTGGGCTATAGATAGTTTATGGAATTTAATCAGATTTTGTAGTTCAAGCCATCCCAGCTGCTTTAAATTAATGCAATGGTGGGTTCTAAATGGGTTGCCTGTAGCAAATCTGGCAATTTTATTGTAAGACATTTCCAATTTGCTAAGATTATTTTTAGATAGATTAGTAAAAATGGGTGAGGCATAAAGAAGTGAAGAGATTAGATGAGTGTGTGCTATAGTGGTTTTAGCTGAAGGTAAGAGGAAGGATTTTACCCTATATATTTATATAATATTGCTACCTTTTTGGGGGCACCTGACATCGGGGGCAAGAAAAACTAAAGAAAATGGCGTCGGCTGCATGTTTTATACCCCTGACGACCTGATGTCATGGAAGAGAAGACAGCAACCGACGCAGGATCCAAGACTTTGGAATTCAGGCCGACTGAGGGCAACCTGCCAGCAGATTACCCAAATGTAATGACTGCAACAGTGAATACACTCGGACATCTACATTTATGGTAAGTGTACACAACTGTACTTTTCTGCTCATGAGAAAAAATCTGATTTAAATAATTTAATTTCTTCTTTTGTTCAAGTCAATACTCATTGTAAACAGTGTGTATATATGACTCTGCTGGTACGTCTTCCAGGGCTGTGGCCACTGGCACTGATTTCAGGAGCTCTGCATGATTGTATTCTCAGAACCTCCCAGATGATGGTAAAAATGAGATTTTAAATTCTCCTTTGGATAGAGATTAAGTTTTTGGCCCCTCTGCTGCAGAGGTGATCAGTATGTGTGATGAAAAGGATAAGCTGATACAGTGGATCTTTTTCAGCCCTCCTTTTCTAAAATGTTCCAAGGGATTCTGTAACTCCTCATCCAGTTTTTGTAAGAGACAAAATAAACAGTCTCAACAATGAAGGTAGACATACATTTAATGAGAAATAGCAAGTGGGTTCCAAGAAGAATTTTGGAACTCCAAAAACCAAGTACAGTCCAATAAGTCAGAATGATAGGACTTTGTTCCCCTACTGTTACCCTACCACCCTCTTTTGTCTTCCTGAAAGTCTGAATCTCCTCCTTTCTGTTTGGCAACAGATAATTTCTTTGAATAGGTTCTGAAGATCATTCATCAGGGTTGTAGATGGCAATGGGATGAAATTCCTTCTTTCCAGGGAGAATTTCTTGTCATTTAGAACAGACTCTTTTATTTTCACCTGTACTTCATCACATGCTATCCCAGGGAGTAAAAGAACCAGGTCTTCCTTCCCACATGGGAAATGGGTTTTATTCATGGATGTTTTTAGTGCCAAAGAAAAAAAGAAAATGCTTGGAGACTAGTTCTAGATCTTTCTTTCCTAAACCCATTTTTGATAGTGCCCAAATTTAAAATGATGTCACTTCAAAATCTGTTATCTCTTCTTCCTCATTCAAGTTTCCTTGTAACACTAGATATCTCTTTTTAGTCGTATCTACTTTTCTAATCTGTATATCTAAATTATATTGAGGTTCTTCGTGTTTCACTGTTGCAGTCATCACACTTGGGTTATCTGCCTGCAGGTAGCCCTCAGTCGGCCCGAATACCAGAGTCTTGGGATTTCTGCTTCGGATGTTGTTGCCTCTTCCATGACATCAGGGGTATAAAACATGCAGCCGACGCCATTACTTCAGCTTTTCTCGCCACGTGGGAGCCCAAAGCAGAAGCAGTTCACAAGTGCCGGTCGGCCGCTACCTGAAATTTTCGTTTTTCAAGTTTCAAACCTGAAGTCTTCTAAAGCTAAGTACCCCATTGGGGATTCTTTTTTCTTGCTCCAACCAGTGTCAGAAAAAGTTAACAATTGTCTTGCCTGTGGAAAGCAAATACCTCACAGAGATTTTCATTCTTACTGCGTCACCTGTTTAGGCTCAGACCACAACGACACTCGCTGTCGGTTTTGTGCCTTGTTTAACTCCTGAACTATTCGTCGTTGGGCTATCTTTGTTGCTAAATTCTTTCGCTCTCGTTCTTCGTATTCCGAAATGGCGTCGGTAAGCCATCCGACTACTGATCTTCCAAAAAAAAAAACGTAAGGATAAAGACAGAGACAGGCTGCATAGGTCCAAAAGTGCCGACAACGCTTCCGATAAGCTAGTCGCCAGTCTGCCGGTACTCAGTGAGGTGCCTTTGCAGCCCCTGATACCCACTTCTACAGATTCGCAGGCCTCTGCTGAGACCCATTCGGAGTCTGGTATGCCGCGAGGTGCTTCTTCGATTGTGGAACCTGTGGATGTCTCTACCTCGGATGGGTCCAGAGCTGCTGTGCAGGCACCGGCTTCTGAGGGTGTATTCCGACCTTCCGATGTTCGTATTAAACCGACTACTAAGTTTCAGACTAAAACGACTGAGTTTCTCAGGCCCAGAGTTCGCACTACACCTAAAAAACCGATGACCAAAGCGCATGCTCAAGCTCCCATGCCACAGAAACAAATGCTTAGAATGGCTGAAGAACTTATAACTCTAATTAGGGGAAGCCAGCCTTCCCCCTCTAAAAGACAAAGAATTGATTTCCCTTCTGATTCAACAGACCATGAGTCCGATGACTCTGATCCCTCTAATTACGAGGACGTACCCTTATCTACGTATGAGGATTCAAATGCAGAGGATTCCATTCCCTCTGCCTCCCCTCCAGAGGACTTTTCTTTTGGTGAAACCTTGCATACCTTAAGAGAGCATTTCTGCTGGGAATGCCAGGACTACCCACAGTCCAAAAAGAGACTCAGAGAATTTTTAGACTTGCCTCAGTACAGGCCTCTAGCTATACCTCCTGTCCTGGATATTGTAGATGATGTTTTCATGGAATCCAGTCTTACTCCTGATACTTTGCCATCAGCTCCTAGAAAACCTTACAGGTACTACAAATTTCTCTTTAAGAATCCCACTGCGGATCCAGAGACCCATTTCCCAGGGACCTAAACGTATTAAGGCTACTACAGCCAAAAATCCTACCCCTTCAGACAGGGATTCTAGGGCTTTGGATAGATGGGGCAAGAAGGTATATACCTCTACAACTCTTGCCATCAGGGCTTTAAATTGCCAGTTTCACATATTAAAGTACCAGCAACATATTATGGAACTAATTAAACAAAAAAAATGTTGTTGCTTCCAGATTTTGCAGAAAAGAAAGATTACAAGAGTTACTGCATTCTGCAAACCAAGTCAGTAAACATACTTTGCAGTGTGGTTTTGATGCCTTAGAAGCATCTTAGAGGGCTGCTGTCACTGGGTCTGTACTGAGAAGGCATGCCTGGCTGAAGGAACAAATCTTGCCAGACCATGTCAAATCAAAATTATTAGATGCTCTATTAAACTAGGAACATTTGTTTGGCACAAAAGCAGAAGAGGTTCTTAAAAAGATGGAGAAAAAAGCTAAATCTATGCAAACTGTTAAAAATTTCTTACAAGTACAGCCACCTAAATTCAGTAGGCATTGGCCTTCAAAAAACCGGTCCTTTCCAGTCCCTACCAGGTCTTCTCAGCTCAAACCCAGGGGCAACAGACCACCAAGGCTACAGTCTCAGGGCACGCAGAGATCTAAACAATGGAGTGCTCCTTCTCAAAAACAGGGAGTGGTAAACCACTCCCTTGTGGAAAAATTCACTATGACTTGTCTGTCATCCTTCCCAGCCATGCCCAAGTACTTGCACCCCTAGGAGGAAATCTCGCCCTGTATGCAAAAAACTGGATGTCTATTACCCAGGACCGATGGGTCCTAAACATTGTATTCCAGGGATACAGATACTACTTCCACTCACTGCCAACCCCAAGCGGGTTGCCAGACCTTCCTCCAAACCAGTGGGCAGAGGTTCAAAAGCAAGTACTTTCTCTTCTCAGTATCAGGGCTATTCAACCTGTTCCAGTAGATCAAAGAGGACAGGGTTTCAACTTTTCCTGGTGCCCAGAAAATGGGCTCTTGGCACCCTATCCTGGACCTGTCCATTCTGACACCTTCCTGGTAGTCCCAAAATTCAAAATGCTTACACTACAACAGCTGCTTCCTATGCTAGCCAAGGACTCCTGGCTAGTCACCCTCGACCTAAAAGAAGCTTATCTAAACACCCCCATAAGGGAATCTTGCAGGAAATATCTACGTTTCAGGGCAGGCTTAGTTCTTTGCACTTCCCTTTGGCTTATCTACTGCGCCCAGGGTATTCACAAAGTGCCTGGCTCCAGCCATTGCATACTGCAGGTAGAGAAATATTCAAAATTTTCCATACTTGGACGATTGCCTGATTCAGGCAGACAGTCAGGAATTGCTACTTCAGCACCTGGCGTTTGTAAAGAGATTTCTAACTTTTCTGGGGTACACCATCAACGAAAATAAATCACATCTGGTGCCCAGCCAAAAGACTGTATTCCTGGGAACAAGCTTGAACACAACTTCCCAGATGGCATTCTGTACTCCAGAAAAGCAGGTTTATTTGACAAACTACTTCAAACTAATGGCCACCAGAACCCAGCTGTCCACAAGAAAAATAATGCAAGCCCTAGGGTTCATGGCCTTCAGTGGTACTTAAAAAGTCTCTGGTGCCAACATTCTCAGGACCTGGAAGCAATTATTCCTATCATTCCTTGTCTAAGGGCAGAGTTCCTTTGGTGGGCAGAAGCTTGCAACCACAACAAGGGACTCCCTTTCACTCAAGCCTCACTACCCAAACCGTGACAAAAGACGCATCAGACTGTGCATGGGGGGGCTCACATGGCTGGCAAATGCATTCATGGAAAATGGAGCCCAGGCCAAATTCACCTACATATCAATCAAAAAGAAATGTTAGCTGTACAGAATGCTCTTGATAAAGACAGACAACACCACAGTTATGTGGTACATAAACAAGCAGGGGGAACTTATTCCTACCCACACTGCAGGTTAGCCATGGCCCTGTGGAACACAGCCTTGAGCAACCAAGTGCACCTGCAAGCTCAATTCCTGCCAGGCAAACAAAATTCACTGGCAGATGACTTAAGCAGAAATCTACTGGACCCACACGAATGGAAACTGGAACCCAAATCATTCAAACTTCTAACCCACAGGTGGGAGACAACATAAGTGGACCTCTTTGCCTCCCCCCAGAACCATCAATTGAGCAAATTTTGCAACAGAAATCCCCACAGCCAAGTATGGAAAGTGGATGCCCTATCCTTTACATGGGAAAACATCTCAATTTATGCCTTTCCCCCTCTGCCCCTCCTCTCAAACGCACTACTCAAGATCAAACAGGACAAACCAAGGACAGTCCTTATTTCCCCGGACTGGCCTCGCCAGCACTGGTACCCACTTCTGTGCAGTCTGCCAGCAGTGCCATCCTGGCACCTACATCAGACCCCCTCCCTGCTGTCCCAGCAAGAGGGACAGATTTTGCATCCTCATCTGCAAACCCGGAACCTTGCAGCTTGGCTTATTCCCTGAATACTCCACCAGCAACCCTAAGCAAACAGGTGCTGGATGTCATCCTTGAGGCCAGACGGCCTAGTACTAGGAAATCCTGTTCAGAAAAATGGAAAAGATACTGTTCTTGGAGCCAGTCTCAAGGAAAGGACACAGTCGTGCCCACCTTACCTCAAATCCTAGATTACCTAGCAGTGCTGCTCCACAAAGGCCTATCTTTTTCTTCTATTAAGATTCATGCCTCGGCCATCTCAGCTCTTTATAATACTGAGCCACCTCTCTTTTCTCATCCTCTGGTCAAACAGTTCCAGAGAGGAGCTAAAATTTAAGACTCCCGAGGAGAGCACCCACCCCTGCCTGGGACCTTAACTTTGTACCAGAGAAGTTCATGCTTCCCCCTTTTGAGCCTGCTGCTTCAGCACAGTTAAAATTCCTATCTTGGAAAACAACCTTACTTCTAGCCATCACTTCAGCAAGAAGAGTGTCTGAGTTATAGGCACTAATGGTTGTGGAACCCTTCATTATTTTCCATGCTGACAGGGTTTCCCTCAGGACTAACCCATCTTTTATGCCCAAGGTGGTATCTAGTATGGCTCTAAACCAATCCATCTTTTTACCAACCTTTTTCCCTAATCCTCAGAATAAAGGGGAAAGGATCCTGCACTCCTTGGACGTGCACAGACAACTCAGGTTCCACCTTGATAAGACTAAGCCTTTCAGAAAATCTGACCAGCTGCTAGTCAGCTTTGCTACAGGGGCAGAGGGCAAGGCCATTTCAAAGCAAACCATTTCCAAATGGATAGCACACTGCATCCATTTCTGCTACAAGCACCATGGAAAACCTACCCCACAGGGGATCAGAACTCATTCCACTAGGGCTACCTCAACCTTTACAGCATTTCTTAGGGGAGTCCCTACCAGAGACATCCTGGAAGCTGCAACCAGGAGTTTTGTATACACCTTCACCAAGCATTACCACTTACCTGTCATCTCTAAATCCAGAGCTGGATTTGCCACAGCAGTCTTACAAGGCCTGCTAGCCAGCCTTGCTATTTCTTGACTGCCTCCACCCTTCCTCAGCTTTGGGAATCAACCCAAGTGTGATGACTGCAACAGTGAAATACGAAGAACATAGTACAGTTGTGTACACTTACCATAAATGTAGATGTTCGAGTGTATTCACTGTTGCAGTCCTGGTTACCCTCTCTCCAGCCCCCTGAGTTTTCTATGCTTTCTATCCTCCTTTTGGCCATATCTTATGGCTATGGTATTTACTTTTTACTGGAGGTGTACCACACCATGTAATTGCTTCCTATTTTCGGGGCTCCTGACATCTGGGACAAGAAAAACTGATGTAATGGTGTCAGCTGTATGTTGTATACCCCTGACGTCATGGAAGAGGCAACAGCATCCGACGCAGAAATCCCAAGACTCTGGTATTTGGGCCGACTAAGGGCTACCTGCAGGCAGATAACCCAAGTATGATGACTGCAACAGTGAATACACTCGAACATCTACATTTATGGTAAGTGTACACAACTGTACTTTATGCATTTATGTATATTTGCGTTGCTTTACTTTGTATCCATTTTATTTTGCTTGCTTTGTTTTTTATCAATGTAATTTTTGCTTTATTCTATGGAGCTTTTCTCCCTGTGCCTCCGTTGAAATTGGGTTCATGCCCAGTCATACTTTCCTGGTAAACAAATGTCCAATAAGTAAATAAAATAAATAAAAGAAGTTTATCATCACATCATTATTCATCCATATTTCAGGCATATGTTAAGGTTTTGTATGTCTGGATCACATTATCAGTTCTCTGCCTTACTCTTTGGACTATCCACTCGACCAAGAATGTTCACAAAGTGTGTAGCTCCATTCTTAGCTCATTGGAGGCTACAGGGTTTCCACTTTTTTCCATGTTCAGATGATATGCTATCTTTGCAGAGTCTTTTTCAGTGTTAACACGCTCTCTCTTTGGTGAGAAATCTCTTAAACAAACTGAGATTCCAAGAAAACATTCTAAGTCCTTCTTGACTTCTCACAGGGTTGTGCTTTTGAGATATCAGGAACTACACACCACAGTTCAAACAGCTTTTCTTCCACAGGAAAATATAGCTCTAGATCTAGTTCTATTTCTAGGGTTTCCGACTCAGACTTTTGCCATTGAGAGAGAATAACATTTCCATTTGCTAATATAGGATTTTCTAGTAGCAGGTTTTCTTGCCTCCATAGCTACTTGATGTTCTTCATGTTTCACTGTTGCAGTCATTACATTTGGGTTATCTGCTTGCAGGTAACCCTCAGTTGGCCAGATTAACAAAGTCTTGGGTCCTGCGTCGGTTGCTGTCTCTTCTTCCATGATGTCAGGTCGTCAGGGGTATAAAACATGCAGCCGATGCCATTACATCAGTCTTTCTTGCCGTGCAGTGCCCGAAGCAGAAGCAGTTCGCAAGTGCCTGTCGGCCGACTCCTGAAATTTTTGTTTTCGAGTTTCAGAACCGAAGTCTTCAAATAAAGCTAAGTACCCCATTGGGGAAACTTTTTCTTGCTCCTTACCGTTGTCAGTAAAAGTTAATAATTGCATTACTTGTGGAAAGCAAATACCTTATAAAGATTTTCATTCATACTGTATTCCTTGCCTAGGCCCTGACCACGACGTACCCTGCTGTCGTTTTTGTGCTTTATTTAATCAGCACACTATCCATCGTTGATATAGTTTTGCCTCTAAATATTTCGGTTCTCTGTTTAATTATCCAGAAATGTCGTTGGTTAGCTATCCGACTACCGGGATTCTGAAAAAACATAAAGATAAAGACAGAGACAGGCCGCCGAGGTCCAAAACTGTCGACGACGCTTCTCTTAAGCCAGTCGCCAGTTCGCCGGTACTCAGTGAGGCGCTTTCGCAGCCCCTGATACCCGCTCCTTCTGATTCGCAGGCCTCTACTGAGACCCATTCGGAGTCCGGTATGCTGCGAGATGCTTCAACTATGGAACCCGTGGATGTCTCTACCGTGGATGGGTCCGGAGCCTCTGTGCAGGCACCGGCTTCTGAGGGTGCATTCAGGCCTACGGACTTGCATATTAAACCGACGCCTCCTTCTTTACTTAGGCCTAAATCTCGATCCATGCCTAAAAAACCAACGCCCAGACCACATGCTCAGACCTCTATGCCTAAAAAACAAATGATAAGAATGGCTAAAGATCTAATAACTCTAATTAGGGGTAGCCAACCCCCCCCCCTTCTAAGAGGCCGAGGACTGAAGTTGATTATGAATCTTCTGATCAGGATTCTGTTGTTTCTGATTCTTCTGTTGGTCTGGATTTGCCCTTATCTACTTATGAAGATTCTGATGCAGAGGACTCCATTCCCTCTGCTTCCCCTCCTGAGGATTTTTCTTTTGGGGAAACCTTACATACTCTAAGGGAGCATTTCCACTGGGAAAGGCAGGATTTTTCTGAGTCAAAAAAGAGGCTTAAGGATTTCCTTCTCCTACCTCAGCGTAGGCCTTTAGCTGTTCCTCCTATACTAGACATTGTTGATGATGGTTTTCGGAATCTAGTTTGGCCCTTGATTCCCTGCCTCCTGCTCCCAGAAAACCTGACAGATACTACATGGTCCATGAGTCCCACAAGTTCCTTTTTAAAAATCCTGGTGCAGATCCAGAGACTGTTTCAGGGGCCCAAGGGCATTAAGGCTTCTACTGCTAAAAATCGTACCCCTTCTGATAGAGACTCCAGGGCGCTTTAGATGGGGTAAGAAGGTTTACACTTCTGCATCCTTGGACATTAGGGCTTTAAACTGCCAGTTTCATATGTTAAAGTATCGGCAACATGTTATTGGACTGCTTAAACAGAAAATGATGTTGATTCCTGACTGTGTGTAAAACAAAGAATTACAGGATGCATTCTGCTGAACAAGTTGGAAAACATACTTTGCAATGTGGTTTTGATTCATTAGAGGCCTCTTGCAGGGCTGCTGTTACTAGGTCTGTGCTCAGAAGGCATGCTTGGCTTAAGGAGCAATCTTTGCCTGATCATATTAAAGCTAAATTGTTGGATGCTCCTTTAAATCAGGACCGCCTGTTTGGCAACGAGGCTGGGGAAGTTCTTAAAAAGATGGAAGATAAAGCTAAATCTATGCAAACTGTTAAGGATTTTTTACAAGTTCAGCCTCCTAGATTTAGTAGGCACTGGCCCTCTAAGAATTGGTCCTTTCCAGCCCATTCCAGGTATTCTCAAGCCAAACCCAGACACAGCAAAAACCCCAGGTTTCAGTCCCAGGGGACACACAGAACTAAGCAGTGGGGGGCCTCCACTTCCAAATCTGGGAATAATAAGACTCCCCTCTATGGTAAAACTGTCTGATTGACTTCCTTTTAAAATTTCCAAGCACTTATCAACTGACTGCCCCTTTGTGGGGAAAGATTGCTCTTCATGCAAAGAATTGGGAACTCATTACCCAGGACAAATGGGTTTTAAATATAGTGTCCCAGGGATACAGATTTCACTTCCACACGTTGCCAACACCAAGCGGGTGGCGGACCTACCCCCAAATCAGTGGGCAGAGGCTCAAAAACAAGTACTTTATCTCTTAAGCATGGAGGCTATTCAGCTGGTACCAGAAGAGGAAAAGGGACAAGGTTTATACTCGAGACTTTTCCTGGTAGCCTGAAAAGACAATTCATGGCGTCGTATCCTGGACCTGTCTACTCTAAACACCTTTTTGGACATTCCAAAATTCAAGATGTTGACTCTTCACCAGTTACTTCCTATGCTAGGCAAAGATGCCTGATTGGCAACACTAGATTTAAAAGAAGTTTACCTGCACATCCCAATCAGGGAATCTTGCAGAAGATACCTACGCTTCAAAGCAGGCTACACGCACTATCAGTTCTCTGCACTGCCTTTTGGCTTATTTATTTATTTATTTATTTCCAGTTTGATAACCAGGGAGGTCCACTGGGCCCAGAGGGCCCGTTTTCAGTGGAGGCCCGGTGAGAAAAGCTCTGTATTACATACAATTAAAACAAGCATAGAGTTTTACATTTAGGTCTGGGGAGAAAAGCTCCTTATTACATACAATTAAAACAAACATACATTTATGCAATTATACATACAATTATAAATGTTTTAGAAAACAAATGTAAAATTATATATGGAGTTGTATCAAACTGAAAAGGTGCACAAAGAAAGAAAGAAAAAGGGGGACAAAAGTAACAGAGAGAAGGGATAGAGAGCTATGTACAATATTTACATCTAACCATTCTTTAGATTTCAGAGCAAGGCAGTTGTAGGGAACAAAAAATAGCATGTGCATGAGGGAGTACATGTATAAGTGATATTAGGAAGCATGTGCATGAGGGAGTACATATATAAGCGATATTAGGAGGAGTTAGGTAGGAAGAATGCAATTACATTTCCAGTTTTGGGAAAGGTGGGAGTGGAGCTGGGATTTGAAGAGTTCGAAGCTTGTAGTGATTCTTAGCAGGGGTGGGAGGGAGTTTCATTTTTTGGCTAGTGAATAGGAAAGGAGAAACTGACCAGGGGGACGTTTTGGTTTATATACAAAAAGTAGATTTTGTTGGGCAGATCTAAGGGGTCTGTGCGGAGTGTAGAATGGTAAGATATTAGTAAGAGCAGGGCATGCAGTAGGTTTAAAGATTATTTTGTGGGCTGTAGTAAGCTGAAGGTAGACAAGATGGTTAGGAAGCTCTAGCCACTTTAGCATGTGGAGAGAGGTGCAATGATGGGAGGAATGTTTAGATTTAGTAGCAAATTTAACAATTTTGTTGTAGCAGATTTCTAGTTTTGAGGTGATGGTAATAGAAAGATTGGTTAGAAGTGGAGCACCGTACAATAGTGATGGTAGTAAATAAGTAGAAGCTAGAGTTTGCCTTGTAAATGGAGAGAGAAAGTGAGCGTTTCTATATAACATACCTAGCTTCTGATGGTTTTTTTGATATTAAGTTGGACGTGTGTATCGAATTTCAGGTATTCATCTATAGTGACCCCAAGAAGTTTAGCAAAGGGGACAACTTCTATAGCGGAGTTGGCATGGCTGATGATATTGAAGGATTGCTTGTCAAGTGTGACAGTTTTTGAGGGAGAGAAAAGAAGGATTTTGGATTTATTGGCATTAAGTGAGAGATGGTTTTGAAGCATCCAGTGCTCAGTAGTTGTAAAGGCCAATTGTGTTTTTTACTGGAGCTCAGTGAGACTAGGAGCAAAGCAGACTAAAGTGGAGTCATCTGCATATTGCATTATTTTAGTGTTAGGAATGGCGGTGTGAAAATCATTGACAAATATATTAAAGAGCATTGGTCCTACTATGGACCCCTGGGGAACCCCGGTAGGGGTAGGAAGGAAGGTAGAGGTACCAGTTTGCCATTTCACAGCCTGGGATCTGTTAGAGAGATAACTGTAGAACCAGGTAAGGCAGTTTTGAGAGAGATTAAGGTTAGAGAGATGATTCAGAAGGTGGGTATGGGAGATGGTATCAAATGCCTTGGATAGATCTAGGGCGATGGTGGAAACAATTTCTCCAGAGTCGCGAGCAAGGTTTATTATGTCTAAAAAAGAGAGGAGAGCAGTTATTGTACTACGTCCAGGACGGAAGCCATTTTGGGTAGGGGTAAGGAGTTGATTATTGATGAGGAAGGGCATGAGTTGGAGATGGATGCATTTTTCAAGGATCTTTGAGATTGGTGAAAGAATGGCTATGGATCGTAAGTTAGAGATGTTATTATTTTTGCCTCCTTTGTGGAGGGGCAGGATGTAGGCTGCACGGCACAATTTGGGGACAGACGATTCCTGTATGGATCTATTGATGAGAATGCTGATGGGGATGGCGATACCATCTGCGGCAAGCTTTAGAAAGAGTGAGGGAATATTGTCAGGGGTGTTGGAGCATGGCTTAAGTTTAGAGAGAAGCTTTTTGATGTAGGAGGTTGAGATGGGTTTTAGATAAAAAGTGGGGGGAGGATTGGGAGTGGGGGGTTGAGGAGAGGAAGGGGCAGTTGGATTGAGTGGAAGGGAGGAGACCTGGTTGGAGAAGGTCTTAGTGAGTTCAGCTATAGAGTTAGTAAAAAAGGAGTTGAAGAGGGTAGCAATTTCTGTATCAGTTTTTTTGTTGTCAGGACAGGGATTACTTTTGGTACCTGGATGCAGAAGAGAGTTAATGGAGTTCCAGAATTGTTTGGGATTTTTGGGGTGGGTAGACTGAAAATATAATATGATTTTTTGTCTTTTGTAACATGCTTTTTGGTTAAGTTGCGGAAATGTTTATATTTTTGGAAGGTAACAGGGTGTTTATTTTTGTTGTAAAGTTTCCAGGTTTTGTTTCTTTGTAGCATAAGTGTTTTGGTGTCTTTAGTTAGCCATGGTGTGGAGTTGGGTTTTATTCGTTTTATTCTAGGTGGGGCTTGAGTGTTTAGGATGCTAAGGAAGGTTGCATTGAAGAAATCTATGGCTTTATCTAGTGGAAGAGTTTTTAGGTTGTCCCAGTTTGTTAGTTTAAGGGTTTCGGCGAATAAAGAAGAGTTAAAATTTGTAAGATTATGAGTATGGGTATATTGGTGTTGGTGAGGGGAGGAGTGGGTAGTTCGGTGAATGATGGCTGGGAGATGGTCACTTATGGTGTCTGGTAGTAAACCAGAGTATGAGATTTTATTAGGGTGGGAGACTAAGATCCAGTCCAGAGTGGACCCTGGGGGGGTTGTTTCTATTAGGTCTGGTAATACCATTTATTAGTTGAGTGAATTTATCTGCTGCGCCCAGGGTATTCACAAAGTGCCTAGCTCCAATTATTGCATTTTGCAGGCAAAGAAATATTCAAATATACCCATACCTGGACGATTGTCTAATTCAAGCAGAAAGCCAGGACATACTTTTGAATCATTTGGTCTTTGTACAAAGGGTTCTAACTTGTCTGGGGTACACCATAAACAAAAAGAATTCACACCTGGTACCCTGTCAACAAATTATATTCCTGGGAGCAAGCTTGACTACAACTTCCCAGATTGCTTGCCTCACGCCAGAGAAACAAATTCATTTGACAACCTACTTCAAACAAGTGGCCACAAAAACCCTGCTATCTGCAAGACAAATAGTGCAAGCCCCTCCTGCATTCTTCTAATTCCATATGCAAGACTGCATATGAGGAAACTACAGTGGTATCTAAAAAGCCTATTTTGTCAACATTCTCAAGACCTAGAAAGAATGATTCCTATCATACCTTGCCTACGCCTAGAGTTCCTTTGGTGGGCAGAGGCCTGCCACCAAAACAAGGGACTACCTTTCACACCACCCCCTGCCACCCAAACCCTAACAACAGATGCGTCAAACTATGCATGGGGGGCTCACCTGGCATGGAAGTGCATTCAGGGTAAATGGAACCCAAGTCAAATGCACCTGCATGCTGTACAGAATGCTCTGACAGCCTTCAAGGACCACATTCTTCCAGGACAACTAATGGTAAAGATGGACAACACCACTGTTATGTGGTACATAAACAAGCAGTAGGGTAGACATTCTTACTCCCTCTGCAGACTAGCCATGGCATTGTGGAACACAGCCTTGAGCTACGAAGTGCACCTACAAGCTCAATTCCTGCCAGGAAAATTAAATGTACTGGCAGACAGACTAAGCAGAAACCTCATGGACCCACATGAGTGGAAACTGGAACCAAGGATTTTCAACATGTTGACAAGCAAATGGGGGATCCCAGATATAGACCTGTTTGCCTCTCCCCAGAACTACCAATTGGACAAATTTTGCAGAAGGACTCCCCACAAACAAGCCTGGAAAGTGTATGCTCAAAGTACTACTAAAAATCAAACAGGACAAACCAAGGATGATTTTGATTGCTCCAGACTGGCCGCGCCAACACTGGTACCCCCTCCTGCGCAGTGTGTCATGGTTATCTCCGTGGCACCTGCCTCAGACTCCTTCCCTGCTGTCACAGCAGGAGAACCAGATTCTGCACCCTCAGCTTCTAACACTGAACCTTGCAGCCTGGCTAATTACTTAATCTCTCCTTTACCATCCCTCAGCAAACCTGTGATGGATATCATTTTAGAGGCAAGGAGGCCTAGTACTAGAAAATCTTATGCTGAAAAATGGAAAAGATTCTGTGCCTGGAACCAATCTCAAGGGATGAGCACAGTAGTGCCCAATTTATCTCAGATTTTACAGTACTTAACTGAGATGCTTCACAAGGGCCTGTCTTTTTCCTCCATTAAAATCCATGCCTCAGCCATTTCAGCTCATTGTAACACAGAACCTCCCATCTTCTCTCATCCACTGCTCAAGCAGTTCCTCAGAGGGGCCAGAAATTTGAGACCACCCAGGAGAGCTCCAACCCCAGCCCTGGGACCTTAACTTTGTCTTGGGAGAAACTCACTCTACCTCCTTTCGAGCCAGCTGCTACTGCAGACTTAAAATTTCTTTCTTGGAAAACAGCTTTCATTTTAGCAATCACTTCAGCTAGAAGGGTATCTGAATTACAGGCCCTTATGGCAGTGGAGCCTTTCATCATCTTTCATGAGGACAGGGTGTCCCTCAGAACCAATCCATCCTTCATGCCCAAGGTGGTATCCAGTGTGGCTCTTAATCAGTTCATTCATTTGCCAACCTTCTTTTCCAATCCACAGAGTAAAAGGGAACGGATACTGCATTCCTTAGATGTGCACAGACAACTTAGATTCTACTTGGACAGGACTAAACCTCAAAGGAAATCTGAACAACTGCTGGTGGCATTTGCAGGGGCAGAGGGGAAGGCTATTTCAAAGCAAACCATTTCTAAATGGATAAACCATTGCATTCATTTCTGCTATAAGCACCATGGAAAACCTATCCCCCAGAGATCAGACCTCACTCCACCAGGGCTGCATCTACCTCTATAGCCTTTCTCAGAGGCATCCCTACCAGGGACATCCTAGAAGCTGCTACCTGGAGTTCTGTACATACTTTCACCAATCATTATCATTTGCCAATTTTCTCTAAATCCAGAGCTGGCTTTGCCACTGCAGTCTTGCAGGGCTTTATAGCTGGCCCTAATGCTATCTAAATTCCTCCTCCCAACCATTGCTTTGGGAATCTACCCAAATGTAATGGCTGCAACAGTGAAACACAAAGAACATTGTACAGTTGTGTACACTTACCATAAATGTAGGTGTTCGAGTGTATTCACTGTTGCAGTCCTGGTTACCCTCCCTCCAGCCCCCTAACTTATTTTGACTATACCTCTACTTTCCTTTACTATGCTTAAAAGCCTTTTTGGTGTATTTGCTTTTTTTGTTGGAGGTATATCTTTGTACTTTTATATTTAATTGCTTCCCATTAGGGGGGCACCTGACATCTGGGGCAAGAAAAACTGATGTAATGGCATCAGCTGCATGTTTTATACCCCTGATGACCTGATGTCATGGAAGAAGGGACAGCAACCGACGCAGGATCCAAGACTTTGTTAAGCAGGCTGACTGAGGGCTACCTGCAAGCAGATAACCCAAATGTAATGACTGCAGCAGTGAATAGACTCGAGCATCTACATTTATGGCAAGTGTACACAACTGTACTTTACACATACTCAGAAAAGAGGACGTGCAGTTTACCTTGGATGTCCACAAACAACTCAGACACTAATCTTTCAGATTTCAAATCAGTTGTTCATTTCTTGTGAAGGTAAGAAGAAAGGACAACCTGTGTCAAAACAGAGTATTTCAAAATGGTTGCCTAAGCCTATTACCTTTTGTTATACTTACCACAACAAAACTACTACAGGCAAAGTCAAGGCCCACTCTACCAGGTCCTTGGCTACACCCACAGCTTTTTGGAAGGGGTTAGATTCTAGAAGCAGAAGCTTAGTGCTCCCCACATACTTTTACAAAGTACTATAAGCGTAATTCCTTCTGTGAGTCTAGATCATTCTTTGCAAGGATCATTCTCCGGGGGCTCCTGGAATATTCTCCTTCCACCTCCCAATTGTAGTAAGCAAGTGTAATCTAGCCATATAGCTAAGGCTACTACAGCAGTGATCAATATAATGAACATAGTAGAGTTATGTAAGTAAACCTACCATAACATCAGATGCTAGAATGATCACTGCTGCAGTATCTGCTCCTTTCCTCTGTCCTCCTTGTTTTTTGGTATTTTATTTATTTTTGTTCTTCCTAACTTTGTCCTTTCAAGGCTCAGCCTCCCTGTCTCTGTTGGCAGGAAAGCTCTGAAGGGCTTGGTGCCCAGACTTCAGCACCACTCGAGCTGCCTGACAGCTTGTGCTGATGGAAGATGCCTTGAAGCTTTGGAATCTGGCCGGTTGTTATATCCTTGGATATAATCCATGTAGTTAAGGCTACTGTAGCAGTGGTCATTTGAATATATACTGTTATGGTAAGTTTACTTACCCAACTGTACTTTCTTCCTTCTTTTGAAAGTCATATTTGGCTGAGTGGAAAATATATCCTAGTTGGTGCCAGACTAAGAAACAGTACAAAAACCCTTTTATGTTAGGCTTCTTTTTAAGCTTTGTGTGTCTGACATATGTCCGAACAATCCACGTATGCTGCACTGAAAACTCAGAAAAAGTGCAAAACATGGCATGTCTACATCTAGTGGAGTTTGAATATGTTGATCTGAACGAACCAGTAAAAATTAAAAAACAAAAGTAAAAGTAAATAGCCTTGGGCATTAAGAAGCCATGTACAGTGGATATAAAAAGTGTACACAACCCTGATAAAATGCCAAGTTTTTGTGATATAAAAAATGCGACCACAATAAATCATTTCAAAACTTTTCCCACCTTTAATGTGACCTGTAACCTGTACAATTTAATTGAAAAACAAACAAATCTGTTAGGGGAAAAAATATAAAAATAAAAAATGTACAATACGCTGGTTGCATAAGTGTGCACACCCTTAAACTAATAATGTAAGAGTGTTCAATCTCGCCGTTTGTTCTTACACACGGGTTCGGAGCCGATCCTCAGCTCCGAGTCGGCCGAATTGCAAAGCTCTGAATCTCAGAGAAGCTCGAGACCAGCCCATATCCCATAATCCTCCCTGCCATTACCCAGATCTAGTTTGCCGCTGCAACAGATCGGATCGAGGAGAGCTTGGACCAGATAGAAACTTGAGGTGTTGTTGATTTCTTCAGATAAGAATTCAAATTTTTTTCTTGTTGATACTTCCTTATAGTTAGTAGTTACTGTAGAAGTGCTGTGTGTGTGTGATATATATATATATATGTACCCATTTTTCTTCTTCAGGCACCTTTGTGGCCTAACCTTTTTTTCTTGGGTGTGGTTTTTTGTGAGAGTTTTATATATATATAAAACCTGTTTAGTATACATATATTGCTAGGATTAGTCATTTTTCCCTATTATTGTAGTTATTATCATTGTTACTGTACAATGTCAGAAAAAGCCAAATCTGGTTTTAAAAGATGTCAGTGTGGGCAGAAAATGTCCATTACTGACAATCATGCTTCCTGTGTCTACTGTCTTGGCCCTCTCCATCTCCAAGAGGATTGCTCTATTTGTCATTCCTTTAGCGGGAGGGTCATGACAGATAGACGCAGGAAGCTTATTGACAGAGAAGCTTATTGACAGAGAATTGTTGAAGCCGGCCTTTCAGGAGGCTTTGGACAAGTCGGATCAGGCTTCTAAATCCTCGAAGGGGTCGAAGATGTCGGAGCCCATGTCATCGGCTCCGAGTTCATCTTCTCGGGTTCGTTCGCCGGTTCCACAGATCTCGGGGCCGAGCGTCGAACATTTATCTTTTACTGAGCCCCAAATCTTGGAACTGGTGTCGGAATTGCCACCACCGTCCATTCTTCGGTCGGTGCCATCTTCGGCTTCTTCGACCTGTTCTTCCAGACCCTTGTCTGACACAGATGTGGATCGTGTCGTGCAGAAACTCATGGAGAACACGGCCCTTTCCAAGTTAATTGCAATTTCCTCCCAGTTGGTGTCGAAACTAGAAGGCCTCCCCATATCTCCAACGGGTCCTCCTTCGAGACCCATCCAGATCTCGGAGCCGGGAGAAGATGACCTGATGATAGTGGAGCCCTCGGTGCCAAAACCGTCCATTGCACGATCGACACCTTTGACTTCGACTCCTTCGGAACCGTTAGGGGAGTCGCGGAGCCGACGGTCTTTGCTCGGTTCCGGGACCGAGAGTCGTACCGACCTATCGGTGCCAACTCTCCCTCTCGGGGCCTCAGCACAGACTGGTTCGGCTCCGTCCTCGGGGTCGGAGCCCACGGCACCTAGTTCTGGGATGCTTCCATGTTTTTCGGAACCGGGGGAGCCCTTAGCCAGGGGTTCGGGGGCCTTTGACCTTATGAGGAAGGTATTGTCTGCACAGACAACCACATCATAACATCATATATATCACACACACACAGCACTTCTCCTTCCCCAAAAGGGCCACTTTCTGTTTCTGCTCCCACGATCCACACCAAGCGTCGAGCCCAATTGCCTCAGCCACCCACAGAGGGTTCCCCCTGTTCCTTGGAGACCTCACCAGAAGCCCCCTCTGATGAGGTCCCAAGGAAACGGTTGTGCAAGAGGAGGCACGTAGATTCCCCACAGGAATCTCTAACGTCTGACACCGACTTGGATGAGGCAGAGGGGTCCCCCAAATCACCCTCGGAGGATGTGTCATTTGCAGACATCCTGGAGATCTTGAAACAGAGGGGTGATTGGCAGTCCCTAGCCCCCACTGAGGATGAGTCGGTGCTGCTGAAGGCTTTTGGGGCTCAACCTTCTACCTCCTGGGTGACCCCGCCCTTCGATGAATTAATGGATTTGATTACTCGAAGGGCGTGGGAGACACCTGACACAGTGGAACCAGTACCTAGGAAACCAAACAAGTTCATCACTGCCCCCCAAGATAAATCTTATCTCACCAAGGGAGTCCCTGTCGACGCTATGGTGGTGGCGGCAGCCACGAAAAAGGAGATGTCTGAGTCTTCCTCATCTGTTCATCCTCCTAATAAGGATTCTAAGACTATGGACAGATATGGGAAGCGCATTTTTAGTTCAGCGACTTTTTCCATGCGTTCGCTAAACTACCTGACCCATTTCACACGTTTGCAGAGGGATCTCATCAAGGAGCTGACAGATACCCTCCAGGGTAACACAGATGCTGCTGTTTCAGATAAGGTAACAGCACAACTTAACACCCTCACATCCATAGTTAACTCATCCATGAGGCTCATCTCGTATGCAGCCGAGGGATCGAGTAGAGCTGCAGCTTCAGCGATTGCTCTTCGAAGACAATCATGGATGCGGCTATGCTCCTTTGCGGAAGCCTTCAAGTCTTCCTTTGCCAATGCCCCTTTTGATGGTGCCACACTTTTCGGGCCCAAGGTTAAGGAGACTCTCACTCGGTGCAAGCAAGAGGGAAAGACCCTGTCTGCTGTCGGGGTCCATTTTTCCGCTCCTACTAGACCGTACCCCAAAGGGCAACGAGGCAGAAAAATGTGGTTCTGTAAGAATCAGGGATCTTTCCAGACCACACAGAGTGATACCCCTTCCAGAGGCAGAGGAGGGGGTAGAAATGGAAGACGCCGCCCCAGCGGCAGAGGGGGTCTGCATAACCAAGGCGACAGGGATTCCGTCCCTGGGAAGCCTTTCCAGCACGCCTGAACAGAGGCCCAGCTGTCCTGCTCTGGAGGCAGTCGGGGGTCGCTTAGCTTTATACCCACTGGCCTGGCTAAACATTACTTCAGATTCTTGGGTAAAAAGCATTATAACCAGAGGATACAAAATCCCCTTCTTTTCAACGCCACCACTACAAAGTAAATTTCCAGACGTGCTACCCCGTCTGCGAAAACTAGCAGCTGTAGAAATTTCAAAGCTGCTCGAAAACAGAGTCATCCAACCAGTCCCGGCAGACCAAAGAGGATTCGGAACTTACTCAAGGTTCTTTTTAGTTCCAAAAAAGACAGGGGACTGGAGACCGATCTTAGATCTCAGCCATCTCAACAACTTCGTGAAGAAGGAAAAGTTCCGGATGGTCAGGCTTCAATCGATCCTTCCATTCTTACAGAAGGACGATTGGATGTGCTCTATAGATCTCAAAGACGCGTACTACCACATCAAAATGGCCAGACCGTCCAGAGATCACCTGCGCTTCCGGCTGGGGGCCAATCACTTTCAGTTTCGAGCTCTGCCCTTTGGACTCACCTCAGCCCCCAGGGTATTCACCAAATGCATGGCAGTAGTTGTGGCTCACTTGAGACGACAAGGATTCCGGGTATTTCCCTATCTGGACGACTGGCTCCTCACCGCCACCACCAAGCGTCGACTATTGCAAGCCAGAGACTACACAATCGGCCTTTGTTCCCACTTAGGGATATCCATAAACTTCGAAAAGTCTTGTTTATCGCCCTCACAGTGTATTTCCTTCATCGGAGCAGATCTAAATACACGATCGACACTACTAAAACTCCCCCCAGTAAGAGCTTCAACACTCAAACAGCAGGTCCTACTTCTTCTAGTCAGCAAGAAAGCCCCGGCCAAACTGGTGTTAAAAGTGTTGGGACTGATGGCAGCCGCATTAATTGCAGTCCCTATGGGAAGGTTACACATGAGGATTCTTCAATGGCTGCTCTTTGCGCAGTGGTCGTTCCAACACCTACCCCTAACGCACGAGATCAGGATAACAGAATCTTGCAGACGGGACCTCTCATGGTGGGTGCGCGACCAGAACCTCACTGTGGGTCGCCCGTTCATTCTACCCATTCCAACAGCCACAATAACCACGGATGCTTCCCTGATAGGGTGGGGGCCTTTTCAGGCAAGAACAGTCCAAGGAGAATGGTCCAGCATGGAGTACACTCTACATATAAATGTTCTGGAGTTGAGGGCAGTGTTCCTAGCGTTGCAACACTTCCAAGCCCTCTTACCTCTAGGGACAGTAGCAGTTCAGACAGACAACATGTCTGTAGTCTGGTACATAAACAAGCAAGGGGGAACCAGGTCTTACCCGTTATGCAGAGAGGCCATGAGAATTTGGCAATGGGCAGAGTCCACGGGTCGCTTTCTGATAGCAACGCACATCCCGGGGTCATCCAACGTCATTGCGGACAGGTTGAGCAGAGCCATCCTGTTACCTCACGAGTGGTCCCTAAATTCACAGACAGCGGAAAAGATCTTCCGCAAATGGGGCCGGCCTTGCTGCGATCTGTTTGCTTCCCCATTGAATGCAAAATGCAGAAGCTACTTTGCCCTTCTACCCCCTCCGGGGGATGTCCCCAGGGACGCACTGATACACGATTGGCCCCCGGGTCTCCTATATGCATTCCCACCTACTCCATTGATTCCCAGATTTCTACAGAAAGCCAGGAGCCTGGAAAGGACTATAATACTCATAGCCCCATTCTGGCCTCGTCAAATATGGTTTCCCTTTCTTCGAGCTCATCAAATAGAGGAACCGTGGATTCTGGACCCAGTGCCAGACCTGCTGACACACTTGTCGGGAGTTCCTCACCCGTCTCTACAGTCCCTCAAACTAGCAGCTTGGCTGCTCCGCTTCCCTGCCTAGCCAGGTCTCATCTACTCCCTCCATCAGTTCAACACATCCTAGTTGCTTCTCATAAAGCCTCTACTACTAAGCTCTATACGAGTAAGTGGAAACGCTTTCTATATTGGGCATCTAGTCAAAACTTAGATCCCTTGGTAGCTCCTTTACATAAAATTTTAGAATTCTTATCCATCCTTTTTCACGAAGGAGCTTCTACTTCCACTCTAAGAGTACAGTTGGCGGCTATATCAAACTTCCATATTGGTGAGGGAGGTTCTTCCATTATGTCTCACAGGCTTTGTAAAGCCTTTTTGAAAGGAACCTTCCGTCTTAGACCGCCTGTCAGAAAACCTTGCTTTCCATGGAGCCTGAATTTGCTACTGTCGCAACTCATGTTGCCGCCTTTTGAACCTGCTTTGTCATGCCTCCTAAAGTTCTTGTCGTGGAAGACGCTGTTTCTCGTTGCCGTGACCTCAGCTCGTAGAGTCTCAGAGCTGCAGGCATTATCGGTCAGACCACCTTACCTGATATTCCACCCAGACAGGGTTTCTTTGCATACAAATCCATCTTTCCTTCCAAAAGTATGTTCAGTTACGAATATTAACCAGTCTATAGAACTCCCTACCTTTTTCAAAAACCATACTAACTGGAGTATATGTTGCACAAGTTGGATGTCCACAGGCAGCTAAGATTTTATTTAGACAGGACCAAAGCTTTCAGAAAAACGGATCAACTCTTCGTCGCTTTTGCAGACAATAAAAAGGGCATGGCAATTACTAAACGTACACTATCTAAATGGCTTGCTGACTGTATAACATTTGTATACTCTAAATCAAACCAATCCTTACCAAACAAACCTAAGGCCCATTCTACCAGATCTGTTTCCACCTCCTTAGCTCATGCGGCTCGCTTGCCTTTGGACACTATTTGTGCAACAGCCACGTGGTCTAAACCACATAATTTCATCACTCATTATAGAGTGGACAAGGTCTCCAAGGATAGGACATCATTTGGTTCCACTGTGCTTAGGAACGTTCTTCCATGAGTCACTCGGGGTCACGGAGCTAGGGACGCTACCCGTGTGTAAGAACAAACGGCGAGATTGAACACTCTTACATAAAGAAGTTATGTCCTTACCATAACGTTCCATGTAGAGTGTTCATCTCGCCTTTGTTCTTACATTCCCCATGTGTTTGGAAGAACTGGTAGGATTAGAGTCTGATCGACGTGTCTTGACCCTTTGCGGGGTATATGGTCCCGTGTGTCATGGGATATATGCTTAGACCATTAGTTATTGTTATGGTGAAAGAGTGTCTCTGAATGGCTGAAGAGAGTGTATGCTTCTAGCACCACAGGTGTTGGATCCTTTCGTCTGGTTTGCTTGCAAACTAGATCTGAGTAATGGCAGGGAGGATTGTGGGATATGGGCTGGTCTCGAGCTTCTCTGAGATTCAGAGCTTTGCAATTCGGCCGACTCGGAGCCGAGGATCGGCTCCGAACCCGTGTGTAAGAACAAAGGCGAGATGAACACTCTACATGGAACGTTATGGTAAGGACATAACTTCTTTTTTTGTTGAAGCACCTTTTGATTTAATTACAGCATTCAGTCTTATTGGGTACACACCTGCCATCAATTAAAGAGACTCTGATTAACCCCAATAAAGGTCAGCTGTCCTAGTAGGGTTTCCTGAGATTTTCTCAGTTGCCTGCTACAACAAAAGCCATCAAAGGGATCTCATTGCTAAAAGGTATCAGTCAGGAGAGGGGTACAAAACAATTTCCACAGCATTGGATATACCATGGAAAACAGTGAAGACAGTCATCAAAAAGTGGAGAAAATATGGAACAGCAGTGACATTGCAAAGAACTAGACATCCCTGCAAAATTGATGAAAAGACAAGACAAAAACTGGTAAGGGAGGCTGCCAAGAGACCTACAGCAACATTGAAGGAGCTGCAGGAATTTCTGGCAAGTACTAGTTTTGTACTACATGTGACAACAATCTCCCGTATTCTCCATATATCTGGACTGTGGGGTAGGGTTGCAAAATGGAAGCATTTTCTTACACAGCAAAACATCCAGGCCCAGCTAAAATTTGCAAAAAGTCTCCCAAAAGCATGTGGGGAAAATGTGTTCTGGTCTGATGAGACCAAGGTTGAACTTTTCGGCCACAGTTCCAAAAGGTACGTTTGGTGCAAAAACAACACTTTGTATCACCAAAAGAACACCATCTCCACAGTGAAGCATGGTGATGGCAGTATCATGCTTTGGGGTTGCTTTTCTTCAGCTGGAACTGGGGCTTTAGTCAAGGTGGAAGGAATTATGGACAGTTCCAAATACCAGTCACTTTTGGCCCAAAACCTTCAGGCGTCTGCTAGAAAGCTGAAGATGAAGAGGAATTTCACCTTTCAAGACAAAAATGACCCCAAGCATACATCCCAATCAACAAAATAATGGTTTCACCAGAAGAAAATTAAAGTTTTGGAATGGCCCAGCCAGAGCCCAGACCTAAATCCAATAGAAAATCTGTGGGGTGACCTGAAGAGGCCTATGCACAAGAGATGCCTTCGCAATCTGATAGATTTGGAGTGCTTTTTCAAGGAA
Source organism: Protopterus annectens (assembly GCF_019279795.1). Lineage (NCBI taxonomy): Eukaryota > Metazoa > Chordata > Ceratodontiformes > Protopteridae > Protopterus > Protopterus annectens. The sequence goes on from NC_056726.1 coordinate 906,172,537, forward strand.
TAGTGGGCAAATATTACCAAGTCAAGATGTGCCATGCTGATAGACTCCAACCCAGGAAGAATGAATGCTGCAATTAAATCAAAAGGTGCTTCTATTAGTTTAAGGGTGTGCACACACAACAAAGTATTAGTTTAAGGGTGTGCACACTTATGCAACCAGCATATTGTACATTTTTTTTATATTTTCCCCCTAACAGATTTGTTTGTTTTTCAATTGAACTATCGCCCTATTAGCCTGACGAGCCTGGTCTACAAAGCCATGGAATGTATCATCATGGAACTCATAAAGACATTGGTAACCTCCAAACTCTGGACCCCACCCTGTTCGGGTTTGTGAAAGGCAGATCATGCCTTCTGAACCTGATTGACTTCTTTGAGGCAGTCATCAAAGCTATAGACGAGGGTAAGGTGGTTCACACAGCCTATCTTGACCTCGTCAAGGCTTTGGACACCATCCCCCATTCTGGAATTATAGCTAAACTCACTAAACTAGATCTAAATCCCTATGTCACAAGATGGGTTGCCAACTGGCTCACTGACAGAAACCACAATGTAAAAGTTGCAGATTCCAATTCTGACTTCAAACCAGTGACAAGTGGAGTACCACAGGGTTCAGTCCTAGGACCTCTCCTGTTTGGTATCTACTTCTCTGAAGTACAGGCTAACACAGAAGGCCTCTGGCTAACAAAGTTCGCAGATGATTGCAAACTAGGAGCCATAGTTGAGTCCCCAAATGATGTGGACATGCTATAGAAGGGCCTCACTGAGACAGATGGCTGGTGTCAGAGGCATGGCCTCAAGCTCAATGCCAAAAAGTGCAGTCATCCGCTTTGGTAAAAACTGTGCCCATGTACTACCACATAAACGGCAATCTACTTAACGCCGAATGTTTGATAAGAGACCTTGGGACCCAAGTGGACAGTAGTCTCTCCTTTGATATTCACATCGCCACAGTAATCAGGAAATCCTTCAATGTGGCACACCTCATCACAAAAGGGTTCTCATCCAGGAAAAGAGAGGTCATTGTTCCCCTCTACTTGGCACTCATTAGACCCATTATAGAGTACAACGCCCCTTTTGGAATGTACCTCACAAGACATCTGCAGCAGCTGGAAAGGCCACAGAAGCACCTCACAAAGACGATTACTGGTCTCAAACAGATGCCCTACACTGACCGTCTCAAAAAACTCCAGCTTTACTCTGTAGCATATTGTCTACTCCGAGGAGATCTCTGCCTAACATACAAAGCTATGTTAAACCCAGAGCTGTTGGACATGCTACACCTAAAGAAAACCCAATCCCTCCGAGCTACACGCTCTAGGGACCTAAACCTTTTCACCACAATAAACAGGACATGTTGGAGGGATAGATTCCTGTCCCAGAGACTTCGTATACTCTGGAACAAGCTACCCATCTATGTCAAGCAAAGTTCCTCATTGGCACTCTTCAAGAAAAATCTTGATGAGTGGATGGGAAATAGGAAATACACCCCGGGGATCACTTCTGTGGCTCTGCTCCACAGGGGCACAGGAAATTAACTTTCTTGGGTGTGTAAGCCAGGGAACCTTGTTGGCTAGGCTTACTTAGGCCCTTGGGCCGATAGCCTAGTACCTACCTATGAACCTATGAATTGTACAGGTTATAGGTCACGTTAAAGGTGAGAAAAGTTTTGAAATGATTTATTGTGGTCTCATTTTTTTATATCACATTAACAGGGGTGTGTACACTTTTTATATCCACTGTAGCTGAAATACCAGTATGTCCTTCAAAGATCATTTACGTATATCACATGGGCCTGCATTACAGGCTGCTTAAGGTATTATAAAGTGAAGACTCTAGCTTTGCTGCATTTTTCTTGTAGTTTTTACTAAATAGTTTGTATGACCTTTCTACCCTTTGGTTCAGAAATTGTTTAGGATATTTCTCAGTTTCCCTAATGGTATGCACATCAAGCTTATTTTTAAGCTCTTTTTTTAAAGTGTGAGCAAACAATCCATATATGCTGTACCAGTGACCTCAGAAAAAAATGGGCAAAGCATGGCATGTCTATGGCCAGTAGGGTTTAGCCTAAGTGCATCAGTAAATACTTACAAAAGAAAACACAAGAAGTTGTGAGCATTTTGAAGGTGTTTAGCTGAAACACTGATATATCCTTAAAGTGGTTTGCTGATGTTTTGAAATGTACCTTTACACTACAGCATGTAATGTGTAAACTCTCGAACAGCACTTCTCTCCATCAGGAAACGTTTTGGCCATCACATTTGTATTTAAAATTAATTTAAAAATTTACGTTTTACTTGCACTGACATCACTGAGGAAAGACAAGGAAGTTTAACCTAAGTGACATAGGCACAGGAAAAGCATCTGTTGCTTCCTTAGAGTTTAATGAGCACACCTCTGTGCATGCACTAAGGTGCCCTGTTAAAGTCAATAGCCACAGCTCATGTTAGCCTATAGTAACGTCACAACTGGCAAAGCTAAATTTTTTTTGTGCCATGGTTTATTAAAAAGTTTTCAAAGCTTTTTATTAAAAAAATATGGTCAAAAAAACTAAGGAGGGGCAAGTTGGAGAATACATCTCAGCACTTGACTCATCGAATGCTGCAATGTCGCAATGTGTATAGAAATGTTGGCAAATCACTTTAAGGGGTCATTTGCATGTATCCACTGGGTCTCCATTACAGTAGGTGTAATGCATTGCACAGTGAAGAGACTGTGTGTGCTAGGGCTTTCTTGTACTTTTTATTAGTGTAGTGGGGTTCCTTTTTATGTTTTGTACTTCTGATCTCTTTATTTCTAGTTATTTCTTATGTGTGGGTTTTGAAGCATTTAGTTAAGTTTATTCATATAAAACAAAGCAGAACTTCTGGTGTTGTAGGTCTGGCATATCCTGAGAGAACCAAAAGACATAATGCTGTAAGGTACCATGGGAGCAGCAGAAAAATAATAGAAGTTGTAACCATAGGTAGATCTTTAGTTGTATGTGGAAGAGCCCTTTGGACTGATCAGAGGGAAAGGTGGTACACACAGCCTACCTAGACATCGCAAAGGCCTTTGACACCATTCCTCATTCTGGTATTATAGACAAGCTAACCAGCCTGAACATAAACCCCTACGTCACAAGATGGGTTGCCAGCTGGCTCACGGACAGAACCCACATGGTAAGAGTTGCGGGAGCTAGGTCTGACTCTAAACCGGTTTCAAGTGGCATTCCCCAGGGCTCAGTCCTAGGACCCCTCCTGTTTGGCATATACTTCTCAGAGGTACAGGCAAGTACAGGAGCTGACCAAGTTCACAGACAACTGCAAACTAGGGGCTATAATTGACTCTCCGGCAGACGTAGACATCCTCTAAAAGGGTCTCACTGAGACGGACACCTGGTGTCAAAATCATGGCCTCAAGCTAAATGCCAAAAAGTGCATAGTCATCCCCTTTGGAAAAAACAGTACCCACAAACTACCACATAGGTGGTAGTCCCCTAAATACGGATGACGTAATAAGGGATCTGGGGACCCAAGTAGATAGTAAACTCTCCTTTGATAATCACATTGCCAAAGTGGTTAGAAAATCCTTCTACATGGCACACCTTATCACAAAAGGGTTCGCATCCAGATCAAAAGAGGTCATTGTGCCCCTCTACTCATCGCTCATCAGACCCATTTGGGATGTATCTTACAAGACACCTGCAACAGCTGGATAGACCACAGAAGTACCTCACCAAGAGGATCACTGGCCTCAAACAGATGCCCTATGCAGCTCGACTGAAGAAACTCCAGCTTTACTCGGTTGCATACCGCCTACTCAGAGGTGATCTCTGCCTGACATACAAGGCCATGTCCAACCCAGAACTGATGGACATGCTCCACCTAAAGAAAAGCTTATCCCCTCGAGCCACACACACTAGGGATCTAAACCTCACCACAACAATAAATAGGACATGCTGGAGGGATAGATTCCTGTCACAGAGACTTCCCATGCTTTGGAACAAGATTCCAATCTGCATTAGGCAGAGCTCCTCACTAACAGTCTTCAAGAGAAACCGTGACGAGTGGATGGGAAACAGAAAGTTTACCCCAGGGATCACTTCAGTGGCTCTGCTGGACGGAGGCACAGGGAACTAATCTAAGTGGGCAGCAAAAGCCAACACATTCTGGCTAGGCTTGTAAATGCCTTCGGGCAGATAGCCTAGTACCTACCTATGAACCTGAGCCAGCTGCTCTTTTACTTTTACATTTGGTTTACTATAAATGTAAGGAGTGGAATATTAACAGGCGGGATTAGTTTACTAACCAAGCAAGCAGCAACCACTTTTGAACTGTGATACAGCTAGCATAAGGTGGAAGAGATTCATTTATGTCTAGTGTCAGAGTTAAGCTGCATAATTGTAGAGGTAAGTCACATGCTGCAGCTGGCTGTGAAGGAGGGCTCACATTTCTTATCTCTATAATAAGATGTCGAGTTCTGTAAAGAATTAAATTACATGTATAGTAAAAGAGTTAAGAAGGTGGAACATTTGTCTGTAGGGTTGCCAGGTTTCTTTGTGGCTAAAACTGGACTAAAGTCACGCCCCTCGCATCACACATAACCCCACCCATTCCCACCCCCTCTCCCGCCCATGCCCCACCTATTTTGTGACATCACAGTGACATTAGCTGATGGGACCACCCACTTTGATGACTTAAGCCGTACTTAAAGGGGAGAAAAGAACACAGGCGGCACTAATTGCACTGCTAGGCTGCTGCAGATGTAAGTACCAGTATTGATGAAAAGTGTCAATATGGTGCATTTTTCTCCAGTTATTTATTTTCTATGTTCCTAAACCTAATTATGGATGATCCATGGAGATAAAAGGTCAAGAGCTAGCAGCCTGTGCACATGGTGGTAAATCTGATTAAAAAAATCCAAAAAAATGTAAGCAGTTATCTTTGCTATTAGTTTTGATTTACCCCATAAGATCATTTAAGTCAATAACATCACTTTACTGCTCATTCAGAAATGATGATCTTAACATTCCCTTGCATTTTGAAAGTTCTGTCAAATACTGTTTGTACTGGGGCGTGGGACAGGTACTCAGTTGTTAAGATGTAACATATTTTCCGTTTCGTACTTCGGATTAGGAAGTTTCAGTCCTTGGCTGCACCTGTACTGGGTGGGGGTCAATTGAGCTAAGTGTTACTGCCCCTAGTGTGATATTTCAGATGCTAGTACTTAAGATCTTGTACTGGGTCCGACTGACCTCCCACTCTTTTTCTTTACATGTCACATATGCAAAAAATGGGATAAAGGGGTTGTGGATGAATGGATTTCTAACAGGTGACATGTTTTATGTTACTTTCAAAGTATACGTCATAATCTCAGAAAAGCACACATACTTTAAAGAGTTTCATTAATGTTTTTCTATATCGCACCAAAGTTGCGGGTTAAAACAGGTAACTTCCTACAACAATGCGCTCTAATACAAGTTCACGAAGATGCAGACTGGACCGCCGCTATGCAGTTGTAAAATGGCAATAAGACTGAATGAAAGATGACTCAAGCCTCTAGATCTAAGAAAGATGCACGTAGGAAAAGAAATCACATGCAGCTAGCACACTTGCCATTTTCTGAACATGGCAAAGAGATAGTTTTATTTTTCAATGTGGTCCCTTGCGACAGAATTAAGTAAAAGCAAAATAATGTTGGGTAACTGCAAGTGCCCAAAAAGCAAGATGCACAATTTGTTTCATGGAATACGGTTCAACATAGTAGATGAGGATAATACAAATCAGGACGTGTTAATTGCTAGCAGTGTTACACTGCATGGTGAAGTTCTAAAATCAGTCTGAGTGTACTACAATGCAACACTGGGCAATGTTGGCAGAGTGATCGAAAAATAGCAAGGTGAGGCCGATGCCAATGAGGAGATGAAAACAGACTCAATATATGAAAATATTTACTTGTAGTATCCAAACAACTCCACGAAAGCCACCACACGAACTCTGCAGCAAACACTTCTTTATTGACCTAGGTTTCGTCCTTACGAACTTCTTCAGAATACATACTATCGTTTCAACTCACCCATTTTATACATTGTCAAATATTGAATAATTACTTAATTGATAGCCTTAATTTCCCGCAATAAACCCTTGCATTTTGAAAGTTCTGTCAAATACTGTTTGTACTGGGGCGTGGGACAGGTACTCAGTTGTTAAGATGTAACATATTTTCCGTTTCGTACTTCGGATTAGAAAGTTTCAGTCCTTGGCTGCACCTGTATTGGGTGGGGGTCAATTGAGCTAAGTGTTACTGCCCCTAGTGTGATATTTCAGATGCTAGTACTTAAGATCTTGTACTGGGTCCGACTGACCTCCCACTCTTTTTCTTTACATGTCACATATGCAAAAAATGGGATAAAGGGGTTGTGGATGAATGGATTTCTAACAGGTGACATGTTTTATGTTACTTTCAAAGTATACGTCATAATCTCAGAAAAGCACACATACTTTAAAGAGTTTCATTAATGTTTTCTATATCGCCAAAGTTGCGGGTTAAAACAGGTAACTTCCTACAACAATGCGCTCTAATACAAGTTTACGAAGATGCAGACTGGACCGCTATGCAGTTGTAAAATGGCAATAAGACTGAATGAAAGATGACTCAAGCCTCTAGATCTAAGAAAGATGCACGTAGGAAAAGAAATCACATGCAGCTAGCACACTTGCCATTTTCTGAACATGGCAAAGAGATAGTTTTATTTTTCAATGTGGTCCCTTTGGACAGAATTAAGTAAAAAAAAAATAATGGTGGGTAACTGCAAGTGCCCAAAAGCAAGATGCACAATTTGTTTCATGGAATACGGTTCAACATAGTAGATGAGGATAATACAAATCAGGACGTGTTAATTGCTAGCAGTATTACACTGCATGGTGAAGTTCTAAAATCAGTCTGAGTGTACTACAATGCAACACTGGGCAATGTTGGCAGAGTGCTTAAGCATTTTAAATCTTGCTATAAGATTTCTTTTGTCACTGCTTGGTAGTTGGTAGGATAATGATAGCTAAAAAAATACTGTTTTCCCACCGTGGAGTACTGCCTTCCAGTGATATCTCTACAATCCGTATAGCAGAAAATAAAATTTGTCCATTTGTATTACATCATTGCCACTTAAGTTAATGTATGTACTGTCTAAACTATGTAGCTACCAGGAATACTGAAGTTAAAAGCATTTCATTGTTGTGTAGTAGCTAGTAGTGTATCGTACCGCTCCCGTTCGAGCTGGATACATTTACTTTCTCCTTTCCTCTGGCGGCACAAAAAAAAACTGGACTTTATGAGTTTAAATTTTTTAACTGGACAATTTGTCTGAAAACCGGACAGTTCGGTCAAAAACCGGACAGCTGGCAACCCTATTTGTCTGATTAAAACTGCCATTTCTGTTCTGCTGTACTTGGTTTAGATAGAATTGCTTCTTCAGTTTTCAAGTCTTGAATTTAGTGAAACACATTTTAATAATTGTAATGTTTTGTTTGTGTCTGTACTATATGTTGTAGTAAAAGGCACTAGCCTGTCAGATTGCTGAATTTTTAAGTGAGTTTTTTACTTAATTTTTCTTACGAAATGTTGAAAGCATAGCTCCATACGTTACCTGTTTCATTATAGATGCTTTATGCCTATTGTTATATTTTACAGATTTCAATTTAAACTGTTTTAGTGTTTACCTATATTCAAATTAAAGATGTTACATCCAAGAACAGCTTCTGAATTTATTTTGTTTTACAGACGGGAACGGTTATGCGGCTTTCATAATAATGTCATACTGTTTGCATAATAACTATCTTTTTGTAGTGTTGTATGTTCTCTTTTTTTCACCTGGTAATTCCTGTTTTCTCTTATTTTTCATTTTACAGTAGAAAATACTAGCTGCCATACAAGTCTTGAAGAGTTTGAATTGATGCAGCTGTAAATTCTTTACTTTGCTAGAGTTTACAGTTTGGATTCAGTACTCTCTCCTGCAAAATTTATTGCAGTTGCTATGGAGCAAAGAGAAAACCCTGTTGGTTCCAGGCAGAAGGATGCTGAAACAAATTTCACATCAGTTAATGCTGCTAAAGCAACTGTCATTTCCAGCTGCCCTCGTGGAGTTATAATGCCTGCTTCTGGAACAGGGAAAAGTGTTAACATGAATGGGGAGAAAGCAGATGAAGAAGAGGATGACCCAGGGTCCTTGAGGGATGTAGACTCAAATTCAAATGCTGACAGTGAAAAGTGGGTGCCAGGGGATGGTCTAGAGGAGCATGAATTTTCAATCAAAGAAGCAAACTTTACTGAAGGAAGTCTTAAACTGAAGATACAGACTACTAAAAGGGCCAAGAAACCACCTAAAAATCTGGAGAACTATATCTGTCCTCCTGAGATTAAAATCACTATCAAGCAGTCGGGTGAGCAAAAAGCTGCAAAACCTGGGAAGACTAGTAAAGCTGGAAAAGAAGAAGATAGAGGACACGCAAAAAGGAAGGTAAGCCAGTTTTTGACAATGTATATGAATATTGAATCTTTATTGAGGGCTAGGTTTTGACAATGTATGTGAATATTGAATCTTTATTGAGGGCTAGGGTTTAAGTGTTTCTGTCAGTAGTGGTGGTAGACATATTTGTAAAGCTATTTTACTTTAAATCATAATGTGTTGTACAGGTAAATGCAAGTGCTAATACAGTGAGACAACGTGTGATAAGTGATGCTCATGTATGTTGTTGAGTGATAAGTGATGCTGTTTCTTGCTTCCACATCATGAGGGCAAATTCTCTGTCACCCGTTCTGATGCTGACTGTGATTCACTTGCTGATATATTAGCAACAGAAGGCTGCAACTTTTATAAGCTACTGCCAGTGAAATTTGTAAAATAAGAGCATGTGGGGAGGGGGTGGGGGGTCATTGCAAAGACAGAAATACACGTGTGTTCATACAATTGGCACATGAAATTCTACAAAGTAATTTCAGCTTTTGGGTACATGGTACTTTACGCATGTAAATGCATGGGTAGTGTGCAGTTTGAAGCTGGCATACAGTTAATACCCAGGTTCTAGTATAAACGTAAAGATTTGGTATTATATTAAGCTGTTCCCATCTCTTAGCTGATCTTCCCTCTGTGTTACTCTGTGGTGTATTATTCACATTTAAATAGATTTAATGTTTAGTGCTTCAGTTAGACTAAGCCATTTCTTGCTGAGCTGCAAATAATGTGTTATGCGTGGCATGATTACTCCTTGATCTCCACAAACGTTTTTCTGATGAGTCATTGGTATTAAACCCTCTCTGGTTAAATGTATACACTGTCATGTTATAGTATTTTTAGACTTGTTTTTGATAGCAGTCAGAACATATTTTTTTATCTTTCGCTCTGTAACTTCTGTTGCATTGATTGAACAGCACATATGTTACATCATAATTTCTCTTTTCCTAGCTGATGTGTGTAGAAAAGCTAAAACAGATGTTAAAAGCAGAAGCAAATTTACTTTTAATGGTGTCAGTAGACCACTGAATTAAGAAAGGTGTTTTCTTTGATAGGTTATCATGCTATGTTTTAAACCCATTTATTTTATTTTGTTAATGATGTTAGGAACCAAGGACATTTTTCAACCTTAAATTGGGCCCAAAGACATGGATGGGTACATGATTCATGAAATAGTCATGTGTAAACATGGTCAATTGTATATGGCTGAATGCATACATCATCAGTAAAACTTGGAAGCAGCAGTGATGAAAACAATGCTCATTTCTGAGAAAAACACTTCTTACGTTATAGTCTGTGCATGTCCTAAAAAGGTACAGAACCTAGCATGAGACATGTTTATAAACAATCCAGAGAGAAGTGTAAGAGAAGGAAGGCACTGACAAGAGAATGTATCACATGAATAGATAAGAGGCAAAAGGATTTGTTTTCCAGCTGCTAAGTGAAAAGGGTATTCCTGTCCACTATTTCAAAAACAGCAACGTTTGTATTCTTGGTAACTGTGTATTCATTGTTAACGCATTCTGATCTCAAACTCAACAAATCATTATATTTATGTGTGCACTGTACTTAACATGTAGTAGAACCACAGAACAGGGCTGCTCGAACTCTGCTGAGCAAAATGTATAGCAGCAGTCTTTTTTTTCCCAGTTTGTTCCTTTGGCAACAATTAACTGTCCTGAATGTTGTTCCAGCAATGCAGACAGAAAAATATGCTTGTGATCTCGCCTCATAGAATTTCCATTTCATGGCAACATTTCCGAAGTAATGCTTTAGTTGAAGAATTTGATTATGACAGATGAGTACCATGACAAATTTCAATTCTGAATCCATTTACTGCTGCAGTGTAGAATGCTTACATTGCTCACTTGTTTGACTGTCGCTATGATTCTTTTCTTGAACTGCATGAGCTGAGAGTGTCAGACTCAAAAGCTGCATGACACAACAAATGAATTCAGTGTTACAGGGTTCAGGGGGTCTTGGAAGTGTTGCTAAATCATTTGTTTTCATCACTCTTTTTACAGTGAATAAGAACACACTAAGTTATATAGTCAAAAAAAATTTTTTTATTAAAAATTTGCAGGAACTGTATTGTCTTAATTCAGTATATGCCTGTGTAAATTTGCTATTTCTGCAGTGCTGTACTGGTTAATTCCAGTGCATTAAGTGCATCTTTGTGAGTTGTAGTGAAGCTGGCATTTATACATTAGCTCAGCAAAATTCTGCTGATTACAGCTGTGGTGGTCGGGCCATAGTGCAGACTGTATGAACTATTAGTATAAGATGGTCTGTTAAGATGCTTTCTGTCAGCAGTGTGGTGGATCATAGCAAATTTAAAACTGTAGTGTTAAGGCTTTGTTATTTCTTTTTCTTTCAATGTTACATTGCTTCATGGTCATCAGAAAGGTGAGCAGTGCTTTTTGCTGTTACAGATAGTGGCATGAGAGGAAACTAAATGTGTTGCAGAGTAATTCATTTATATATACCTTTCAGATTATCTGTGTATTAAGGATGCTTCTGCAGAGTAAGTGAATCAATTGGATCAGAAGAGTGTAGCAGATAAAGAGACACTCGTTATCAGTTGAGATGGTGTAGGTGGGCTTAATGCAAGCCTATTAACAAGTGTGGGAAAAACACTGGGAAACTCCAGGAATTGTATATGGGCTTTTTTTTTCTTTTGTTTTGTAGAACGGGATCTTGTATATGCTATGCATTTTATTTTGCCGTCACCAGTAGGAGCAGATTTGCTTGTGTAAGAGGCCAGGCTAAAATAGGTTGCAGAGTCAGATGCTGTTGTACCTGATGTTCATCGTGCATACAGCTGCAGTCATAACAGATGGGTTCTCCTGCCGTCAGGCGGGTCCTCGGTCGGCCGAATTCCAAAGTCTAGGTCCGGCGTCGGTTGTCGTCGCTTCTTCCCTGACGTCAGTGCGACAGGGGTATAAAGGAACCAGCCAACGCCATTTTCTTCAGTCTTTCTTGCCGCGCGGTGCCCGAAGCAGAAGCAGTTCGCAAGTGCCGGTCGGCCAGCTCCTGAGATTACGAAAATTTGGAAACCGAAGTCTTCTTGAAAGCCAAGTACCCGTTAGAAACTTTTCTTGCCTCAGACCGATGTCAGACAAAGTTAATAATTGTATTTCTTGTGGGAAGCAAATACCGCATGAGGATTTCCATTCCCTCTGTATACCTTGTTTAGGCCCAGACCACAACGTCTCGGTCTGTCGCTTTTGTGCTACAGTCAACAAACGCACCATTAAGCGTCGGGCGGAGTTCGCCCAGCATTATTTTGGGAAAGCATTTAACTATATTATGTCGTCGGATACTCCGACTCCAGTTTTGTCTAAAAACGCAAAGATAAGGACCGACACACGAGGTCCACGGCCTCTACCGACACCACGCCAAAGCCGACTACACGTGGTCCGGTTCTCAGCGAGGCGCCTACGCAGCCCCTGACTACCGATGACACTTCTTTGGCGGTGTCTCCTGTGCCCCAGGTCACAGGCTCCTCGGCCCACACCCCGACTACAGATACCGAAGCCACTCTTGTCGTTGAAACTCAGAATGTGGACAGGTCCACCTCCACTCAAGGTGTCTTCAGACCTTCCTCTTCTTTCTCCATCAAGGCTTTCACTAAGTCTAAAGCAACCATGCACTCTAAGAGACAAGCTACACAGGGCCCATCTCCAGGCCGCATGCCTAAGAAACAGATGCTTAAAATGGCTGAGGATTTAATTACTCTTATCAGAGGTTCTCAGCTCCCACCGGACAAAAGGCCCAGAGTGGAGGAAGATTCCTCCTCCTTTGATCAGGGCTCCATTATTTCAGAGCACTCTGATGATCAGGAACATTCTTACTCCCCTTCTGAAGATTCTGATGCGGAGGAGTCCATCCCTTCTGTATCCCCCCCTGAGGATTACTCATTTGGGGAAACTTTGCATACTTTAAGGGAACACTTCCACTGGGAAGGCCAGGATTATTCAGATTCCAAGAAAAGGCTTAGGGAATTTCTCTTGCTACCTCAGCACAGGCCTCTGGCTATACCTCCTGTCTTGGACATCCTAGATGATGTTTACTCGGAGGCCTGCCTTAACCCGGACTCTCTACCTCCAGCTCCAGTTAAGCCTGACAGGTACTACAGGGTTCCTGACTCACACCAATTTCTATACAAAAGCCATGCTGCTGACCCAGAAACCATCTCACAGGGCCCCAAGGGAGTTAAGGCCTCCACTGCTAAAAATCCATTACCTTCCGAGAGAGATTCCAGATCCTTAGAAAGGTGGGGAAAAAGGTATATACCTCGGCTACCTTAACCATGAGGGCCTTAAACTGTCAGTTCCATATGCTAAAATACCAGCAGTTTTTGTTATCACAATTGAAAAGTAAAATGTCACAACCTGAACAACCAGACTTGAAGGAGTTGCAGGATTTGATGCACAGTGCAGAACAAGTGGGTAAGCATACCTTACAATGTGGTTTTGATGTTCTAGAGGCCTCATGTAGAGCTGCTGTTACAGGATCAGTCATACGTAGGCATGCCTGGCTCAAGGAACAAGCTTTGCCTGATCATGTCAAAGCTAAATTACTAGACGCCCCTCTTCAAAAGGATGTATTATTTGGTGCTAATGCTGAGGAGGTATTAAGGAAAATAGAGGAAAAGGCTAAATCAATGCAAACTGTGAAAGATTTTCTACAGGTACAACCCCCACGTTTAGTAGAAATTGGCCTTCCAAAAACTGGTCCTTTCCTGCCACGGACAGACCCCAAAGAGGCAGATACAGGCGCCCGAGGGGCAGAGGACAATCCCAAGGATCGTTTAGAGGCAGACAATGGCAAGCTCCTACACAAAGAGGTGGTGAGGATAACTCGCAATCTTTCAGAAAGCAAACCCAATGACTTTCCCCTTTGCATGCCAAGCAAGTCTCAAATGGCAGCCCCTTAGGAGGAAAGCTGGCATTATTTTCAAAAATTGGCATATTGTCACAAAGGACAAATGGATCCTGGACATTATAAACAGAGGCTACAAATTCCATTTTCACACCCTTCCAAAAATGAGAGGCATGCCAAACCTGCCACACAATCAAAGGGCAGAGGCACAAAGGCAAATTACAGATCTCATAAGCATGAAAGCTATTCAAGAGGTACCTACGCACGAACAAGGTCAAGGTTTTTATTCCAGGCTATTTCTGGTACCAAGGAAGGGAAAAGATTGGAGTCCTATTTTGGACCTATCCATCCTAAACACATTTCTACTCGTACCAAAATTCAAGATGCTCACTCTACAGTAACTTCTTCCCATGCTGGGCAAGGAGTCTTGGCTGGTAACACTGGACCTCAAGGAGGCATACCTGCATGTCCCAATCAGACAAAATTGCAGAAGGTACCTCAGATTTCTTGCAGGTTCAACCCATTATCAATTCTCTGCATTGCCCTTTGGCTTATCTACTGCGCCCAGAGTATTCACGAAATGCCTGGCATCAGTAATTGCCTACTGCAGACTTCAAGGGATACAAATATACCCCTATTTGGACGACTGCCTGATCCAAGCGGACAGCAAGCACATTCTTCTGAAACATCTGGCTTATGTAATAATGTTGTTGAGCTCTCTGGGATACACAGTCAACAAAAAGAAATCAAGGCTAATACCCTCTCGGAAGATAATTTTCCTGGGTGCCAATTTGGACACAAACACCCAGATGGCCTACCTCACGCCAGAGAAGCAGGGGCAACTAATTTAATACTTCAGAGCACTAGCAAATTGCACCAGGCTGACTGCAAGGAAAATCCTGCAGGCTCTGGGATTCATGGCATCTTGCATCTTACTAATCCCATGTGCAAAGCTGCATATGAGGAAACTACAATGGTACCTGAAAAACATATGGTCTCAACACAGCCACAGTTTGGAAACAATAATACCACTAATTCCATGTCTGCAAAAGGAATTCCTGTGGTGGGCTCAAGCATGTCAAACAAACACAGGTCTTCCATTCAGCAAGCCTCAAGCAAATCAAGTCATCACAACAGACGCCTCGGACTACGCCTGGGGGGCGCACATGACAGATCGGTGCATTCAGGGCAAATGGTCCCAAAAAGAAAAGCACCTTCACATCAATCAAAAGGAAATGCTAGCAGTAATAAATGCTATTATAGCTTTCAAGGACCTTCTACAACCAGGTCAACTATTGATAAGAACGGACAACACCACAGTTATGTGGTACATAAACAAACAGGGAGGAACACATTCTTACCCCCTATGCAGAACTGGCCATGTCACTTTAGAACATGGCCATGGACTTACAAATGGAATTACAAGCACAGTACTTGCCAGGCAAGGAAAACACGCTGGCAGACAACCTAAGCAGGAATATGACAGATCCGCACGAATGGAAACTGCATCCAAAAGTTTTTACAGAAATAATCCAAGAATGGGGAAGGCCAGACATAGATCTCTTTGCCTCCCACAAAAATCACCAATTGACAAAATTCTGCTCAAGGATTTTCCATCCAAAGGCCTGGAGAGTGGACGCTCTCTCTTTCAGTTGGACATCAATGACAGTTTATGCCTTCCCACCTCTTCCTCTGCTGCCCAAAGTTCTATTGAAAACCAGAGCAGACAGACCAAAGATGATTCTCATTGCTCCGGACTGGCCAAGGCAACACTGGTACCCACTCCTGAGGAGCCTGACGCATTCCCACCATGGACCCTGCCTCTAATGCCTCTTCTTCTGACTCAGCACAGCTTCAAAACTCTTCACAGCCAGCTAAAAACACTCAATCTAGCTGCATGGAAGATTCCTTAGCATCACAACAGGCCCTACTCTCCAAGGAGGTGCAGGATGTCATTTTGGAGGCCAGAAGGCCATCAACTAGAAAAGCTTACTCCGCAAAATGGAAACGGTTTTGTGTCTGGAATGAGAAAAAGGGCCAGGATCCTGGAAAACTGAATTTACCTCAAATACTACAATATTTGGCTGAGCTGCTAAGCAGTGGACTTTCATTCTCCTCCATCAAAATCCATGCCTCAGCCATTTCTGCAATATACAACACTGATCCACCTTTATTTTCTCACCCTCTCTTAAGACAGTTCCTCAGAGGGGCTAAGAATCTAAGACCTCCAAGAAAACAACCAATACTTGCTTGGGATCTTAATTTCATTCTGAAAAAACTGACCTTGCCTCCCTTTGAGCCAGCTGCCTCATCAGATTTGCAATATTTGTCCTGGAAAACAGCTTTCCTTCTGGCTATCACCTCAGCTCGTAGAGTTTCAGAACTACAGGCTGTCATGGCTGTCCAGCCTTTTATCATCTTCCATCAGGACAGAGTTTCCTTATGAACCAACCCGTCCTTTATGCCTAAAGTGGTATCCAGGGTAGCTTTAAATCAGGCCATACATTTACCTACTTTTTATCCTACTCCTCAAAACAAAGGGGAGAGATTACTACATTCCTTGGACATCCACAGACAACTGCGTTATTATTTGGACAGAACAAAGACTTTCAGAAAATCAGAACAGCTCTTTGTGTCCTATGCTGTAGGAGCTCAAGGGAAGCCAATTTCCAAACAGACAATCTCAAAATGGATAGCCCGCTGCATACGCTTTTGCTATTCCTTTCATGGCAAAACTGAACCTACAGGCATTAGAACCCATTCCACCAGGGCCACAGCCACCTCTGCAGCTTTCCTCAGAGGAGTTCCTTCCAAGGATATTTTGGAAGCAGCCACTTGGAGTTC
>NC_056726.1:906193751-906281251 GCF_019279795.1 Protopterus annectens
TACAGGGATACTAATAAATGTACTTGGTAGCAGAACACCTTAGATTAGATGACCTTCTTTAAACTTGTGTTATTAGAACTGATGACATACGTTCCAAACATTCCGGTTAAGAAAGTTGTTAAGTCGTCAGCTGATTACCAGTTGATGGTCACTTGGGTCTAACAGCCATTTTACTAGCTGCACAGACACAGAAAACCCTGTTGTATGATGAGGTGTCCTGAGAACACAGTATTTTTGTGCAAGATGAGTTTAACTCCTACTTCTGGAAGAGCTGCTACTGTATATCTGGGAGGGCCAGGAAGAGAATACAATGAGCACTGCTCAACACCTAAGTAGTTATGGCTGAAAGGTGGTCGATGCCTGACATAACAGTAACCTTAGGAACCACTTGGGGACACCATAAGTTAGGAAAGCCCTCAAGTTAAGGAAAAGTCAGTCACTGCAAAACTGGCAAGGGGGTTTCCAGATTTGATAAGTAAGTAGTAACAAAACAAAACACTTGTGGATAGGATGTTTTGGTGTGGATGGAGTCTGGCAAGACCATGGAAAATGACTTTCATATGACCTGTTGTGGAGTGCACTAGTCTTTTGAAATCATCCAGGAGTTCAAGACAGTGAACAGGGACACTGCCTATGCTGTTCTTAGCAAGGGTTGAGAAATGCTGATTTCATCTGTGGACATAGTAAAGAAGTGGAAGAAACACTTTGGTATGCTACTGACTCTGGTAAACATGGCCTCCTCTGAGCAGCTGGTATAAGAAACATTTGGTGGGACTGGTTCCATTTCTTTAGATTAGGTTATTGCAGAGATTAAACAGTTCCACTGTGGATGAGTTGATGTGATCTGGCTGGAAATGCTGAAGGAGCTGTTCATTGGTAAATGTTGTCATTGTTGTATGGCGGCTAGTGATAGTACTTCTGGACTGGCAAACTAGCAAGCTGGTTCCTATTTTCTAAAGACAGGAAGGGGACAAGAGGTTGTGTTTCAGTTGTGTAGGGGTTATGCTTCTTATCCTCACGGGGAAGCCTGTGCCAGGTTGCTAGGTAAGAGCCTTCACCTGACAGTGGTGCCTCTGGAGCACTATGGATTTCATCCTGCCCATAGGACAGTGTTAGCAGCTTTCTTTACGCTTACACAGATAATATAGGGATCAAAAGAGTTTGCTGGTACTGTGTACATGTGTGTTGTGAATCTGAAAAAGTCCTATGACCATGTATCCCCAGAATGTCTTGTGAAGGATGTTCCAACAGTACAGGGTTCCAACAGTATTGTTTTTGGCTATTCAGTCACAGTGGGAGATGTGTAGTGTAGGAAGAAGAGGAACTTTTTCTTGAACTTTCATGTGAGTGTGTGGTCAGCCAGAAGATTATAAATAGAACTGTTTAGCAGAATGTTTGATGAAAAGCTCTTTGAGAAGTGCTGGTAAGATTTTGGTGAGTGTCCTTTAAAAAGAGAAGTCAGATTGCATTGTAGAAGTGCCTACTGCACCTACTAGCTGGCAAGCATACTGAAGGGGGTGAGCTGCTGAGTAGTTATTTCAGTGCAATAGTGAAAATGAAACTCTAGGTTTTGATTGTGAGTTAGTACGATATAGCTGCAAGAAATACTTAAGTAGTGGTAAAGGCATAAGAATACTGCAGTGGTGGTGCTGCAGTAGCGTTGTCGCCTCACAGTAAGACGTTCTGTTCGATTCTGAACTAGAGTGTCTTCTGTGTGGAGACATGCATGAATGGATATACCTTCATTGAAGGTTGTGCGTCAGGGCTGGCAACTCGGCATGTAAAAATCTACTGCCAATCATTAGCGGACCGGAGTTCCGCTGTGGCGACCCCTAACCGGGAAAAGCCAAAAGACACAACAAGTGGTAAAGGCATAAGAAGAAAGTGTTACAGGTTGCATAGGAAAAACTAGTAAATAAAGTCATTGTTCTGCCAGGAAATGAGAGTGCCTTCACCCACTCAGAAATTATTCCTGTAGTCTGTGTCCTTTTTTTTCCTGTCACTTCTTTCCATTTTCATTTTGGTAACTTGGTAATCCAAATAAGACAAAATACTCATTTCAAAGGTGGCAGTACAATAAAGAGGCTTGCTTAGCTTGAGTCATAGTACCACTGTGGTCTGATAGTCTTCAAATCCAGGAATATGACCCATGCCACGAACATTGCCTTCGTGTGTGATTGATAAACATTATTTATAAAACTTCCTGTGCAGGTAACTGACTTATTAACAATCATTTTGTCATTCTAGTTTTGTTGCAGTTCTATCATTTACTGCCTTTGTCACGATAAGATTCTGAGTTACACATGCAGTTGAGAAAAAAGTCATGTGTTGTGTGTGTTTATTGGTGCGTGCTTGTGAGAGCAGACAAATGCACGTGTGAATGCATACTTGGGTATAATACTTGTATTACAGTAAAAACTTGTAGCATTGTTACGACTGTGGATCAGTATAAACACAGTGGTTCATGAACTGAGAGAAACAAAATACTGGTGATTAAAGAACATGTGTATTTTATTGTGAAACTGTTGCTTAGTAAACACCATAGATAGAATTTGTTGACGAAAACTGTTGTGAATCAGATTTTTGTTCTCTGTGTGTACTTCATTCCGTAGCTTTCCTTAAATGAACCTGCTGTTGTTATGGTTATTTTATGGCTCTTAAGGATCTGTAGCTCAGCAGGTTTTATAGCATTTTCTTGTTTTTACAATGCCCTTTATTTCTTGTGACAGTGACATGGGCTAGGTCTACATGTTTAGCAGGCACTGACTGATTATCCCACTACAGCATGGGCGTGCAACTTACCTGCCATAGCTAACAGCTGTATATTTCAGTTTGGATGGTGCTTGCAATTTAACTGAATGAGGTATACTAGATAAAACTAAGTGGCAAGTTTTCCCACTTTTATGTGAAAATGACAGCCAGGATTATTAGAAATATAAGTGGTAAAATTCTTATTAGGAAGTGAATCCATTGGCTTTCTAATGTATCTAACCTGGAAGTATGGTTAATTTAGCAGTGAATATGACCTCAACATGTCTGATAGTTTTTTCGGTAAGAAAGAAACTGATACCAGTAGAAGGAGGACTGTAAACTTGGTGCTGGATGTCTTGACTGATTGAACTATGGTAGTTTTTTCCCATCCATGTAGTTTAACAACAGTCTTAAAAATCACAAAACAGAGGCTCGCATGTGTTGCATAGTAAGAGTCAGCCATGGGCAGGATACTTAGCTAGCAGCTTCTTTTCTCCTGTCTGACATTTTACTTCAGATGTTGGTGGATATAAAAGGAGAATTAAGTGACTGTAGGGAAAATTTTCATAAAGCCAGATATGTTAGGGATACCTAGGTAGAAAGGCAGGTAGGGTCTAGTTGCACGTCTTTCAGCTCTTGGTACTTGAAAATAGAAGATTGGGGAATACAAAGTCCCAGTGCGTATAGGTCTAGCACCATCAAACATCAGTGGATAGTTAATGTTTAACACACCAGGTGCAGGAGGGGGACAGGGGCTTAGACTTGGTGGCTTAGGGAGTGAAGGGGATAGCATAGGTACACATATAGGACTGGGTTAAGGAGAGTTTGATGTTGGACATTGTTTTTTTTACTGGTAAGTGAGGTGATAAGTTTGTGCTACCTTTAAATGGGATTCATTTTTAACTAATGAGTCTTTAATATTGATTCTTGTAAGTTAAGCTTGGTTGGGACATTCAGTACCTGAATTGTGACTTTCAGTAGTTGAACTATACTTGAGATAGGACCTTGTAGCAAGCCAGGTTTCAAAGATTTCACCATGAGTTCAACCACGTTGTAGTATGCTAACATTGTGTGCTCAGTTTTCATAGTTCACTGAGATGAACCTGTAAATGAACAGATATGTCTACCCAGGTGCTAATTTTAGGGTCTATATTAAATCAGCGAATGCTTAAAAAAGCGAACGCTGATTCATCGACCCCATGTAAGCGAAAGCTTACAATCCCGAACACTTTGAACAGCGATTCTTTTTCCCCCAGGAAAAAAAATCGCTGTTCCAAAAAAGAAAAAGAAAAAAAAAACTTTAAAACATTACATAACATAAAGTGGGGGGCTTTGCCCCTCACACCCCCTGACGTGGGGGGGCTGTGCCTCCAACCCCCCTAGTTAAATATACCAACTCTGAGATCGCACTACAGTGACGAAAATGGCAAAATAACGAAGACAGCCAAGCAATTTCTTTCCCAGGGAAAGAATTCGCTAATATGCCGTTTCGTGCTTTCAAGTTCCATCAAGACGCGTTTGAAAGAATGCGTCTTCGATCATATAATAGGGAACCTCATTTTACTACTGTATTAGTTTTAAATTCCTTTTTATCAAAACATGCAAAAGCAGAGAAAGGGTAAGCATGCTGAGTGTATTAATGCATGTTAAAATATCTTTACAACACATACCTTTTTCACATTCTTGGAGTACTTTTTTAATCACTATGATTTGTCTGTTGTGTGGCTCTTTAGGATACTTCATTAATTAGGGTTAGACCTTTAAGCAGACCAAAGCAGTTTCAAGTAATGATAACAAGCATAAGCTTACCCAACTGTTTCACCATGTTTTCTGCTATGTAATAGTGATGTGAAATTTGTATTTTTACCCTTAATGGAATTAGAGGTGTTGTGTTTTTCCCTAACCAGAGACTGTAAAATTATCCTGAGCAGGGTTAAAAAATCCAGCTGCTATGTCAGACACCCACTTGCTTCATGGTTATTGTTTAAACAGTAGACTATTTCAAAAATTTTCATCCATCCTCGATAGAATGGCTGCATTCAGGAGGACCAGGGCCCAAACACACCCAAGCTACTGAAGAAATGACAAAACACAACCCCATGTGGAAATAGTATCACAACACAACAAATTCAGTACAGACAACAGTGACATACTAGCAAAATCAGTTTCTTCCATTGTCATAAATCTGCACACATTGCAGACCCTCAACAGTTCTGTCAAAATATTTATAAACTGGTAAATCCAGGAAAAGGGTTATTGTCCAACCCCAACCCCCAGTCTGATTTTAGTCCTTATGAAAGTGAATTGCAATGTAATGTCTATTTTTCTGTACTAGAGTCCTGCCACTACTAAGTAAACTAGTACTAGGTAAACCTCAGCGACTGATGCATACAGTCCATTCTCCAAATGATTGTCTCAAGTCTTAACTTGTTTTATCCAAAAACTTCTTGGAAGTAAAACCTGCTATCACATGTGCTGATAGCTTGCTTTCTGAGTACCTAACATTTTTAGCAGAAGCCATTCATTCCATACCCCAGTGTAATATTTTTGTCAGTTATTCAATAAAATGTGCTTGGGTCCAAAAGACTTGGAAGCATACCTCTTAACTGTCCACATTTTCGCAGAATGTCCAGAATTTTCCTCTTATTTTTTTGGTCTGTTCCTCATAAAACTTGTGGTTTTCTGACAAATCAAAGAGAATTGAGGTCACTAAATAATGGCAGTCATTTGAGTTTCAGACTTCATATCCTTCAGAAAGTATATAAGAATGGAAAATATGTAATTCTAGCAACTTTCTAAGCTTATAGAAGCAATAATTTAAATCTATCCCTATTTTCAGGCATTTGTCCCCCTATTATTTCTGGCTTTGTCCAGATTTTTTTTTCCATTGAGAGGTATGCTTGGAAGGTATCCATCCATTGTAATTCCTGTATACAAAGAGGGGCGGGGAATAATGACTTGTTAAGTTTCTGTCCTGTAGCCTTCCTTACATTATCCATGAAAATGCTTGCAAAATGCATTTGTAAATAACAATATATCACATCATTTCATAACCATCAGTAGATCAGAAATGGTTCTCCTCACTGTTACTGATTTCATACAGAATATGTTAGATGCAGGCAGCTTACTCTGTGCAGTTTTTCTTCATCTTCCCACGTCATTTAATTATGTGAACCACAACTTACATTTTCCACAATTTTCTTCTTGCTTTAGTTGCTGAGATTTTTTCAGCTATTTTGGTCAGATAAGCAGCCACATCTGCGTCTCAACTCATCTGGATGGGAGTTCCTCAAGAATTGGTTTCATCTCCTTGTCTGCTTTCCGTGTTTATGAGTAAAATGTCATCTCAGTATGTGGTTCAGCTGAGCTGGCATAATGTGCTGATGACGCCACACTGATACGCATTCTTTCAAACCATAACCAGTGCTCATTGTGGCTGGAGCATAATAATAATCCTATTTTTAGGGGCAGCCTAGGAGCAGTGATTAAGTGACTCAGTAGTCAAATGAGGACTGAGGGAATTAAACCATGTACTATAAGAACTACCGCTCACAACCTTAACCTGTGTGCCAACTGCCAGGGGTTCTTAATACTGCTAAAACTAAGCTTATGTTATTCATAGCGGATAACTGTATTGAAATTGACCAACCAGTGCACCAAACACTTTCTTAAAAACATTAAATAAAGATAATAGACCTCTAGAATTAGTTGGTATAACCGAAATCCTAGGACCAACAGTGAGATGCAGAACTAAAATCTGACCACCGCGTAAACGGATTAGTTCTCAAGACAAACCAAAGTCAGGGCTATATATAGGGTTAATCTCTTTGTAACTGATCATTTTGCTTGTCAGCTGCTCAGACCTGTCTCTCACCAGTTCTTGTGTATACAGCCAGTGTTCTTTCTAACCTATGTACAATTCAGATAATGAAATGCAGATAAGCTCATCACTGAGTTGCCAAATTCCCCTTCAAACTGTATTGTAAAACCCATTACTGCATTTCTTTAAAACAAATAACACCGTCTATGCTCCTTTCATTTCAGTAGCACATTCCATCTTGCATACATCTGAAAAGTACCATGCCATTATTTTTTTTCTGAGCTGGTGATCTCCCTATCTCTCCACCCTATATTAGAATCTCTGCATTTTATGCAGACACCAAAAAATTGCATAAATGTCTGGATCTGCAAATGTAATGTTGAAAGCCTCAGACAGTCTTCTCTTAAAATGATGTCACATTCCATCTAAAACCATTTTCCAGAATGCATTCAAATGCTTGTTGCACCAAAGTATAATACTTGTAAAGTTTGTTTAGGCATATCTATTTCTTCAGGTCAAGTCTAATGGACTAGCTTCAGTATTTACTCGTGGTCAGTTTTCTATGTAGCGCAGAGATGATGATTTATATTTTCATTGCTTCTGACATGGTATCAATTCTCTTACCTTATTAGTGCCTACTAATGATTGCTATTGATGATGAATAGTTTCCCTTATCTATTTTCTGTACACTATTTCTCTTCGCTAATTTCTGCAGTCATTGAGGAAAGATGTATTGCTGCTTACTATTATACCAACAAAAGTGACACTAATGTGTTGTAAATGTGATTTCAGATTGTATGCATTTATCTCTTTTTAGGTCCTGTAGAAGTTACAGTAGCAAATTATGTTTATTTGTGGATGCTTTTCCTCCAGTGCCTTCACCCACTCATAAATTCAGTCTCCAAAGATAGACCAACAAACAAGCAATGTTTATCCAAGGACTGAGAAGTTGAGACACATTTACTAATAAACTGTTCACTGTTGCTGTCTCATAGTAAATGTAATATTCTCGTGACTGTAGGTGAGATTGCATAAACCTATTTCTGGCAAAAAAAAAAAGGCAGCGGTATTAGCTTGAGCACTAGATATCCTACATTATCTTCAGTGATTAAATGTTCCTGCTCCAAGTCAAGCTCTACCGTTAAGAACTGCACTGAAAAGTACATTTGTGTGTGTGTGTTTATGTGCTCATTTAATTATGAGCTCTTCTGTCTTACCAGTGCTTATAAACAAAATAAGCACTTATTTTGTCAGACGTTGAGTCCATTGGGCCGTGCTTAGATAGTCATGTATCAGAAAATGAGAAAATATTAACTGTAGCTGTACAACACCATATTCGGTGATGTTCTCATTTTCTCTTGAAAGCTTCTGCCTTTAATTTTTTTTTCTCTGAAACTCCTTTGTCTTTTCTACCACATGCACTCGCACAAGTCATTGATGCTTATTTGACGCTGGTGGCTTTAGTTAAGAAGTAATTAGAACCAATTAGGAGCAGCTGGAATTTAACTGTCTGCCTTACAGCTACTTGTGCAGTGTCCTGATAGTTGTGTTTACCAGTCTTGCTTTGTATAATTGGAGGTGTCTGTTGCTGCCATTACTATTCAGCTAAAATTGGTTTGCTTACACTAAACAATAAACCTTGAAAAAACAAAAAAATCTGAGTTGCTGACAGAGTGCAGTTTTTTTTAAATACTTCAGTTTTTTAATATTGAGTAAAATGATAAATAACATTACATTGTCATTAGAGCCCTGCTGTTGCTATGGGTTATGTGTAATGTACAGCTTAATGTTTCACTTTTATAGGAACAGCTTATGTGTTCATTGTAGTCTTACATTAGCATAAATGTTTTCATTTGTTGTATACTATTGTTATATCTGAAGAAAACAGTTATGAGCTCTTTCTTTAATCAGAGTATTCCAGTATTTCGAATTACTCATTGTGAAAATGGGACAATGCATAATGTATAATGTATAATAAACTTTATTGAAACATTTCAGCTTTCTCACATCCAGCTCTGGGTTACTAAGTCCATGTAGGCTGTTGTGATTTTGCAACACATCTTCTAGGTTCCTGTACATAAGCTGAACACTGGTTGGATATGAACATATAGCAGGAGTAGCTCAAAGAAGCATTTTCAAATTTTAGTATTTAGGTTTATCATACATTTTCTGTAAATTAATACATGCTGTTTTCCCATCACAGAGGATGTTTCGGCAGATCCAGCGGGTGGGAGGTGGCTTGCCGACCTCCTTACAGGCACCTACTAGAGTGTAGGCAATCATCTGTATCAGAGGTCAGGCATGCTCGCTATGATAGGAGCACATGGCATTGCTGAGGTGGGGGAAGTAAGTGTGCATGAGAATGCACATGTTACTCCCCTAGCTAGGCAGCTATTGTGAGTTAGTCAGCTGCTCAGCACGAGAGAGGAACAGTCCGTAGAAAAACTCATTCAAGATGTCCCACAGACTAGAAAAGATCACAGTACTAAAGAACACAAATGGACTCTGACCGATTCTAGATTTACGTGGCCTAAAGAACTTCATATCAAAAGAAGCCTTTTTGGTTGGTCATGTTGCAGTCAGATGTTCTTCGTGTTTCACTGTTGCAGTCATCACACTTGGGTTATCTGCCTGCAGGTAGCCCTCAGTCGGCCCAAATACCAGAGTCTTGGGATTTCTGTGTTGGATGCGGTCGCTTCTTCCATGACATCAAGACTATAAAACTTGCAGCCGACGCCATTACACCAACTTTTCTTGCAGAGTGGAGCCTGAAGCAGAAGCAGTTTGCAAGTGCTGGTCAGCCGCTACCTGAAATTTTCGTTATTCGAGTTTCAGACCTTAAGCCTTCTAAAGCTAAGTACCCTGTTGGGGATCGTTTTTTCTTGCTCGAACTGATGTCAGAAAAAGTTAATAATTGTCTTTCCTGTGGAAAGCAAATACCTCACAGAGATTTTCATTCTTACTGCGTCATCTGTTTAGGCCCAGACCACGATTTTCTTCGCTGTTGGTTTTGTGCCCTGTTCAACGCTCGAACTATTCGTTGCTGGGCTATCTTTGTCGCTAAATTCTTTCGCTTTTGTTCTCCGTATTCCGAAATGGCTTCGATAAGCCATCCGACTACCGATCTTCTGAAAATAATGTAAAGATAAAGACAGAGACAGACCGCATAGGTCCAGAACTGCTGACGACACGTCCATTAATGTTAAGCTAGTCGCCAGTCCGCCGGTATTCAGTGAGGTGCTTTCGCAGCCCCTGATACCCGCTTCTACAGATTCGCAGGCCTCTACTGAGACCCATTCAGAGTCTGGTATGCCGCGAGATGCTTCTTCGACTATGGAACCTACGGATGTTTCTACCTTGGATGGGTCCGGAGCTGCTGTGCAGGCACTGGCTTCTGAGGGTGTATTCAGACCTTCCGATGTCCGTATTAAACCAACTACTTCATTTCTGAATAAAACTACCGAATTTCTCAGGCCCAGAGTTCGCACTACGCCTAGGAAACCGATGACCAAAGCGCATTCTCAAGCTCCCATGCCACAGAAACAAATACTTAGAATGGCTGTAGACCTTATTAATTTAATTAGGGGAAGCTAGCCTTCCCTCTCCAAAAGATAAAGAATTGATTTTCCTTCTGATTCTACAGATCATGAGTCCGATGACTCTGACCCCTCAGATTACCAGGACATACCCTTATCTACCTATGAGGATTCAGATGCAGAGGATTCCATTCCCTCTGCCCCCCCCCGAGGACTTTTCTTTCGATGAAACCCCTGCATACCCTCCGAGAGCATTTCCACTGGGAGTGCCAAGACTACCCACAGTCCAAAAAGAGACTCGGAATTTTTAAACTTGCCTCTGCACAGGCCTCTAGCAATCCACCCTGTTCGGGAAATTGTAGATGATGTCTTCATGGAATCCAGTCTTACCCCTGATACTTTGCCACCAGCTCCTAGAATGCCCGACAGGTACTACAGAGTACCTGACTCTCACAAATTTCTATTTAAAAATCCCACTGCGGATCCAGAGACCATTTCCCAGGGACCTAAAGGTATTAAGGGTACTACAGCCAAAAACCCTACCCCTTCGGACAGGGATTCTAGGGCTTTAGACAGGTGGGGGAAGAAGGTATATACCTCTGCAACTCTTGCCATCAGGGCTTTAAATTGCCAGTTTCACATGTTGAAGTACCAGCAGCATGTTATGGAACTAATTAAACAAAAAATTATGTTGATTCCTGATTGTGCAGAACATATTTTGCAGTGTGGTCTTGATGCCTTAGAAGCATCTTGCAGGGCTGCTGTCACTGGGTCTGTTCTTAGAAGGCATGCTTGGCTGAAGGGACAAATCTTGCCACACCTTGTCAAAGCAAAATTACTAGATGCTCCATTAAACCAAGAACGTTTGTTTGGCACTAAAGCAGAAGTTCTTAAAAAGATGAAGAAAAAAGCTAAATCTATGCAAACTGTTAAAGATATCCTACAGGTGCAGTCACCTAGATTCAGTAGGCATTGGCCTTCAAAAAATGGGTCCTTTCCAGTCCCTCCGAGACCTTCTCAGTCCAAACCCAGGGGCAGCAGACCACTAAGACTAGAGCCTCAGGGTATGCGCAGATCTAAACAATGGAGTGCTCCCACCTCAAAAACAGGGAGTAGTAAGCCACCCTGTTATGGAAAAAGTTCACAATGATTTCTCCTTCAGCCTTCCCAGCCATGCCCAAGTATTTGCACCCCTAGGAGGAAAACTCGCCCTGCATGCAAAAAACTGGGAGTACATTACCCAGGACAGATGGGTCTTAAACATTGTATCCCAGGGATACAGATTCTACTTCCACTCACTGCCAACCCCAGGTGGATTGCCAGACCTCCCCCCAAACCAGTGGGCAGAGGCCCAAAAGCAAGTACTTTCTCTTCTCAGTGTCAGGGCTATTCAGCCTTTTCCAACAGAGCAAAGGGGACAGGGTTTCTACTCCAGACTCTTTCTGGTGCCCAGAAAAGAAAACTCTTACTCTCCAACAGCTGCTTTCTGTGCTAGCCAAGGACTCCTGGCTGGTCACCCTAGACATAAAGGAAGCTTATCTGCACATCCCCGTAAGGGAATCTTGCAGGAAATATCTACGTTTCAGGGCAGGCTCTATGCACCATCAGTTCTCTGCACTTCCCTTTGGCTTATCTACTGAGCCCAGGGTATTCACAAAATGCCTGGCTCCAGCCATTGCATACTGCAGGCAGAGAAAAATTCAAATTTACCCATACTTGGACGATTGCGTGATTCAGGCGGACAGTCAGTAATTGCTACTTCAGCACCTGACATTTGTAAAGAGACTCCTAACTTCTCTGTGATATACCATCAACGAAAAGAAATCACATCTGGTATCCAGCCAAAAAATTGTATTCCTGGGAGCAAGCTTGAACACAGCTTCACAGATGGCATCCCTCACTCCAGAAAAACAGGTTTATTTGACAAACTACTAGTCACCCAAACCCAGCTATCTGCAAGAAAAGTACTGCAAGCCCTAGGGTTCATGGCCTCATGCATTCTCCTAATTCCATATGCAAGACTGCATATGAGGAAACTTCAATGGTACTTAAAAAGTCTCTGGTGTTAACATTTTCAGGACCTGGAAACAGTGATTCCTATCATTCCTTTCCTAAGGACAGAGTTCCTTTGGTGGGCAGAGGCCTGCTACCACAATGAGGGATTCCCTTTCACTCAACCCCTCGCTGCCTAAACCCTGACAACAGATGCATCAGACTATGCATGGGGGGCTCACATGGCAGGCAGATGCATTCAAGGCAAATGGAGCCCAAGACAAATGCACCTGCATATCAATCAAAACGAAATGTTAGCTGTACAGAATGCACTGACAGCCTTCAAATACCTTATCCTTCCAGGGCAACTCTTGGTAAACACAGACAACGCCACAGTTATGTGGTACATAAACAAGCAGGGGGGAACTCATTCCTACCCACTCTGCAGGTTAGCCATGGCTCTGTGGAACACAGCCTTGAGCAATCAAGTGCACCTGCAAGCTCAGTTCCTGCCAGGCAAACAAAATTCACTGGCAAATGACTTAAGCAGAAATCTAATGGACCCACACGAGTGGAAACTGGAACCCAACTCATTCAAACTTCTAATCCACAGGTGGGGGGCACCAGAGGTGGACCGCTTTGCTTCCCCCCAGAACCATCAAGTGAGCAAATTTTGCACCAGAACTCCCCACAGCCAAGTATGGAAAGTGGATGCCCTATCCTTTACATGGGAAAACCTCTCAATCTACACCTTTCCCCCTCTGCCCCTCCTCTCGAAAGTACTACTCAGGATCAAAAGGACAGGCCAAGGACAATCCTTATTGCACCAGACTGGCTACGCCAGCACTGGTACCCACTTTTATGCAGTCTGCATTAGACCCCTTCCCTGCTGTCCCAGCAGGAGGGCCAGATTTTTCACCTTCAGCTGCAAACCCTGAACCTAGCAGCCTGGCTCATTCCATGAATACATCACCAGCAACCCTCAGCAAACAGGTGCTGGATGTCATCCTTGAGGCCAGGAGGCCTAGTACTAGGAAATCCTATTCAAAAAAGTGATAAAGATACTGTTGTTGGAGCCAGTCTCAGGGAAAGGACACAACTGTGCCCACCTTACCTCAAATCCTAGATTATCTAGAGAACTGCTCCACAAAGGCCTATCCTTCTCTTCTATTAAGATTCATGCCTCTGCCGTCTCAGCTCATTACAATACTGAGCCACCCCTCTTCTCTCACCCTATGGTCAAACAGTTGCTGAGAGGAGCTAACTGTCTAAGACCCCAGAGGAGAGCTCCCACTCCAGGCTGGGACCTTAACTTTGTACTAGAGAAGTTCACGCTTCCCCCCTTAGAGCCTGCTGCTACAGCAGAGTTAAAATTCCTCTCTTGGAAAACAGCCTTACTTCTAGCCATCACTTCAGCAAGAAGAGTGTCTGAGTTACAGGCCCTTATGGCTGTGGAACCCTTCATTATCTTCCATGTGGACAGGGTTTCCCTGAGGACTAACCCATCATTTATGCCCAAGGTGGTGTCCAGTGTGACTTTAAACCAATCCGTCCATTTATCAACCTTTTTCCCTAATCCTCAGAATAAAGGGGAAAGGATGTTGCACTCCTTGGACGTGCACAGGCAGCTTAGGGTCTACCTCTTCAGGACTAAACCTTTCAGAAAATCTGACCAGCTGCTAGTCAGCTTTGCTACAGGAGCAGAGGGCAAGGCCATTTCAAAGCAAACCATCTCCAAATGGATAGCACACTGCATCCATTTCTGCTACAAACACCATGGAAAACCTACCCCACAGGGAATCAGAACCTATTCCACTAGGGCTACCTCAACCTCTACAGCATTTCTCAGGGGAGTCCCTACCAGGGACATCCTGGAAGTTGCAACCTGGAGTTCTGTACACACCTTCAACAGGCATTACCACTTGCCTATCTTTTCTAAACCCAGAGCTGGATTTGCTACAGCAGTCTTGCAAGGCCTGCTAGCCAGCCCTAATACTTCTTGACTGCCTCCACCCTTCCTCAGCTTTGGAAATCAACCCAAGTGTGATGACTGCAACAGTGAAACACGAAGAACATAGTACGGTTGTGTACACTTACCATAAATGTAGATGTTCGAGTGTATTCACTGTTGCAGTCCTGGTTACCCTCCCTCCAGCCCCCTGAGTTTTCTATACTTTCTACCTATCCTCTTTTTTGATCATATCTTATGGCAGTGGTATTTACTTTTTAGTGGATGTGTTCCACACCATGTAATTGCTTCCTATTTTGGGGGCTCCTGACATCTAGGGCAAGAAAAACTGATGTAATGGCATCGACTGCATGTTTTATACCCATGACGTCAGGACGTCATGGAAGAGGCGACAGCATCCGAAGCAGAAATCCCAAGACTCTTGTATTCGGGCTGACTGATGGCTACCTGCAGGCTGATAACCCAAGTGTGATGACTGCAACAGTGAGTACACTCGAACATCTACATTTATGGTAAGTGTACACAACTGTACTTTCTTCCATGTCTATCAGAAGCGAAGTGGGTTTACTGTTTAGGCCTCCGGAATACCTACAAAAAATATCCAAGGAGTCTAGGAGGTGTCTACACTTCAGAGCCAAAGACAACCATAACCATTTCAAGACTCTTCCATTTGGGCTTATCATAATCTTAGGGTGTTTTGTGCCTGTAATTGTAGGGCATTATAAACTGCAGGTGGTGAAAGTGTTTTCCTATTTGAATGGCTGGTTTCTAGCCACTCCTTCATTGAACAGCCTGGTCTATGCTAGGCAGTCCCTGATCAGTCTATTTAATTCTTTAGAGCTCACAATGAATGCTGTTAAATCTCAGCTGGAATAGTCTAAGCTACTTATATTTATAAGCTGCAGGCTGGATATAATTGCATGCAGGGCCTCCTTACCCGTGGACAGGATCCCACCTCTTCAGTAATTTCTGTCTCAAATTGCCCACTCACAGCTTGTTACAGGCTATTTTTACCTAAGGACCCTGGGACTAATGGTGGCAGATACTGAGATACCTTTTGAGAATTTTTACATTTGACTACTTCAGTGTACCTGAAGAGAGTGCAGTAGTCACAGGTCTTGGATCAAATGTCATTACAGATAAGAATGTCTGAGATCTGTAGGACCCATCAAAATGGTGTTTGTATATCCTAAACCTGACACCTACATATCCCTACCCTTTTAGTGGCTGTTGCCATGAACACCTCTACTCTTCCAGGTGACATTGTCAAGGAAAAACTGTCCAAGGTGTATGGTCACATTTAGAGATCAGTTTGCACATCAGCATTCTAGAGATGAAGGTACGTCTTCCCACACTGCAAACAGTTCAGGAATCCCTGTTGCAGGGTGTTATAGCTGTTCACATTGACAGTGTCAGTGATTTGGTGTATCAACAGTTGAGACGGAATCCAATCCAGTTCGTTTTGTTGAGATGCATTGAGAGTTTATGAATAAACTGTGTTGATCAACAACTTTCTAATTCCAGATTAAGCCAACTCATTAGTGGAGAGACTCACCGATGCTCTCAGATGCCACAAGAATGGTCCCTCAACCCCTTGTTTTATTGGTTCCTGTACTGTCTTTGCATCTCACACAAACACCAGGTACAGCAGTTTTTTTCCATTTGTTCCCCCTCTGTAAGAATGCTGCAGGGATGCTTTTGTTCAGAAATTGATTCCTGAGTTCTTTTTACACTTTTTCACTTATTTCCTTTTGATGGTGAGGTTTATACAGAAAGAAAACCAGGTAGCTCACACACACACACACACACACGCACGCGCACACACACACACACACACACACACACACACACACACACACACACACACACACAGACACACACCTAAAACATAGTTATGCATGCGCTTTGTTTCTTTGGTGTAGAAGTAAGGTATTTTTTAGCTTTAGAACACAGGAATTAATCACGTGTTTTGTTATAGTGCTGAATTCTGGTTTTGTCTTACAGTGTTGCTTATGTGTTTGTAGGCTGTCAGTTTGTGGCTCAGTTATTTATTTGTGTCCATGAGATTGTTCCATTGTATGTCTAATAAAGCTTGTTTTGCAATATAATGCTGTATCTGTATTATTGTTGGTTAGCAGTGATGTGCACATTATTGGTTTTAGCTTACTGTATGGATGCCGTCTGGTAGATTGACTTTCCAATGATTTTTGCAAACACTTCCAGCTTGCTGTTGTACAAACATTGGAACCGGTAGATTTGTAATGACTAGTATTGTACCCCTGGCCCCTGAGGTTAAGATTTTCTTTACTGGATTCCCTGCTGGTCTGTTAAGGAGTTTGCACTGGCAGCTGTTAACGTCATCTGCAAAGGGAGTGGGTGTTCCACTAGCATTAAGTTCTTTGTTAATCTGCTTTTGCACCACCCAGCATTTTTTTCTTCCATTTTTCTTGATCTGATTTGCAGTTGCTGTAGATTGTGCTGCACAGCAATTTGAGGACAGCTGAACAAAGTCCAGGGCTTAGGCCAACCTTTATCTTAAGAGCAGAGAAAAAATATCAAATTTCAGTTTTAGACATTCGTTTTTAATGCCACTATTTCATTATCATATCAAAGTCGAAACTATTTAATTTCAAGGAACATGATGAGCTATATTGGTTATAAATCTAGAAATTAGTTGGTGTGATATATACAGCATGAATGTGTCAGAATTTGGTACACGTTTTTCTGTTTAGTATACCAAGCTGTAATCTACACTGTATGGTAAATCCTTAATTTTTCTCAAACATATCTGTTGGGCAGAGAGAGCTGTCATGGTCTAGTAGTACTAAAACTGTTAGTCTTAAACTTGAAGTTTAATGCACAAAAAAGGGATACTGTTTTCTTAAAATGAATTTTGTCAATAATATGTTATTAGCAAAATATGCTAGTTAGTTGGGCCAGAAGAGAAGGCATTTTGGAAATTTTACTAGTTATTCCTACATTGTAGAATGGACATACATTCTTGGTTTTTCAGAATTCTGATACATGATAGAAATAATGGGCTTAACGAATTTAATAAAGACTATATGCAATCATTGTTTTTTCTTTGTCACCTTTGTGTCTTCCTTGCCGATATGTTTTCAGTTGTAAGCAGTAACAACTGTCATTATATTGTGGAATTGAAAGATTAAATTAATAGATTAAATTCCATTTTTATCAGAAAATTCCATAACAATTTTGGAATTTGGACTGTTTGGGTACCAGAAAAACATGAGACTGCATGGAGCTTGGAATTTTAGACCAAAACATTTATTCATCATAAATTGAATTTATATCTTCTGTTTAGAATTGATCATATGTTTTACTCTGTATTATTTATTCAGTGTTCAGCACTTAGAATCTGTTTTAATTTTATTTATGCAAATGCACTACAAATTGTAATGAAATTACATAATTGGCTGGAACTTTCATTTTGGGATTGGGTATACTTGATGGAATGTCAACTCATGAAAATAATATTTTGTTTTTTAAATAACTGTAAGTCCATGTCTCTGTTGATGAGGCTTTTGTTTGTGTTTAACATTTGTTAACTAGGTAGATACACTGATCCAAAATAAACTATTTTTTGTCTCATCCTAGAAAAACAAACAGTTATGAAATATACCAAATAACAGTAGTGTGGAAATGTCAACCCGTTTTTGGTTAGATATTTGACTTTGTGCTACTGGAGCCACTGCTTACCTTCTGTTGTTTTGGGTGTGACTGAACACAGTCATCATTTACAGATGTTAACATCAAATTGACAAAGATGCTCCATAGTTCATTGTGTGGCACAGCCATCGTAGGTTCTCTGTAGACCATACAGCTGTATGTTTTTTTCCTGTACTTTTTCTGAGAATGTTGGAACAGGGGGAGGGGGTCTGCTATCCTTTACTTTATTTATTTATTTTTATTTTATTTACTCTTTTTTTTTAAAGTAAATAAAGCTTCTTTGTAAGCATTCTTCTAAGATGCCCACCTTTCAGTGCTGTAGGGGGGTTGGGGTACATGTCCCTGGTGACAACTTATAGGAAGCACTAAATGTCATTAAAAAATGGTCGCTAGCTTACTAGTTGCCAGTTAAACAGTTGTGATGGTGATCACTTACTAGATAGCTTCTAAACTCACATTCAGTCTTTTTTTTTTACTTTTAAAAATATGAACAGATTGTTAGTTTACAATCTGTTTAGGGCAGCAGTGGTGGTACAGCAGTTAGCGTTACTGCCTCACAGCGGAATGTTCTCTGGTTCGATTTTTGGCTGGGGTGCCTTCTCTGCAGTGTCTGCATGTCCTCCCTGCAGTCATGTGGGTCATGCAGTTTCCTCCCACATCTGGATTGGACACTCTAAATTGGCCCTGCATGTGTGTGTATCTTCTGTGGAAGGTTGGGTGCCAGGCTGACAACTTGACACTGTTAAACTCCACTGCTGTTAGTTCTGTGCACCATTGTTCTGCTGTGGTGCCCCTAATGGGAAAAGATGAAGGAAGTTAGTTTACAAGCTGTTTATGAGCAGGTACAGATGTGATTGATACTGTTAAACTTTGTTTTTAAATATTTGATAGGGGCACCAAATGCATATGCTAGCCAGAGCACCAAATTCCTTTACTATAGTTCTGCCAGTTAGAATTAAGGAGAAGCACCATGTGTAGGAAAGGAAGGGACATTCTCGTGTGCCATGTTGTTATGCATGAAATTCCCCTCTCTATCGTATAAAACCATTTTGTGTATTACCAGGATGTAAACAAGTGTTGCTCCTCATGTTGTTACTTTGTGTCTTGTTGGCACTTGTCTGCTGCCTTTACCCACACTTTCAGTCACTTCACCCCTAGTCTAAGCAGTGTGCTTCTACACAACATTTTCCATTGAAATTTTGCAGCCACAGGAGCCTGAAATGATTAATTATATTAATTATTCCATAAATTAGTACAATATCGTTTAATCAAAAGATAATTAGAAGAGTGAAGTTTGTATAAAGTTGAACAACAGGACTTTAAAGTTCCACAGCACAGGTAATTTATTTCAAGTTTGTTGAGCATGTATGTATAGCACTTGTTATTATTTTTTTCATTCATCTGAGGAATTCTCTTCATTTCTGACCCAGGCCACAGCAGCTGTATGGCAAATCGAGCAGTAGCAGGTAAGATGATGATTAATTTCCAAAATGCAAACAGTGTTAGCAAGGATAGTTACATATCAGTATCATAACCTACAGCGTTTTTTGCCACTGGAGAAGTACTAAGTCAGATATGAGTGTAAATTTGTAAAGGTTTTTGGTACAGTAAGGATACTGTGGTATAAGTTATAGTCCTGTTCCAAGACTCTTTTTTTGGTTGTGCATATTACTTCAGGTGAAACTGAATCAAAGTAAACTCTTATATGTTAATAATGTGTATGAGTGTTGTGTGTACTTTTATTACTTTTATTGTTACAGCCTGTATGTCTTGGGCTGTAGCTGAAAATGGTCACTGTGCCAGCCCGGCCATCATTAACAAATGAATAAATCAAAGATGTTCATCGTGCATACAGCTGCAGTCATAACAGATGGGTTCTCCTGCCGTCAGGCGGGTCCTCGGTCGGCCGAATTCCAAAGTCTAGGTCCGGCGTCGGTTGTCGTCGCTTCTTCCCTGACCTCAGTGCGACAGGGGTATAAAGGAACCAGCCAACGCCATTTTCTTCAGTCTTTCTTGCCGCGCGGTGCCCGAAGCAGAAGCAGTTCGCAAGTGCCAGTCGGTCAGCTCCTGAAATTACGAAATTTGGAAACAAAGTCTTCTTAAAAGCTAAGTACCTCGTTGGGGAAACTTTTCTTGCCTCAGACCGATGTCAGACAAAGTTAATAATTGTATTTCTTGTGGGAAGCAAATACCGCATAAGGATTTCCATTCCCTCTGTATACCTTGTTTAGGCCCAGACCACGACGTCTCGGTTTGTCGCTTTTGTGCTACATTCAACAAACGCACTATTAAGCGTCGGGCAGAGTTCGCCCAGCATTATTTTGGAAAAGCATTTAACTATACTATGTCGTTGGATACTCCGACTCCGGTTTTGTCTAAAAAACGCAAAGACAAGGACCGACACACGAGGTCCGCGGCCTCTACCGACACCACGCCAAAGCCGACTACACGTGGTCCGGTTCTCAGTGAGGCGCCTACGCAGCCCCTGATTACCGACGACACTTCTTTGACGGTGTCTCCTGTGCCCGAGGTCGCAGGCTCCTCGGCCCACACCCCGACCGTCAGGTGGGTCCTCGGTCGGCCGAATTCCAAAGTCTAGGTCCGGCGTCGGTTGTCGTCGCTTCTTCCCTGACCTCAGTGCAACAGGGGTATAAAGGAACCAGCCAACGCCATTTTCTTCAGTCTTTCTTGCCGCGCGGTGCCCGAAGCAGAAGCAGTTCGCAAGTGCCAGTCGGCCAGCTCCTGAAATTACGAAATTTGGAAACAAAGTCTTCTTAAAAGCTAAGTACCTCGTTGGGGAAACTTTTCTTGCCTCAGACCGATGTCAGACAAAGTTAATAATTGTATTTCTTGTGGGAAGCAAATACCGCATAAGGATTTCCATTCCCTCTGTATACCTTGTTTAGGCCCAGACCACGATGTCTCGGTCTGTCGCTTTTGTGCTACATTCAACAAACGCACTATTAAGCGTCGGGCAGAGTTCGGCCAGCATTATTTTGGAAAAGCATTTAACTATACTATGTCATTGGATACTCCGACTCCGGTTTTGTCTAAAAAACGCAAAGACAAGGACCGACACACGAGGTCCGCGGCCTCTACCGACACCACGCCAAAGCCGACTACACGTGGTCCGGTTCTCAGTGAGGCGCCTACGCAGCCCCTGATTACCGACGACACTTCTTTGACGGTGTCTCCTGTGCCCGAGGTCGCAGGCTCCTCGGCCCACACCCCGACTACAGATACTGAAGCCACTCTTGGCGTTGAAACTCAGAATGTGGACAGGTCCACCTCCACTCAAGGTGTCTTCAGACCTTCCTCTTCTTTCTCCATCAAGGCTTTCACAAAGTCTAAAGCATCCATGCACCCTAAGAGACCAGCTACACAGGGCCCATCTCCAGGCCCCATGCCTAAGAAACAGATGCTTAAAATGGCTGAGAATTTAATTACTCTAATCAGAGGCTCTCAGCCCCCACCGGACAAAAGGCCCAGAGTGGAGGAAGATTCCTCCTCCTCTGATCAGGGCTCCATTATTTCAGAGCACTCTGATGATGAGGAACATTCTTACTCCCCTTTTGAAGACTCTGATGCGGAGGAGTCCATCCCTTCTGTATCCCCCCCCTGAGGATTACTCATTTGGGGAAACTTTGCATACCTTAAGGGAACACTTCCACTGGGAAGGCCAGGATTATTCAGATTCCAAGAAAAGGCTCAGGGAATTTCTCTTGTTACCTCAGCATAGGCCTCTGGCTATACCTCCTGTCTTGGACATCCTAGATGATGTTTACTCGGAGGCCTGTCTTAACCCGGACTCTGTACCTCCAGCTCCAGTTAAGCCTGACAGGTACTACAGGGTTCCTGACTCACACCAATTTCTTTACAAAAGCCATGCTGCTGACCCAGAAACCATCTCACAGGGCCCCAAGGGAGTTAAGGCCTCCATTGCCAAAAATCCATTGCCTTCCGAGAGAGATTCCAGATCCTTAGAAAGGTGGGGAAAAAAGGTATATACCTCGGCTACCTTATCCATGAGGGCCTTAAACTGTCAGTTTCATATGCTAAAATACCAACAGTTTTTGTTATCACAACTGAAGAGTAAAATGTCACAACCTGAACAACCAGACTTGAAGGAGTTGCAGGATTTGATGCATAGTGCAGAACAAGTGGGTAAGCATACCTTACAATGTGGTTTTGATGCTCTAGAGGCCTCATGTAGAGCTGCTGTTACAGGATCAGTCATACGTAGGCATGCCTGGCTCAAGGAACAAGCCTTGCCTGATCATGTCAAAGCTAAATTACTAGATGCCCCTCTTCAAAAGGATGTACTATTTGGGGCTAATGCTGAGGAGGTATTGAGGAAAATGGAGGAAAAGGCTAAATCAATGCAAACTGTGAAAGAATTTCTACAGGTTCAACCCCCACGTTTTAGTAGAAATTGGCCTTCCAAAAACTGGTCCTTTTCTGCCACAGACAGACCCCAAAGAGGCAGATACAGGCGCCCGAGGGGCAGAGGACAATCCCAAGGCTCGTATAGAGGCAGACAGTGGCAAGCTCCTACACAAAGAGGTGGTGAGGACAACTCGCAATCTTTCAGAAAGCAAACCCAATGACTTTCCCCTTTGCATGCCAACCAGGTTTCAAATGGCAGCCCCCTTAGGAGGAAAGCTGGCATTATTTTCAAAAAATTGGCATGTTGTCACAAAGGACAAATGGATCCTGGACATTATAAACAGAGGCTACAAATTACATTTTCACACCCTTCCAAAAATGAGAGGCATGCCAAACCTGCCACACAATCAAAGGGCAGAGGCACAAAAACAAATTACAGATCTCATAAACATGAAAGCTATTCAAGAGGTACCTACGCACGAACAAGGTCAAGGTTTTTATTCCAGGCTATTTCTGGTGCCAAGGAAGGGAAAAGACTGGAGACCTATTTTGGATCTATCTATCCTAAACACATTTCTACTCGTACCAAAATTCAAGATGCTCACTCTACAGCAACTTCTTCCCATGCTGGGCAAGGAGTCTTGGCTGGTAACATTGGACCTCAAGGAGGCATACCTGCATGTCCCAATCAGACAAAATTGCAGAAGGTACCTCAGATTTCTTGCAGGTTCAACCCATTATCAATTCTCTGCATTGCCCTTTGGCTTATCAACTGCGCCCAGAGTATTCACGAAATGCCTGGCATCAGTAATTGCCTACTGCAGACTTCAAGGGATACAAATATATCCCTATTTGGACGACTGCCTGATCCAAGCGGACAGCAAGCACATTCTTCTGAAACATCTGGCTTATGTAATAATGTTATTGAAATCTCTGGGATACACAGTCAACAAAAAGAAATCAAGGCTAATACCCACTCGGAAGATAATTTTCCTGGGTGCCAATTTGGACACAAACACACAGATGGCCAACCTCACGCCAGAGAAGCAGGGGCAACTAATACAATACTTCAGAACACTAGCAAATTGCACCAGGCTAACTGCAAGGAAAATCCTGCAGGCTCTGGGATTCATGGCATCTTGCATCTTACTAATCCCATGTGCAAAGCTGCATAGGAGGAAACTACAATGGTACCTAAAAAACATATGGTCTCAACACAGCCACAGTTTGGAAACAATAATACCACTAATTCCATGTCTGCAAAAGGAATTTCTGTGGTGGGCTCAAGCATGTCAAACAAACACAGGTCTTCCATTCAGCAAGCCTCAAGCAAATCAAGTCATCACAACAGATGCCTCGGACTACGCCTGGGGGGCGCACATGACAGATCGGTGCATTCAGGGCAAATGGTCCCAAAAAGAAAAGCACCTTCACATCAATCAAAAAGAAATGCTAAGCAGTAATAAATGCTATGAAAGCTTTCAAGGACCTTCTACAACCAGGTCAATTATTGATAAGAACGGACAACACCACAGTCATGTGGTACATAAACAGGGAGGAACACATTCTTACCCCCTATGCAGACTGGCCATGTCACTTTGGAACATGGCCATGGACTTACAAATGGAACTACAAGCACAGTACTTGCCAGGCAAGGAAAACACGCTGGCAGACAACCTAAGCAGGAATATGACAGATCCACACGAATGGAAATTGCATCCAAAAGTTTTACAGAAATAATCCAAGAATGGGGAAGGCCAGACATAGATCTCTTTGCCTCCCACAAGAATCATCAATTGACAAAATTCTGCTCAAGGATCTTCCATCCAAAGGCCTGGAGAGTGGGCGCTCTTTCTTTCAGTTGGACATCAATGACAGTTTATGCCTTCCCTCCTCTTCCTCTGCTGCCCAAAGTTCTATTAAAGACCAAAGCAGACAGACCAAAGATGATTCTCATTGCTCCGGACTGGCCAAGGCAACACTGGTACCCACTCCTGAGGAGCCTGATGCATTCCCCACCATGGACCCTGCCTCTAATGCCTCTTCTTCTGACTCAGCACAGTTTCAAAACTCTTCACAGCCAGCTAAAAACACTCAATCTAGCCGCATGGAAGATTCCTTAGCGTCTCAACAGGCCCTACTCTCCAAGGAGATGCAGGATGTCATTTTGGAGGCCAGAAGGCCGTCAACTAGAAAAGCTTACTCCGCAAAATGGAAACGTTTTTGTGTCTGGAATGAGAAAAAGGGCCAGAATCCTGGAAAACTGAATTTACCTCAAATACTACAATATTTGGCTGAACTGCTAAGCAGTGGACTTTCTTTCTCCTCCATCAAAATACATGCCTCAGCCATTTCTGCAGAATACAACACTGATCCACCTTTATTCTCTCACCCTCTCTTAAGACAGTTCCTCAGAGGGGCTAAGAATTTAAGGCCTCCAAGGAAACAACCAATACCTGCTTGGGATCTTAATTTCATTCTGGAAAAATTGACCTTGCCTCCTTTTGAGCCAGCTGCCTCATCAGATTTGCAATATTTGTCCTGGAAAACAGTTTTCCTTCTGGCTATCACCTCAGCTCGTAGAGTTTCAGAACTACAGGTTGTCATGGCTGTCCAGCCTTTTATCATCTTCCATCAGGACAGAGTTTCCTTACGAACCAACCCGTCCTTTATGCCTAAAGTGGTATCCAAGGTAGCTTTAAATCAGGCCATACATTTACTTACTTTTTATCCTAATCCTCAAAACAAAGGGGAGAGATTACTACATTCCTTGGACATCCACAGACAGCTGCGTTATTATTTGGACACAACAAAGCCTTTCAGAAAATCAGAACAGCTCTTTGTGGCCTATGCGGTAGGAGCTCAAGGGAAACCAATTTCCAAACAGACAATCTCAAAATGGATAGCCCACTGCATACGCTTTTGCTATTCCTTTCATGGCAAAACTGTTCCTACAGGCATTAGAACTCATTCCACCAGGGCCACAGCCACCTCTGCAGCCTCCCTCAGAGGAGTTCCTACCAAGGATATTTTGGAAGCAGCCACTTGGAGTTCTGTGCATACCTTCTCCAAGCACTACAACCTACCATTATACTCCAAATCTAGAGCAGGTTTTGCCACTGCAGTCTTGCAGGGCATTTTGGCTCCTCCTAGTTCCAGCTAGTGCCTACCACCCCTTTCTTAGCTTTGGGATTCTACCCATCTGTTATGACTGCAGCTGTATGCACGATGAACATAGTACAGTTTTGTACCTACCATAAATGTAGATGTTCGAGTGCTAATACAGCTGCAGTCCAGGTTTCCCTCCCTCCTTCCCCTCTTGGGACAGGCATATAGGCTAACACATCCTCATACAACCTGATTGGGGTTTTCATTTATGATGTATTTGCTTGCAACTACTGTATTTTGATTATATAGCACTGCATTATCACACAATTTTATTATTGCCTTCCTTCTGGGGGCACCTGACATCTGGGGCAAGAAAAACTGAAGAAAATGGCATCGGCTGGTTCCTTTATACCCCTGTCGCACTGACGTCAGGGAAGAAGCGACGACAACCAACGCCGAACCTAGACTTTGGAATTCAGCCGACCGAGGACCTGCCTGACGGCAGGAGAACCCATCTGTTATGACTGCAGCTGTATTAGCACTCGAACATCTACATTTATGGTAGGTACAAAACTGTACTTTTTAAGGCTTTCTTGCATATTTCCAATTGTTAGCTATAGATTCAGTAATTTTATGTGCCAGAAATTTCTTAATGGGTGCTTCCTGCCTGACACAGTTAATTTCTGGCAGGACTGGAGTTTTATTGGAAGGGTTAGTGTGTGCTGCCATCATGACCGTTAAAGAAAAGGAACAAGGTAACTAAGAGTAAATAAAGTAAGATGGAGGCTGATTTGGATATGAAAGAGTATTACAAAAGGGAACGCTCAGTGGTGTTACAGATGTATGAAGAAGCATTCCCCAGCCAGGGTACCACAGACGCAACCTTGCATAGAGGAGTAGCAAGGGAGTTTTGCAAGTCTTTGTAAAATTACAGTTATGGGCAAATGGAACAGGAGAAGGTCTATGGCCAGAGATTTGTGTCCAGAGATTAAGTGAATTAAAATTCTAGGACTTTTTTAATCATTTTATAATTAGTATCATATGGGTACAAGAGAAGGCGAGGTGATAAGAGTAAAGGTTGAGTATGGTGAAAATCAGACTTAAGTCTGTCACTGAGAGCCTGAACAACTTGTGCAGATGACTTGATTACTTCTGCTTTGTGCTCCATTTTCTTAATTTTTCAAAATTTTCAGAAAAATTCTTATCAGAAGTTTAAATGTTTTAGTTTGAGGAAATCTGGAAGAAAGGTTGAGGGTCCTTGTTATTGTATCTGAAGTCCTGGAAAAGTAAGTAATTCTGTAGGACCTTTCTAAGGTGCCTTTTGGATGACATAAAATCCCAAGAACAAGGCACTCGGGAGTATTATGGGAATCAGCCTTACAGATTAAACATTTCAGGGGCAGTTATTGTGAATAAGCATTACTGTTGAAAAACAAAGGCCTGAACAAGACACAACACAACAGAAAAATAAGTTCCTAAGAAAATGATGAAAAAAAGTACTGTAATAAAAGCAGAAGTATAAGATAAGTATGACAATTAAAGACATCACATGAAAGAGAACAAACACAGTTTCATCTCAAAAATATCTTTATGTTCAAAGAAGCATGGGGACAAAGTCTTTAGAGCAGAAAATGTCTGAAGTACTGTGGAATAGCACTGGATTATGTTAGCAAGATTTAGAAACCCGTGAGTGTTGTTTGCTGAGAAGTTCTGAGGCCTACTGTGCCAGTTCTGCCTTTCCCGCTGCTGGATCTCTGCTACCAAATCA
This sequence comes from Protopterus annectens, assembly GCF_019279795.1. Taxonomy (NCBI): domain Eukaryota; kingdom Metazoa; phylum Chordata; order Ceratodontiformes; family Protopteridae; genus Protopterus; species Protopterus annectens. Next base: position 906,220,772 of record NC_056726.1, read on the forward strand.
GCATTATAATGAGTACACGTAACTGTGTGTGTTTGTGTGTGTATTGTCAGAGATTTACCTACTAGACCTTCAAATTTAGCTGTGATGTGCAGTAAAATAGTCACCTTTTGTAAACTGTCTCTGTTGCTAAAGAGATACTCGTACTATGGAATAGCACTGGATTATGGTTGCAAGATTTAGAAACCCGTGCCTGTTGTGTACTGAGCAGTTCTGGGGTCTACTGTGCCAGTTCTGCCTTTCCAGCCGCTGGCTCTCTGCTCCCAAATCAGCATTATAATGAGTACACGTAACTGTGTGTGTTTGTGTGTGTGTGTATTGTCAGAGATTTACCTACTAGACCTTCAAATTTAGTTGTGATGTGCAGTAAAGTAGTCACTTTTTGTAAACTTTCTCTGTTGCTAAAGAGATACTCGCTGTAACACATTTTTAGAGTGCATTACCTAGATGAATACTGTTGATGTTGTTGTACCTGTGTCATAAACTAATGTGTAAGCCATTTGTTTTTGGAATGTGACTCTTAAGGTGTAGTATGTAACGCAGATATGAAGCAAAGGGTGTTGCTTAACAGAAGAGGTTTGAGAAAGGTTCCTATATTGTAGAGGTTTTCAAGTTGGGCTGCTGCTGGCCACTTTTACATCATTTTGGCAGGAAGAGTTTACATCAGATTATGTTTCTTAGAGATGTTGCAGTTTATCAACATTGCAGCTGTAATAGCGGATTTAGTATACAAGAAAATTATTAGGTTATGAGTGATTAAAACATGAGACTAAAGACTGAGCTTTTATTTTCAAAAAGAGCTGGGATGTTGTTGGGCACATCACATCTGTTTGTGTCTTGTAGTTCCTGTTCTGTGTTTGTTGGATTAAATATAGAGGATAATGTCAAATATGATAACTTTCAACCTGTGGGGTTCTTCCGTAGTCTAAGGGGTCCATTCAGAGCTCCCTCTTGAGGTTTTTATTAACATTAAAATGCTGGCCCCCTTGAAGGTGCCTCAGAGATCTGCAAAAACACATTCTTAGAAGTGGTTAATGTATGCTGGTTGTGTTTTATTTACAATAATCCTCAGAACACAATTCAGTTCAGCCTTTTGGCAGTCCTCCATACTGCCTGAAAGGAGAGTGCGCTGTGTGTGTGCGTCGTGTGTGTATGTGTTATTTGTGTGAGCATGAGTGTGTGTGCTTTTGTATGCATGTGTCCTATGATGGGTTGGTGCACTATTCAGGATTAGTTTGAAGCCTTGCCCCCACTGAAAGCTGAGTTAGGTTAGGCACGATCTTGAACTACATTAAAGCTGGTTACTGGAGAAAGCATAAAAAGAACAAATTACATCTGCTGGGTTATTATATAAATATAACTATTGAAGTATTGTAAAATTATTGTAGAATTACATGGCCACAGTAGTTTTAAGTGAGTGGGATTTGTCGAGCATTGTTATAATTTTCCCTAGGGTTCAATCACCACAAAAACCTTGAAAAACACCAGTGTAATGTAACATAATGTACCAGGAAATTATACTTTGACGAGATGCTTACAAATAATTGTGCCTTCAAGTGAAACATGACAGGTGATGATTATTCATACATACTTCAAGAATTATAAATTTCTAGGCTTCTTGGTACAGAGGGCTACATCCCTGCCTGCACCCCAGATGACTGTTGTTTGACTAGAGCCATGGAGATTGCAGGGACTGGGAAAGTAGGATAGAAGTGAGCAGCTGACGCCAGTTTAGCAATCTGGGGAGAGAGGCAGCTTTGCTTGCTACATTAGCAACACCCACAGGAGTGCAGCTATATCACCTCCATTGAGGAACCTACTGTGTCACTCAGCATTGTATTGCACCATTTATCAGGACACAAGTGCAGAAGCACACATGCACCTCCTGAGAGCAGCATCATTTCTAGAGAGTACAAGCTGCCGGGGCATTAATGTAGGTTCATAGGTTAGTACTAGGCTAACTGCCATTTTGGGCGATTTTAAGCCTAGCCACTTACCCCATGTGAAAATCAAACCATGCACCTTGTGTCTGTAAGGTAAATACCTTAACCAGTATAAAACAACAAGACAAGGAACTAGTAAAAAAACAAAAACAAGTGCGAAGGCAAACGTAACAGTCCAAATACACATTTAATCTTTAAGCTCTTTTCGTCAGCTAGTTTGATGACTTCTTCAGAAACAATTAGCAATAATAACAACCATTCTTGTGTTTAAAAGCTAAGCAATTAAGACATCATTATCACATGACCGACTAAACATCCCATTCATTCTATTTAAAATGACAGTGACTAGTTTATCTCAAGACATGGAAAAAGGAGGTGTAAATAAAAGATTAATTAAGTATATAAATAATAAAGTTCAGGCAAAAAACACAAATGTTACATCTCACAAATGCTCGTGTTTTTCTAAGGTATAACCAAGCCATGCAGTTAAAGACCTTAACCAGTATGTCAGCCTCCCACATATAGGGCATTTTACAGGATTGGCAGACTGGCCTGCTCCCTACCACTTGACTCTTACCTCCACCGAGGCATGAATGGTCTGGATGACTCCTGCCCAGATGGAAGCAAGAATGGGTCAGTTGGGTTCAGTTAGTCAAACCAGAAAATGAATTTTAATCTTGGTAATCCCCATACTGCTTATTATTTATTATTATTAGAATATAGATTTTAGTTATTTTATGTATTTTTGAGTTTCTAGAAGAAATTATAGGAGCGTTGTTTTGTATTGTAGTGGAGGATGATTCTGTTTTGATTTTTAAGTATATTGGGGTAAACAACTTAAACTTTTTTATTTTAATTTGAAAATTTGAACCAGAGGTGTTTACTTTTTGAAGTACTTACTTCCCTTGCTCCTTTGGGATCGGGTGAATACTCGTTCAGTTGACAGTGTTGTATAATACTTGCTGTCCCTGCATGCAAGACAGCTTTGTAAGATGTTTGCTACAGATGGCAGTGTATTACATCAGTTAATTGGTCTCATTTTTGTTTGTTATATCAAGGGTCTTCCATATTGTCTCCTCCTTTGTCACCTTTTTCTGACAATATCAATACTGTGATATTGCTGGTGTTTTAGTTAACTGTTGTAATATCAATTGTATAATTATTGCTAATAATTGTTAAGGTTAAAAGATTCTGAAATGTTTATTTTTTTTAGAACATAGCTTGCTCATGTGTCAAGCAAGGAAGGTGAAACAGATGGTGGTTTGCACAGGACTGTCTTTTTTGCAGCGGCATATTCTTATTTTTATTTTTGAAAATGTTTAAATTTACTACTTGTTAGCATTCCCACATACTTGCATTTGATTCTTGCTGTAGGGGTAAGTCCAGTAAAAGAACTGTGTTGCAAATATCACTATACAGTTTAGTGTTTTGATACTAACATAGAGGATTATGATCAGATTGCCAATGGTAAACTCATTATTATGTGTTCAAGACATGGATACCAGTACCTTGAAACCGAAGCTCCAGAGTTGAATCTTGGCATCCATGCCAAGAACACATAGTTAAAGGTTACAAAGACATGCGTCTGGAGCATTTCTCCTCGGGCCTCCGCTGAAAATTGGCTCGTTCCAAGTCGGACTTTCCCAGTTAACAAATATAAAATAAATAAAATAAAAATAAAATAAATAAACGGTTACAATTTGAGACATGATCATAATTTTTTGTAGTGTATGGAGCTTTATCTGCTCCATGGACTGCTGGTTACAGAAAAAAGAAAAAAAAAGTGCAAAGTATTTTACCAGCTCTGAAAGCTGGTAAAGCAGTTAGTATGCATAGTAAAACAGACAGTAGAAGAACACCAGTCATTTTGTTTACTATTTCTAGGTGGGGCAAAGGATCAGACCCAAGCAAAGTTTTTAAATGTTGCTGTAATTCACTGAAAATGTTAATAAATAGACAGATTTTGAATCTGTTTGGGTTTATGAACAATAACATGTATGAAACTCTGTGACTGGTATTTTGGGCTGACTGTAATGCTTATGAGAAACAAGGCAAGTTGAGAGACATAGGCAGTATGGCAGAAACAAGTCTGTTTTTCCTTCTGCCACTGTCATTTAGAGATTGGCCCTATGAGTACCTAGTGCCTAGTGTGACACTTGATATTAACAGCGCTTAGAAAGGTGCTTAACAGTTGTATATCAGAAATTAGGTGTGTAATTGCACTTAGTGGTACTGAACGGTTTACATAATTTTGCAAGTTAGATTATCCTGAGAACGAGCATTTTAAAGTAAAAACACTGCATAACTTGACTACTTTCATCTGTAGATAGAAAACACTGAGCAGACTTTGAAGTGCAGGGTTACTTTTCTGTTTTCTTTTGAAGATTTTGCATTACTTCTCAGAAATGCATTTTTTATGACTTGGTTAACAAAAACTTTTACAAGAACTCCTGTCTTTTAAGTTAAGCCACTCTGCCCTCCAGTAGTTTCATGACTATTTATCAGACAGACAACAAGCAGTAAAATGGTACAATGAATTCTCTCCTACATTACCTGTTACACTTGGTGTACCACATGGATCAGTTTTAGGCCCTCTTGTATTTAACATTTTTATAAGTAAGCTAAATTCCACTACTAACTCAGCTATAATTATACAATATGCAGACAACGCTACTCTTATATGGGCAGCACCCTCCCTCTCTGAACTCTACTCTGTTTTACGGATGTAGAATCTTGGCTTGCCAGCTCACAGTTAATCCTTAATCCCAATAAAACAAAACTAATGCTATTTACAAACAGTAAACCCTCAAACCAACATGCAGCTTTACAAAACTACTCCTCAAATAATGCTATGATTGAACCAGTATCTCATACCAAACTTCTTGGCATCACAATAGATAACAACTTGAAGTTTGACAAACACCTGGCAACTGTCATTAAAAATGTTCACATTAAACTTGGCTCCCTCTCTACAGCCAAACCTTATCTCACAGATTTGTCCAGGCAATCTATCTCCAGGACACATTTACTGTCTCCCTTCCTATGTGCCTCTATTATTTCACTAGCCTGAAGAAATTTGAACTAGTTAAACTTGAAGTATGCTATAATAAAGTTGTCAGATTTGCTAACAGTTCCCCATTTAGAACACCACTGTACTGCCTTGCAACAACTTAATTGGCTAGAATAACCCAATCTCCTTATATTTACCCAACTTTCAGTAACCCATAATATAATATATCAACCCGAGAAATGTCCAGCTCTGTAAAGCCTACTTAAAACCCAATCCAACACAAGACAATTCAGATCATCTGATAAGCTATTTCTACAAGTCACTAGGTCTAATAACTTCCACGGTGACTCTCTATATTCCAGTAGTGTCTCCAGGTTATGGAATATGACCCCACAGCTAATACTATCCACTGCTAACCTTCATATATTTAAAACACTTCTCAAGTCTCACCTGTCTAAGTCATGGCTCTGCTCCTATCTTAAATCCATCTGAATGTTAATATTATCTGTTAATACTATTTATAGTTTTAATTTCTACATGACTCTGCTAGTAATTACTTTTCCTACTAAGATACCCTCATGTTTTACTCTCTCTCTACCATAATCATTTTAATCCTTTCTTTTACTCACTAACTCAGAGTTATAGCTTTTAATTGTCACAGTTTAATCAAGTACTACCTTTTAACACTCCCTTGGTCTACTTTTTAAACCAAATAAGCTATCATTAACTTTTTAATATATACTGACTTACACCTTTCTAGTATAGTTAATTCTCCTTATTACGGTATTGCTCTTTTATATTGTACTAACTGCGGATTTTTTGTGTGTACAACCTATGTGTGAATTAACCTATTATTGCAGTCTGCCCTGTTTTTACATATTTTACTAATATTTTATTTCAAATATCTGTATATATTATATTTTATATAATACTGTTTGAATGTAAAGTATGATTGTAATGTGGGGCTTTCCCCCCCGGGCCTCCGCTGAAAAAGGGTTAACAGCCCAGTCGGACTATCCCAGTAAACAAATATAAAATAAATAATAAATAAAATGGAGCATTGCTTCAGAAGAACTTGAGCAAAGGGTGCAACAGCATGATAACATTTGGGGGAGGAGCAAAGGTGATAGGGCAAATCTGAACAGCCACCATAGAAGCAACAAGCCTATATGTTTTTTAACAGTGTAGTTGATTTTGTCAGTGCAAATTATTTTTATTTGTATCCTTACTTGCTTGTTACTCCTTGTACTATGTTGTCTTTGTATAGTCACTTGGCCTATGTCATGCCTGAAAAGGGTCTTTTGACCAGTCCACCCATCTGGTTAACAAAAATATAAATAAATGTACAGGTTAAGAAGAACAGGAAAAACACGTGTTTTTAAAACGTATTCACGTCTGTTGATAACATCCATGAACAAAATTAACATCAAAATGACAGGATTTGTAGAGCTTGATGCTATAGTCTTCTTCGGTGGAAGTAGCTATGCCATCATCCTTAGGGAAGCACCTTTGTTGATGTTCATCGTGTTTCACTGTTGCAGTCATTACTCTTGGGTTATCCTGCTGGCAGGCTACCCTCAGTCGGCCAGGATTCCAAAGTCTAGGTCCGGTGTCGGTTGCTGTCGCGTCTTCCCTGACGTCAGTGCGCCAGGGGTATAAAAGATGCAGCCGACGCCATTTTCTTCAGTCTTTCTTGCCGCGCGTTCGCAAGTGCCGGTCAGCCGACTCCTGAGATTTTCAAATCCGAATTTCAGAACCGAAGTCTTCATTAAAGCTAAGTACCCCGTTGGGGAAACTTTTTTCTTGCTCCAGACCGATGTCAGAAAAAGTTAACAATTGTATTTCTTGTGGGAAGCAAATACCTCATAAGGATTTTCACTCTTACTGTATCCCTTGCCTAGGCCCTGATCACAACGTTGCTAGCTGTCGGTTTTGTGCTAGATTTAACCACCGCACTATTAAGCGTCGGTTCAATTTTGCATTTCATTACTTTGGCTGAAGATTTAACTATATAATGCCGTCGGACCAGCCGACTACCGGAGTTTACAAAAAACGCAAGGACAAGGATAAGGATAGGCATCCGAGGTCCAAAACCGATGATGAGGCCTCTACTAGGCCAGTTGCCGGTTCGCCGTTTCTCAGTGAGGCGCTTTCGCAGCCCCTACATACCATGAGGGAGCATTTTCACTGTGAGAGCCAAGATTACTCTGAATCTAAGAAAAGGCTCAGAGACTTTCTTCTACTTCCTCAGCACAGACCCCTTGCTATTCCACCCGTTCTAGACATTGTAGATGATGTATTTTAAGAGTCAGGCCTGTCCCCTGACTCTTTACCCCCTGCACCTGCTAAGCCAGACAGATACTACAGAGTCCCGGATTCTCATAAATTCCTATATAAAAACCCTGCTGCTGATCCAGAAACTATATCTCAGGGTCCCAAAGGGGTTAAAGCTTCCACTGCAAAAAAACCCTGTCCCCTCTGACAGGGATTCTAGGGCTCTAGACAGATGGGAGAAAAAAGTCTACACTTCTGCTACCCTGGCTGTAAGGGCTTTAAATTGTCAGTTTCATATGCTTAAATATCAGCAATATTTAATGTCACTGCTTAAACAGAAATTGTTGGCAAATACTGAATGTTCAGAGAACAAGGAATTGCAGGATTTATTGCATGCAGCTGAACAAATGGGAAAGCATACTTTGCAATGTGGTTATGATTCACTGGAGGCCTCTTGCAGGGCCGCTGTTACAGGTTCTGTTATTAGAAGGCATGCTTGGTTAAAGGAACAGAATCTGCCTGATCGTGTTAAAGCAAAATTATTAGATGCACCATTACAGCATGGCACTTTGTTTGGTACTAAAGCAGAAGAGGTGTTGAAAAAAATGGAGGATAAAGCAAAATCCATGCAGACAGTCAAGGATTTCTTACAGGTACAGCCACCCAGGTTTAGCAGGAACTGGCCTTCTAAAAATTGGTCCTTTCCAGTGTCAGACAGACCACAAAGAGGCAGATACAGGCGTCCCAGAGGCAGATCTCAGCCCCAAGGCTCATACAGGCCTAAACAATGGGGTGCTCCTACCTCCAGAAGCGGAGAAGACAAATCACAGCCTTACAGGAAACAGTCCCAATGACTTTCCTCTACCAGATCCAAGCACTTCTCTTTTGGCAGCCCCCTTAGGGGGGAAAACTAGCACTTTTTTCATCAAATTGGCAAATGGTTACCCAAGACAAATGGGTCCTGAACATAGTGTCCCAAGGCTACAGGTTCCATTTTCACACTCTACCAAGATCAAAAGGTATGCCAGACCTGCCACACAATCAATGGGCAGAGGCACAAAAACAAATTACATCCCTCATGGACATGAGGGCCATTCAGCAGGTTCCACAACAAGAGCAGGGGCAAGGACTTTACTCCAGACTTTTCCTAGTACCCAGAAAGGACAAAACCTGGAGACCAGTACTGGACCTGTCTATACTAAATACTTTTCTAGAAGTTCTGAAATTCAAGAAGTTGACTCTACAGCAGCTACTGCCCATGCTGGGCAAGAAGGCTTGGCTCGTAACTTTGGACCTAAAAGAGGCATACCTGCATGTCCCAATCAGACAATCTTGCAGAAGATACCTCAGATTCATAGCTGGCTCAATGCATTACCAATTCTCTGCACTGCCCTTTGGCTTATCTACTGTGCCCAGGGTCTTCAGAAATTGCCTGGCACCAGTAATTGCGTTTTGCAGACAAAAAGGAATTCAAATATATCCCTACTTGGACGACTGTCTAATTCAAGCAGAGAACAAAGACATTCTTCAAAAGCATCTGGCGTTTGTAAAAAGATTACTAATTGGCCTAGGGTACACAGTAAACGAAAAGAAATCAAAACTAGTGCCCTCTCAAGAGATAATATTCCTGGATGCAAGCTTAAATACAACTGCCCAGATGGCTTATCTCACGCCAGACAAACAAAAAGCAAATGAATATTTACTTCAAGAAATTGGCAACAAAAACCCACTTATCTGCAAGGAAAATCCTGCAGGCCTTGGGTTTCATGGCATCCTGCATTCTACTAATTCCATATGCCAGACTGCATATGAGGAAACTACAGTGGTATCTAAAAAGTGTTTGGACTCAGTATTGCCACAGCCTGGAGACAGTAATTGCACTCATTCCCTGCCTGCAACAGGAGTTTCGATGGTGGGCAGAAGCCTGTCACCACAACAAGTGTCTGCCATTCAGTTTACCCACAGCCAGACAGACACTGACAACGGATGTATCAGATTATGCCTTGGGGGCCCATATGGCAGGAAAATGTATTCAGGGCACATGGCCTGCAAACCAGATGCATCTTCACATCAATCAAAAAGAGATGCTAGCTGTTCAAAATGTCCTGACAGCTTTCAAGGACCTGCTTCATCCAGGACAGTTACTGATAAAGACAGACAACACCACGGTCATGTGGTACATAAACAAGCAGGGAGGTACACACTCTTACCCCCTCTGCAGACAAGCAATGAACTTATGGGACACAGCATTGGCTTTTCAAGTTCACCTGCAAGCACAATTCCTACCAGGAAAAACAAATACTCTGACAGACGAACTAAGCAGAAACCTCATGGATCCCCACGAATGGAAACTGGACCCAGAAGTCTTCAACATGATAATAAGGAAATGGGGATGCCCAGACATAGATCTATTTGCCTCCCCTCACAACTGACAATTGCAGAGATTTTGCACAAGGATTTATCACAAGCAAGCATGGAAAGTGGACGCCCTATCCTTCAGCTGGAAAAATCTAACAGTATATGCCTTTCCTCCACTGCCTCTCCTTCCCAGGGTACTCCTAAAGGTCAGACAAGAGAAGCCAAAAATGATACTGATTGCACCAGACTGGCCACACCAGCACTGGTACCCAATCCTAAAGAACTTATCTCAAGGTCCAGCATGGATATTGCCTCAAACTTCTCACTTGCTGACCCAACAAAACAATCAGATCCTGCACAGCCAACTCAGGACCCTAAATCTGGCAGCATGGCAGATAATGTAGCCATTCAGAACACTCCTCTTTCAAAAGCTGTTATGGATGTTATCTTGAAGGCCAGGAGGCCCAGTACCAGAAAATCTTATGCAGAAAAATGGAAGAGATTCTGTGCTTGGAACCAGGAAAAAGGCATTGACACGTGTGTACCAAATATCCCTCAAATTTTACAATACCTAACTGAGATGCTGAACAAAGGCCTTTCTTTCTCATCAATGAAGAGTCATGCCTCTGCCATTTCAGCCCATTACAATACGGAACCACCTATCTTTTCTCATCCTTTAATAAGGCAGTACCTCAGAGGGGCCAAAAACATTACGCCTCCAAGGAGAGCACCAGTTCCGGCCTGGGACCTCAATTAAGTTTTGGAAAAACTCACACTGCCTCCTTTCAAGCCAGCATCAACAGCAGATATACAATTCTTATCCTGGAAAACAGCTCTGCTCCTAGCAATAACCTCCGCAAGGCGAGTCTCGGAGTTACAAGCACTTATGACTGTGGAACCTTTCATCATTTTTCATCCAGACAGGGCTTCTCTGAGGACAAACCCTACATTTATGCCTAAGGTGGTGTCCATTGTGGCCCTCAATCAAGCCACTCACTTGCCTACCTTTTATCCAAATCCACAAAACAAGGGTGAGAAAATTCTGCATTCTTTTGACATACACAGGCAGTTATGCTCCTACTTGGACAGAACTAAAGCTTTCAGAAAGACTGAGAAACTTTTAGTATCATATGCTGCAGTATCACAAGGAAAGGCTATCTCAGAACAGACTGTTTCTAAATGGATAGGCCATTGCATCAGTTTCTGCTATTCTCAACATGGCAAATCAGTGCCTAAGGGTATTAGACCTCATTCCACCAGAGCAGCAGCCACTTCAGCAGCCTTCCTCAGAGGAGTACCAACCCAAGATATCTTAGAGGCTGCAACCTGGAGATCAGTGCACACCTTCACAAAGCACTGCCACTTACTTCTTTACTCTAAGTCCAGAGCAGGCTTTGCCACTGCAGTTCTGCAGGGCCTCATAGCCTCTCCTAATCCTATTTAGCCCAGCCACCCAACCTCAGCTTTGGGATTCAACCCAAGAGTAATGACTGCAACAGTGAAACACGATGAACATAGTACAGTTGTGTACCTACCATAAATGTAGATGTTCAAGTGTATTCACTGTTGCAATCCAGGTTACCCACCCACCTTCCCCCTTTTCTTTGCTGGGACTTATCTGCACTTCTCTATCCTTTACAACCTATTTGGTGTATTTGCTTGTAGATGAAGGAAATGTTATTTTTGTGCATGCATTTTCATTGGCATATTTTTCAGCCTACCAATTTGGGGGCACCTGACATCTGGGGCAAGAAAAACTGAAGAAAATGTCGTCGGCTGCATCTTTTATACCCTGGCGCACTGACGTCAGGGAAGAGGCGACAGCAACCGACGCTGGACCTAGACTTTGGAATTCTGGCCGACTGAGGGTAGCCTGCCAGCAGGATAACCCAAGAGTAATGACTGCAACAGTGAATACACTCGAACATCTACATTTATGGTAGGTACACAACTGTACTTTACTTTACCCTTGACCATGAAATCATGAATGTCTTTACCCTAGCGTGAATTGATCCAGCTTTAGTCTTAGCCAGGGACCAGAGACTCTTATTCAGTATTATTTATTTATTTTTGTCCTATTTCCTTTCTTAACCAGGTAAATGAACTTGTCCTAAACAGTGGATTGTTTTCAGTCAAGACCTGGGCCAAATGATGGCAACAGACATGCAGTATGCATGGACAAGAACAAATAATGTAGCACACAGTACTGAACTAGTTAAAAGCATAGTTGTTAGCTAAGCATTTCTTTTACACCTAAACAAGTATAGATTGCCTTATAAATTTGAAAAATAAGAACATTATTACTGAGAAATGAAGCAAAAAGAAAACTTATGATGATGAAGAAGATAAGGTCGGGTGGCACGATACCAGGCTAATCCTATGGGCTAGGCTTGTAAAGGCTCCAGGGCCATTAGCCTAGTACACACCTATGAACCTGTGAAGATGACTGTGATAGAAATGATCATGATGATTATCCCCCACTGTATCCCATTATAAAACAAATGTTCCAGAGTTGCAAACAAATGACAGACACTGTTAGTCCTCTGAAAGTATGTGTTCATATAGAGTGGAGTATTTGCAGATGTGGCTTAACCGGTATACTTAGAATAGCTGCAGTTGTATCTATCTCACTTATCTGCAAGGTGAGATTTTAGCAGTTTACAAAGTATTGTTAAGACTGCCAGTATTTTTGTATATTATTTGGCAAAGTGTTCATGGTTCTAGGAGCCACTTTGCTAAATGCGTTCTTTGTAGCAGCTAAGGTAAAAGGATTTTTTTTTTTTGCAAAGTGAAAGCGCTCTGATTTCTAAGTGGAGTGAAATGTTTGTAATTTCATTAGTTTGAAGGTGAAGTTATTGAGTAAATAATTAGTCCTAGCCTTCACTGCCATGTTCTTAGTTTTCTGCATGGTAGCATACCGATTCTAACGATTATGGTTCAGATGTATACATTTTAGTATGTTATTCTCTTCAGTTTGACAAAGCATTTTCAAGTCTTGGTGGCACTGTATTCACTGAAGTTGCCTGTCTAGCTCCTAAGAATAAAAGGTGAAATATTCTATATGTCACTTTCAGCTGGTTAAAGATTTTACTAATTTCCTGTTTTGTGTATTTGTTGATGGTCATTGATTGATCCAGGGTACCAGACTGGTGAATATTCTTTCGTTTTCTCAGAGATCCTCCACACAGAAAATCATGTCAATAACAATGACAGTTTTAGTATGGGTTGCACAGTATTTCACTGACCTCTTCTCAGCTCCTGTTTGTAATGTTCTTTAGTACCTGTTTGGAAATTCTCAATTTCGGGCTTAGCTAATCAACAGTTGAAGTAGTCCTAGTTAACATATCCAGTTTTCACAATGGACCGAATATGTTATCCTTTGCCTTACGTCTTAGACTTTTTAAGGGATTGATTTCACCTACATATTCCTGTTAGGGAGCTTGTTCCTGTATGGGTTTGTTTGCTTTGTTCTGTAAAAAGTTTTCAATTTAAACCAGCCACAGTAGCTGCTGCAGCTGATAATCTGAAGGTTGTAACACTGTCAAGTTCCAGAAGGATCTCTGAATTTCAGGCATTTTGTATCAACACTGTGTACCTATTTTTCCACTGGAAAAGGGTCTCTTTCAAGACTGTCATTTATGCCTAAGGTCACTAATGTATTGAACCTCAGTCTGCCTGTTGAGTTTCCTGTGTTATACAGAGGCTGTTCCAGTCCGCAGACAGCACACGTAATATGAAGATAAAATTTAAGCCTTTAGGAAAAGTAATAGGTTGTTTCTCTTTTGCATGCAGAGGTTAGGACAAAAGATGGTTAAGCTCTATTTGTTCATTGGTTTTTGAGTGTATTTCTTTCATCCACAGAAAGTATGGTAAGGCTTTACCAGGGCTGAATAAAGGTCATTTTGCCAGGGTTGTGGCTTTTTCTTTAAGGGCTCTTTGGAAAACTTCTGCGCAGCTACCACCTGATCTTCTCCAATCACATTTGTGAGACATTATGAATTGGATACTGTCTCCAGAACTTAATCCATGTTAAGGGCTGCAGTGCTCATGGAGATGTCTCCATAGCCTGCATCCAGGAAGATCGACTGTGGACTCAGTCCTGAAATGTTACAAAAATGAATTCCCCATAGGCAGATATGAAATGTATGCACTTATAACATTAGATCTACTTGGAGAATTCAGTTTTCATTAGTTCTTCCATCACCCTGTTTGGGATCAGGCTGTGGCTGTGGTGTTGCATTGGTTAGCATTGTCGCCGCACAGTAAGAGCTTCTCCGGTTCAGTTCTCGGCTGGAGCACCTTCTATGCGTAGTCTGCATGTCATCCCTGCAGTCGAGTGAGTTTTAAAGACATGCAGGTAGGTGTGTGTGTGTGTGTGTGTGTGTGTGTGTGTGTGTGTGTGTGTATGTGTGGGCCTTCTGTGAAGGTTGGGCGCCGGGCTGGCAACTCGACACAGTAAAAACTTCACTGCCAGTCAGTCTGTGGACTGATGATCTGCTATTGCGACCCCTAACCGTGAAAGACATTGCAGGCCTTTGACTATACTCATGTTCATAGGTTCATAGGTTCATACTAAGCTATCTGCCCTAGGGCATTTATAAGCCTAGCCAGAGTGTGTTTGGCTTTTGCCACCCACTTTAAATTAATTTTGCTATGCCCTTTTTCGAGGTTAGTATACTGTGCCTCTGTCTAACAGTGACACAGAAGTGATACCCGGGGTAAACCTACGATCTCCCATCCACTCATCAAGATTCCTCTTGAAGAGAGTCAATGAGGACTCTGCCTAACCTGGACTGGGATTTTATTCCAGAGTGAAGGGAGCCTCTGGGTTATGAATCTGTCCCTCCAGCATGTCCTATTTATTTCAGTGCTGAAGTTCAAGTCTCTCAAGTGCGTAGCTCGATGGGATTTGGATTTTATGAGGTGCAGCATGTCCATTAATTCCGGGTAGAACATGGCTTTATACGTCAGGCACAGATCGCCTCTGAGCAGGTGGTATGCCACTGAGTAGAGCTGGAGTTTCTTTAACCGGGCAGCATATGGCATCTGTTTGAGCCCTTTGATCCTCTTGGTGAGGTACTTTTGGGGTCTTTCCAGTTGCTGCAGGTGTCTGGTAAGGTACATCCCAAAAGGGGCATTGTACTCAATTATGGGCCTGATGAGGGATGAGTAAAGAGGCACGATGACCTCCCCTGAACTAGATTTGAATCCCTTCATGATTAGGTGGGCTATATAAAATGTTTTTATAACCACTTTGGCCACGTGGTTGTCAAATGAGAGATTGCTATCAACTTGGGTCCCCAGGTCCCTAATTAATTCTTCTGTACTTAATGGATTACCACCTATATGGTAATTTGTGGGCACTTTGTTTTTGCCAAAGGGGATGACTATACACTTTTTGGCGTTTAGCTTGAGGCCATGGCTCTGGCACCAGTTGTCTGTTTCTATGAGGCCATTTTGGAGGATGCTTGTGTCGGCTGGAGAGTCGATTATGGTGCCCAGTTTGCAGTCATCTGCGAACTTGGTCAGCTACAGTCCTTCCGTGTTGGCCTGTACCTCCGAGAAATATATACCGAACAAGAGAGGTCCCAGGACTGAGCCTTGTGGGATGCCTCTTGTAACTGGTTTGGAGTCTGACATGGCTCCAGCAATTCTAACCATGTGGGTTCTGTCCTTGAGCCAGTTTGCAACCCATCTAGTGACATAGGGGTTTATATTTAAGCTGGTCAGCTTATCTATAATGCCCGAGTGGGGTATTGTATCGAAGGCTTTTGCGAGGTCCAGGTAGGCTGTGTGGACCACCTTCCCCTCGTCAATGGCCTTGGTGACTGTTTCAAAGAAATCAACCAGGTTTAAGAGGCAGGATCTGCCCTTAACAAAGCCGAACTGGGTAGGATCCAGTGTCTGTAGGTCCCCAATATCTTTATTTATGAGGTCCATGATGATCCTTTCCATAGCTTTGCAGACCAAGCTAGTCAGGCTTATGGGGCGATAGTTTCCAGGATCCGTTGAGGCACCACCTTTGTGGAGAGGGACCACTGTTGCTGTACGCCACTCTTTGGGTACATATCCTGTAGTAAGGCTGAGATTGAACAGTAGTTTTATGTTTGGGTTTAGCTCTTCTTGGAGTTCATGTAGGATGCAGCCCGGGACACCGTCTGGTCCCATTGATGCTGTGTTTTTGCTTTGGAGAGGCGGCTCTTACCTGAGCATCTGAGATGTCAGGGGGGCAGCACTCTGCTGGGATAGATATTTGCCCTTTTGGTGGGGAGGGGGTAGAAGTTTGCGCTGAACCTGTCAGCTAGGATGTTGGCAATGTCTGTGGGTTTGGTGTATTTTTTGTCATTTTGGACTAATTCTGAGCATATCTGGGAATTCCCACCAAGGTTCCTAACATAACTAAAGAAAGCCTTGTGATTATCCTTAGTGTCCTGTGCAATTTTTCTCTCGAAGCTGGCCTTAGGCGATTTTTGAGTGCCCGTAGTGCTAATACTGATCAGAGATGCCTTCCCTTTTTGGGATTTTGCTCTATCATGTAGTAGCTTCCTCCTTCTATTGTATAGTTTGTTTATGGCTGGGGTCCACCAGACAGGACGTCTGCCTTTGGAGGATTGGGTCTTGGTTTTATTTGGGATTGCATGATCCATGCATTCCTGAAGGTGTTCATAGAATGCGTTTATAAAGGATTCTGCAGTCTGGGCCGTATTTTCCACAGGCCCGGGGGCTTTGAAGGATTCCACCTCGGTTTTGAGGAGTGTGAAATTTGCTTTAGAGAAGTTTTTCACTGTGGTTTTCTGGGCAGGGGGTGGGGTCGGGATGTGAATATCCAGTGAAATTAGTTTATGGTCTGATCTTACCAGTGAGGGATACACTTCTGGTCTGGAGCATAGAGTCCCCATGTTGGTGATGATCAGGTCCAGTATGTTTTCCCCTCTTGTGGGAGTGGTAACAAGTTGTTCCATAGCATTTGAGTTTATAAATTCTAGGAACCTTTGGGCTAGGGTGTTGGAGCTAGAGTAATGCTCCCAGTCTATGTTTGGGTAGTTGAAGTCACCCAATATAATGGTATTTGGAGAGACCTTCATATTTTCCAGTGTTCTCAGGAAGGCCGAGTGGGGTTCCTGGGTGTGGGAGGGTGGTCTGTAGCAGGCTATAAACTGGAAGGCAGTTTTACCCACTGTTAGTTGCACATGGATAGTCTCTGATGCTTCGTGCTATGCCACCAACCTGGAGGTGTGGGTATCTTTGACGAATATTGATACTCCCCCTCCTTTTGTGGTTCGGTCCAAGTTTTGGGTCCGAAAAGCATGGTATGAGGTATAACCTGGTAGTGCTGGGATGCTCTCGGGAGCCTTGAACCAGGTTTCTGTTACTGCACAGATATTGATGTTCTCCATGCTCAGGAGAGTTTCGAGTGCGTGCATCTTGAGGTTTAGACTTCTGTCGTTGAGTAGCATTACTCTTAGTTTCTTATCCCTTGTGATACCTATGGAGGTGGGTTTGTCTTTTGAGCCTTGCCTAAAAAAGGCACTATGGGGGTAGCAAGAGCCTTTGCCAATATCCGAAAGCCCAGGGGTGCAGGTGCAAGCCGTCCCTAGTGAAGCATCATGGTTTGTCGAGCATGTCATCCCAGGCTGACAGGCATTGGATGTGTACTGTTTTCCTCACTCTAGCTTGGCCAGAAACTCGAAAATGGAGAAAAGAGATATAGGTTATCATGGGAAAGGGCAGTGCAGAAGTAGCCTGAGAACATTATACCCACTGAGCTGAGCATGGGCTATGCGTTAAGCCTTGAAGATTAATGAAGACTTCCAATCAGATCTTGTGCTGTGATAGGTACATAACTTTCACTTATGGTAAAGTACCACTGATGTCCATTTCCTATTATTCTATATAAATGGGTGGGTATGACCCTCACCCACAGTACTGTGTATAGTTCAGAAAGCCTTATCATTTTAAGGATGTAGACTGGATAGAGGCTGTTCAGAGTAGGGGGGTATAAATGGTTTGTGGCTGTCCCAGACTTCAAGAGCTTAAGTAGAATTGTAAGAAAGAAGGCAGTGAAGGCCTATGTTGGATCTTGGCATTTGAGCAGCTTCCATCCTTACAAAAAAGTAAAAACTAAAAAAAAAAAAAAAAAAAACCCAAGGCAAACTAGATTTTCCACAGTGTGAGTCGTTAAAACCTGTTGTATTAGAGGTAACAAGAGTTATATGCAGATGACCCCTTAAAGACATCAGGTGTTTCAGCTATGTGGCAGTTCTGAATGCTCATGAATTTTTTTCCCTTTTTAAGTCCGTTATGGACAAATTCAGGTCAATAAAGCCAAACTCCACTAGCTGTGGACATGCATGGTTCAGCCGTCTTATGGCCTCGTCAGCACAGCATAAGTGGACTGTTTGGCTGACAATTGGAAACACAGGGTTGTTGTACCCAGCTGATGTCCTTAGCCATTAGGGTGTCTGCAAAACATCCTAACTAACAAACTAAAACATTACAAAAAAAATGTATATTGCGAAAGATGGCGTATTTTCAAGGTAGAAGGTAGAACACTCAGGACAGACATGAAGGAGATTTATTTTGCAGAAAGAGTAGTGGAAGATTAGTGCAGTCTGTCTGAGAAGTAATACAGTGAAAGGCAGTAAGTAGAATTTTAGAATACATGGAATAAACACAAAATATTTTTTTATGAGGAATGGTGGGGTAGAAAAAAGGAAAAATCTATTAGGTAAGCAGAGCTTCTGCTTACCTGATAGGTAGCAAACTGTGTTTGCCAGGTACTTTTATCTGTTGCCAGAATTAGTGCTCCTTTGTTTTTCAAGGATGCTCAGCCATCAATAGACTAGTGGAAAAAGGTGTGTCTTTTCATCCTTTGTTGAGGCCCTATCTAGGCATTTGTTTGTTTAATTTTCTTAACCTCCTGAAAGTTAGAACCATTCCAGCAAATGTGGCAAGTATTTATCTTTATGTTTAATTAAGTAAAAAGGACTCTGCACAGCACTGGGGAAAAATGGTGTGAACTAAATCTGTTATAGCAAATCACATTAGTGTCTATTGTGAAGCAAGAAGCCACGCCATATGGGAGCGGTTAGGTAAAGAACAAAATGTTTGCTTAGACTCCAAACTGAAGCCAGCCTTTGTGGTTGTGCAGCATTTGCATACAGACAGTTATCTGCCAGCCAGGGATACACTATTGGCATTTCATTCAAGCAGATACTGCATTGATCCCTGTTTTCTGTAGGCTTTTTTGCCTTTGGTATTCATTCAGAAAGCAGCAACAGATGGTGAGGAGATTCTGTTTGTGCTTTTTTTTAATGATTTTGATAATGTGGGTAGGCAGGTGTGCTTTCAGCTGTCAGGCGAAAGGCTAGTTAATTTGTTGAACAGACTTTCCCAGGCATTTGTCAGAATCCAAGTAGCTCCCGGTGGGTTTGGACAATGCCTCTCCTCCTCAGATTAGCTTTCAGCACTGCCCTTGCAAAAGTGCATTACTCCTCCCCTACTTTTAATGTAGCTGTAATCTGAATGTGCTTCTTCAGTGTGTGTAAGGATTGCAAGGAGTGGTGGTGGGGGCTTGTCATAGAATCAGTCACTAAATTACATAGCAGGAAGCAGCCCATGAGTGTGCTACTCAGACTAGTTAGTTGCTGGCCTTCTGTGTGGGTTCACAGTTTTGAAGAACTTCTGGAGGACAGCATGCATTCATGTTTTTGGTCTTTCTGAAATCTGAAGAAATCTAATTCTCTCCCTCTTTTTTCATCACAAATTTGGATTAATTTGTATTTTCCAGAGTAGATGTGATTACTGAGGTAGCTGATTTGCATATGTAATTTTAAAATTTATGTTGACCTAAATATAGTTACTTACACATATATCCCATAGACGTTGATTAGCATATATAACTGCCATTTAAAATAGTTAAATAAAACAAGTTGGCATTGTACCCTCATGATTAAGGCTGTAGCCTTCAGGCCTGGATTTGATTCCCATAGTCACTCATGTGCTGAATGATAACAGAAGAAGTTATATGAGCGGGCTTCAGCTGCAGGGCTTTCTTTTCCTGAAAAGAGTAGTGATAGGCTTTATTTTTTCTTAAATGGCGCTATTAGGATGATTAAATTTTCGAAGTGTATACTTGTTGTGTATATGTCATTATCTGTTGTTAAAATCCATAACATGACCTACAGAGGAATGCTAACTGGCTGTCAACACTGACTTATGAAGCTTTTCAGCCACTGCTTTGTTGACTGACAGGTTGTAGAACACTTCATTGCAGAGTTCCTGTTTCCTAAGGCACAGATCAATTCGTTGTAACCTGCACTGCTCCGATTGCTGTCTGAAGTGCTGTATGTACATTGTGACATAAATAGAAGGGCTCTGCTGTCAGTGTAAGGATCTTTTGGTACCTCCCATCCAGCTGTGGCTAGATGTAGTCAGAGCAGAAGGCCTTAGGAAGCAGTTTGATGAAATGCGTATTGCTAAAGATACTCCAGTCTTAACATTTTTTTTTTACTTAGTTAAATGGCCAGTGCTTATAAAAAGTAGTGCAAAATGGCCAGTAGTTATAAAAAGTAGTGCAAAAGTACACTTTGGTTAACAGGTTCATAGGTAAGTACTAGGTTAGCTGCCCTTGCAGGCCATTATAAGCCTAGCCATTTTCCCTTTTTGTGTTTGAAAAAACGGTGTGCTTACTAGCATACCACAAAGTGCAATGTCTGATGATGACGTTTTATGAGACTTGAAAAATGTCTCTTCATTTGATTTGCTATTGCTGTGAAGATGTTGTATTGCAAGCTAAGCCATTAGATAAAATTATCTGTTACTGTTTCACTTTAGTAGCAATAGCTGGTTATTGTTTGGGTTGTTTTATGTGTTTTTTCTGTTATTAGACAGAGTAAGTGTTGGTGAGGGGAACATTTTCTCTGCACGCTGCAGGTTCTTTCCACCTCCCAAAAACGTTTGTTTATTAGCTACAGTCAGCTAATTGCCCACACACTTACACGGGCGTGCAGTACATCATATAATAAATTCTAAATAAAGCCATTAATGTTCTTATCGTGACTTCATTCCCTTCAGACTCGCAGGGAAACCAGAGCCTGTTCCTGCACTTAGCAGTCTTAAGGTAGAGATCTAATACTGGAGTAGGTACCAGCCCTTTTCCATAGAAGCACATGCACGTTCACACAGACACACAAAAGCACACATACAGACATTTTGGAAGATTGCCAACTAAACTGACACTAGTCCTTTTCAGGACACACACACACCCTACTGGCAGTCTAGAGGATCACCAGTTCACTTTTGGCATGTTGTTGGGATGCCGGTGGAAACTGAGCCACCCAGAAAAAATACATACAGATGAAGAAAGGTATGTAGACTCTGGATAGAAAGCCCTAGCTCAGAAATGAACTAGTGAATCAAACACATATAGGCAGTATTTTTTTTCTTAGTTACTGTAGTACATCTTGAGTTTTCTTGAGCGAAGAATTTATAGCAGGTTTAATAGAATACATTTCTGTACTACCAGCATATAAAAGGAAAATTGTGTGTCTTACAGACTAATATTTTCTATTTGAGAATCACATATTTATGTTGAATTTAAGGTTTCTTTCTTTTTTATTGTTAAATTCATGGTAAAGAGCATAAGAGACCTTTGAAAATGAAAGAGCTGGCTATTACCCCTAGACTTCAGGCATAGTCACATCTGTTACTTTTATTCCCTTAGAGATTGTCTCTAGATATCGTATCAAAGCCCCTTACCCCACAGTCTGGGTTCTGTTCTGATAAGCGAGGCTGACTCAGCTGGGCTAGGGTCAACTAATAAGGTAGTTAACAGAAAGGAGGCCTCTGAAGATTAAGCTTTTATTTTTTTGTCAGGCCTTTTATTAAGCTGTGAAAATTCTGCAGGTCATTCAGTACATGACTTTGACATGATTTTGTAACCTAGGAAAAGGACATTTTTAGACAGCCTTCTTACTACATTAAGATATGCATTAATACTGACAGAATGATAGCTATTGAGATCATAACACTACAGTGCGGGATTCATTTATTTATTTGTTTCTTTTGTTTTTTTTTTTTAAAGAAAAATGTATTTTATTCATGACCTGAAACAGTGGGTGGTTGGAACTGAGATAGGTGCAAATGATGGGAACTGTACCTCTGTGTCTTGTGTCTGTTTGAAAGCCCTAGCAGCTCCTCACTCTGCCCCAGTGTAGTAATTGTATGAAATTAAAATAGTGTTGCTTGGGGTGGTGGGGGTTAGGGGGTGCTGATTTTTCTACTATTTGGGGTTGAATAGGGCAGAATTTTTTCATGGATTACCATTTCCTGGATGGTGCTCAGAAGATTTAATTTTGAAGAAGTATGAATAAAACCAGTAGGAGTGATGTCTCAGTCATCAGGACTACCTGGTATGGGAAAGCTTCCCATGCTGCCAGTTACACCCATCCTGCCCTGCAAACCACTGCTTCCACTTGTCTCGTCACATCTTTCCCTCCACAAAATCAATTTCATACATAAGAGAAATGCTTCCAGGATGGATGCCTTGTGTTTTTCGGTGACTTTTCTGAGGAAAACTACACAACTTCTTTTCAGTGAGATTTCATGAGTTATGTTTTGTTTTGATGATGAGCAACTTGTTCTTATCTCCCTTTACCTGTTTCCATCATTGTTTTCTTCACTTTTTTGTTTTAGGTTGTTGACCTTAGACACATTCCTTTGCCTCAGTTATTGCTATCTTTGTAAGCGTGTATGTGGCAAACAAATTCTGTTTGCTGACAGTGACTTCAGTAGCCTGTGCTTCATATATCAGTCTAATACTGGCCTTTTGTTTAATCTGCCTCATAGTAGAAAAATTTAGTACTGTTTAGCATAATCTGCCCCAGTAAAACACCCTTATTAGTCTGAACCAACAACCTTCACTGCTAATTACCAGTGTTGAAGTACAAGCCACAAAGAAGCTGGTTGGGAATACAAAATGTATTTTTTTTTTTTTTTTTTTTGCCCGAGGAGGTTGACAAGGAATTGGATTCCTAAGGGATATCTCTACTAGTAGAATTCCCTGCTGAAATTCAAAATGAAAGTATATTGCCCGGACCTTTTGAGGGGTCAGGTTCTTGACAGGGAGGGAGTTTGTTGAGCCCTACCCCCTTGGAGCAAACCTGTTATGTGCTGATGTAGAAAAGTGCTGAGAGGAGGAGGCAAGTAAAAAAGTTACTGCTGTATGTTAACTAGCCATGGAATGATTCTACAGTATGAAAGTAAAAGCATTTATCTACTTAAATTAAGATATGCATACAGGAAATTGCTGGTACCAGATGTTCTTCGTGTTTCACTGTTGCAGTCATTACATTTGGGTAATCTGCTGGCAGGTTGCCCTCAGTCGGCCTGAATAACAAAGTCTTGGGTCCTGCGTCGGTTGCTGTCTCCTCTTCCACGATGCCATTTTATTCAGTCTTTCTTGCCGTGCAGTGCCCGAAGCAGAAGCAGTTTGCAAGTGCCGGTCGGCCAACTCCTGAAATTTTCGTATTCGAGTTTCAGAACTGAAGTCTTCAAACTGAAGTCTTCAAACTGAAGCTAAGTACCCCGTTGGGGAAACTTTTTTTTGCTCCTTACCGATGCCAGTAAAAGTTAATAATTGCATTACTTGTGGGAAGCAAATACCTCATAAGGATTTTCATTTGTACTGTATTCCTTGCCTAGGCACTGATCACAACGTGCCTTGCTGTCAGTTTTGTGCTAGATTTAACCAACGCACTATTAAGCGTCAGTATATTTTTGCTTCTAAATATTTTGGATCAAGATTTAACTATCCTGAAATGTCGTCGATTAGCAATCCGACTACTGGACTTCACAAAAAACGCAAGGAAAAAGACAGAGACAGACCGTCAAGGTCCAAAACCGACGACGAAGCTTCTCCTAAGCCAGTCGCCGGTTCGCCGGTACTCAGTGAGGCGCTTTCGCAGCCCCTGATACCCGCTACTTTTGAGTCGCAGGCCTCTACCGAGTCCGGTATGTCACGAGATTCACAGAGTATTGAACCCATGGATGGCTCTCCCTTGGATGGGTCCAGAGCCGCTGAGCAGGCACCGGCTTCTGTGGGTGTTTTCAGGCCTCAACTTTTTTATATTACACCAACGCCAGCAACAAAAACAAGGTCAAAAACAACTTGTGTGTCTAAAAAAAACGATGCATGAGCCATGTGCTCAGGCCCCTATGCCTAAAAACTGGATGATCAAAATGGCTGAGGACTTAATTACCTTGATCAGGGGTTCCCAACCCCCCCCCCCTCTAAGAGGCCTAGGCAAGGCACTGATTATGAATCTTCAGATCAGGTTTCCATTTCTTCTGATTCCTCTTCTGATCAGGAATTTTCTATTCCACCCTATGAGGATTCTGATGCAGAGGAATCCATCCCATCTGCATCTCCTCCTGAGGATTACTCTTTTGGAGAGACTTTGCATACTTTAAGGGAACATTTTCACTGGGAGAGTCAGGACTTCTCTGAATCAAAAAAGAGGCTTAGGGATTTCCTTCTTCTTCCTCAGCATAGGCCTTTGGCAATACCTCCTGTATTAGACGTTGTTGATGATGTGATGTTCATCGTGTTTCACTGTTGCAGTCATGACTGTAGGGTTCTCCCCTGCCGGCAGGCAGTCCTCGGTCGGCCAGAATCCCAAAGTCTTGGTCTGGCGTCGGCTGCTCAGCCATGCTCCCTGACGTCAGAACGCCAGGAGTACAAAGCTGACAGCCGACGCCATGTTCTCCAGTCTTTCTTGCCGTGCGGTGATAGCAGTTCGCAAGTGCCGGTCGGCTGACTCCTGACAATTTTTTCTAAACGTACTTCAGTCCAAAGACTTTCTTCTCCTACTCAAAGCTAAGTACCCCGTTGGGGAAACTTTTTTCTTGCTCCAGTCCGATGTCAGAAAAAGTTAATAATTGTATTTCATGTGGGAAGCAAATACCTCATAAGGATTTTCATTCTTACTGTATTCCTTGTTTAGGCCCTGACCACGACGTAGCTAGTTGTCGGTTTTGTGCTAGATTCAATCAACGTACAATTAAACAAAGGTACGATTTTGTATTTCATTACTTCGGTAGGCGTTTTAATTACAAAATGTCGTCGGATACGGTTCCGGCTACCGGAGTTCACAAACGACGCAAGGATAAAGACAGGCCTCCGAGGTCCAAATCAGACGATATCGTACAAGCAGAGCCAACTTCAGGTTCGGCCGTCGTCAATGAGGCGCTTTTGCAGCCCCTGTCGTCTGCCATTTCGGAACCGATGGCCGAAACAGACTCCCACGAGGAGCCAACTAGGCGTTTGAATATTTCTGTTGCAGGACCTTCGGACAATGCTCCTTCAGATGGGTCTGGAGCCGCTGTGCAGGTACTGGCTTCCAAAGGGGTTTTCAGGCCTACTCAGCTTCTAATAAAGGCAAAGCCAAAGACAAAGGCAAAGACTCCTTCCAAATCAAAGACTGCAGCCCAGGCCTCTTCTGATCCAGCACCCAAGTCTCAGAAACAGTTACTCAAGATGGCTGAAGACTTACTTACTATGATTAGGGGTTCACATCCCCTCCAGATAAAAGGCCAAGGCAGGAAGTGTATTATGACTCCTCTGATCAGGCTTCTGTTTCTTCAGTTTCTTCTTCTGACCAGGAATATTCTTTCCCTCCTTATGAGGATTCTGATGCTGAGGAATCCATTCCTTCAGCTTCTCCCCCTGAGGATTTCTCTTTTGGGGAAACTTTGCATGAAATGAGGGAACATTTTCACTGGGAAGGACAGGAGTACTCGGAATCTAAGAAAATACTTAGAGATTTTCTTCTTCTTCCCCAACATAGACCCCTGGCTATTCCTCCTATTTTGGATATTGTGGATGATGCTTTTTCGGAGGCTAACTTAACTCCTGACTCTTTTCCTCCAGCTCCTGTTAAGCCAGACAGATATTATAGGGTTCCTGATTCCCACCAGTTTTTATACAGGAATCCTACTGCTGATCCTGAAACCATTTCTCAGGGTCCTAAGGGGGTTAAGGCCGCTTCTGCTAAAAATCCCATTCCCACTGAGAAGGATTCCAGATCTTTAGAAAGATGGGGCAAAGAAGTGTACACTTCTGCTACTTTATCTATTAGGGCTTTAAACTGTCAGTTTCATATGCTGAAATACCAGCAATTTCTTCTGTCTGTTTTAAAACAAAAGTTAACTTCCATTTCCACCTGTGCAGATGATAAGGAATTACATGACTTAATGCATGCCACTGAACAAGTAGGGAAGCATGGTTTACACTGTGGATTTGATGCCTCGGAGGCTTCTTGTAGGGCTGCTGCCTCTAGCACAGTCATTAGAAGGCATGCATGGTTAAAGGAACAAAACTTGCCAGATCAAGTAAAAGCTAAATTACTGGATGCTTCTGTTCAGCATAATGCTTTGTTTGGATCTAAAGCTGAAGAGGTGATAAAGAAGATGGAGGACAAGGCAAAATCCATGCAAACGGTCAAAGATTTCTTACAAGTACAGCCACCCAGATTTAGTAGGAATTGGCCTACTAAAAATTGGTCCTTTCCCAATTCTGACAGGCCTCAGAGGGGTAGGTACAGACGCTCCTGAGGAAGGCCTCAAACGCAAGCCTCTTATAGACCAAGACAGTGGACTGCTTCCACCCCTAGGGGAGGAGAGGACAGGTCGCAAGTTCATAGAAAACAGACTCAATGACTTCCTCTGTTGGGCTGCAGGAATTTCTTGTCTGGAAGCCCCTCTCGGAGGAAAGCTTTCTCTTTTTCACCTAAATTGGACTCATATAACCCAAGACAAGTGGGTTCTGGATGTGGTTTCAAGAGGTTACAAATTCCATTTTATACCCTACCAAGACCAAGCGGATGGCCGGATCTCCCAAAACATCAATGGTTAGAGGCCTTAAACCAGGTGGAAGCTCTCTTGGCTATGAAAGCCATAGAACTGGTTCCACTTTCAGAGAAGGGACAAGTTTTTTACTCAAGGCTCTTTCTAGTCCCCAGAAAGCAAAATTCATGGAGACCCATTCTGGATCTGTCAGTCCTGAACACTTTTCTCGAGATACCAAAATTCAAGATGCTTACTCTACAGCAGCTACTTCCAGTGCTGACCAAGAATGCATGGATGGTAACTTTGGATTTAAAGGAGGCATATTTACACATTCCCATCAGGCAGGAATGCAGAAAATACCTCATGTTCAAGGTCGGATCGAGGCACTATCAATTCTCTGCGCTGCCCTTTGGATTGTCTACTGCTCCCAGGGTCTTCACCAAATGCCTGGCTCCAGTAGTAGCTTATTGCAGACTCAAGGGAATTCAGATTTACCCTTATCTGGACGACTGTCTTATTCAGGCAGACAGCAAGGATGTTTTACTCCAGCATCTAGAATTTGTTCAGAATCTTCTCAAGTTCTTGGGATTCGCTGTAAACATAAAAAAGTCAAATTTGACACCCTCTCAACAGATAACTTTTCTGGGTGCTCTTCTCAACACAACAACCCAGATGGCATTTCTGACATTCGGAAAACAATTACAGCTGGCTTCAACTTTCAAAACCTTGGCAACATTAACTCAGCTATCTGCAAGGAAATTCCTGCAGGCTTTGGGTTACATGGCCTCCTGCATCCTTCTCGTACCATATGCAAGATTACATATGAGGAAAATACAGTGGTACCTAAAAAGTGTATGGTCTCAGCATTGCCACAGTTTAGACATACAGATTACCGTCCTGCCTTGTCTTCAAAAGGAATTCCTTTGGTGGTCCAAGGCATGTACTCTAAACAAAGGAAAACCCTTCAGTCTGCCTCCAGCCACTCAGATACTAACCACGGATGCCTCAGATTATGCATGGGGAGCCCATTTCCGGGGCAACTGTCTGCAGGGCCTTTGGACACAGGATCAGAAGCTCCTGCATATCAATTTAAAAGAAATGTTAGCCATTCAGAAGGTTCTATTGGCCTTCAGGAATCTTCTACATCCGGGACAACTACTGATACGAACAGACAACACCACAGTTATGTGGTACATAAACAAGCAAGGGGGATCTCATTCCTATCCCCTTTGCAGACTAGCTATGAATCTATGGAACACAGCTCTAGCTTGCAAACTGGACCTTCAAGCTCAGTTTCTACCAGGGAAGCAAAATTTCCTGGCAGACAGTCTGAGCAGGAACCTGTCGGACCCACACGAATGGATGCTGGACACCAAAATATTCAAGATGATTACAGCAGTCTGGGGATGTCCTCACATAGACCTCTTTGCATCCCACCTCAATCATCAACTACAGATTTTTTGCACCAGGACATTCCACGAACTGGCTTGGAAAGTGGATGCACTATCATTCAGTTGGAGAAACCTCTCGGGGTATGCCTTCCCGCCTCTACCTCTTCTTCCACGGGTGTTATTAAAGATCAGACAGGACAAGCCCAAGATGATAATCTTGCTGGCCCCAAATTGGCCTCGACAGTTTTGGTACCCAACACTGAAAACCCTTTGTCTGGAGCCCCCTTGGGTTTTACCACAGACTCCGAACCTTCTGTCCCAACACCAGGGTCAGGTTCTGCACTCCCATGTCAAAACTCTCAGCCTGGTGGCATGGTTAATCCAGGGTCTATGATTCATTCTCTCCTACCCAAGCAGGTTATGGATGTCATTTTAGAAGCCAGACGTCCTAGCACTAGAAAATCTTATGCAGGAAAATGGAAAAGATTTTGCTCCTGGATGCAGGCTCGGGATTCAGATCCTCTTATTCCTAACATTCCTCTGATTTTACTTTACCTGACAGACCTCTTATATAAGGGTCTCTCTTTCTCTTCCATAAAAATACATGCCTCTGCTATTTCTGCTCATTATAATACAGACCCTCCAATCTTTTCCCACCAGCTCATGAGACAGTTTCTCAGAGGAGCTAAGAACTTAAGGCCCTCTAGATCTCCACCCATTCCTGCTTGGGATCTCAACTATGTTTTGGAAAAGCTCACCTTACCTCCTTTTGAGCCTGCTGCCACATCTGACATCAAGTTTTTATCTTGGAAGACAGCCATCCTGTTAGCTCTGACCTCTGCCAGGAGAGTTTCGGAGTTGCAAGCTCTCATGGCTGTAGAACCTTATATTATTTTTCATCAAGACAGGGTGTCTTTAAGGACTAATCCTACTTTCATGCCTAAGGTGGTTTCCAAAGTGGCTTTAAATCAAACTATTCACTTGCCAACTTTTTCCCCACTCCTTAAAATAAAGGGAAAGGATCTTGCATTCCTTGGATGTACACAGACAACTACATTTTACCTGGACAGAACCAAGGACATCAGGAAATCAGAGCAGTTGTTTGTTCTTATGCTTCAAGTTCCCAAGGTAAAGCCATTTCAAAACAGACCATTTCTAAATGGATTGCTCATGGAATCAGATTTTGCTATTCACACCATGGAAAGCAAATCCCAGGGAGTATAAGGACTCACTCTACCAGAGCTGCTGCCACTTCAGCTGCCTTCCTCAGGGGAGTTCCTACCAAAGACATTTTGGAAGCTGCAATTTGGAGTTCAGTGCATACTTTTTCCAAGCACTACAATCTACCTCTCTACTCTAAGTCTAGGGCAGGCTTTGCTTCTGCAGTCTTGCAGGGCCTTTTAGCCGTCCCCTCTACTTTATGACCACCTCCCTTTTATTCTGCTTTGGGATTCAACCCTATAGTCATGACTGCAACAGTGAAACACGATGAACATAGTACAGTTGTGTACACTTACCATAAATGTAGATGTTCGAGTGTCTTCACTGTTGCAGTCTGGGTTACCCTCCCTCCTGTCCCCTCTTATTTTTTTCCTTTGTGTGGTTCCCTTCTTCACCCTTCTTCTGAGGTGTATTTGCAAAGGGTATGGGATCTTACTCATTTTGGAACACCTGACATCTGGGGCAAGAAAAACTGGAGAACATGGTGTCGGCTGTCAGCTTTGTACTCCTGGCGTTCTGATGTCAGGGAGCATGGCTGAGCAGCCGACGCCGGACCCATACTTTGGGATTCTGGCCGACCGAGGACTGCCGGCAGGGGAGAACCCTACAGTCATGACTGCAACAGTGAAGACACTCGAACATCTACATTTATGGTAAGTGTACACAACTGTACTTTCTCGGAATCAAACATGTCACCTGATACCCTGCCTCCGGCTCCTAGTAAGCCAGACAGATATTACAGGGTTCGTGACTCACACAAATTTCTTTTCAAAAATGCTGCTGCTGATCCCGAGACTATTTCTCAGGGTCCCAAGGGTGTTAAGGCTTCCACAGCCAAAAATCCTACCCCTTCTGATAGAGATTCCAGGGCTCTGGATAGATGGGGTAAGAAGGTTTATACGTCTGCAACCTTGGCAATCAGGGCTTTAAACTGCCAGTTTCATATGCTTACATATCAACAGCATGCTATGGGCTTACTGAAACAGAAAATGATGTTGATTTCTGATTGTGTGGAAAATAGAGTTACATGATTTATTGCATTCAGCAGAACAGGTTGGAAAGCATACTTTGCAATGTGGTTTTGATTCCTTGGAGGCCTCTTGTAGGGCCGCCGTTACTGGATCTGTGATTAGAAGCCATGCCTGGCTCAAGGAGCAAAGTCTGCCTGATCGTGTTAAAGCTAAATTGTTGAATGCCCTTTTGCAGCATGATACTCTGGTAATAAGGCAGAAGAGGTTTTGAAGAAAGTGGAAGACAAAGCTAAATCTATGCAAACTGTAAAAGATTTCTTGCAAGTGCAGCCACCCAGGTTCAGTAGGCACTGGCCTACTAAAAATTGGTCCTTTCCTGCTCAAAAGGCTCCAGATATCAATCACAGGGTTCATACAGGTCAAAGCAATGGGGTGCCTCCACCTCCAAATCTGGAGGAAACAAAGCACAACCCTACAGTAAGCAGTCTCAATGACTTTCCTTTACCATCTCCAAGCACTTATCTTTTGGCAGCCCCCTTGGGGGGAAACCTAGCACTTCATCCTCAAAATTGGCAGTTAATTACCAGGACAAGTGGGTATTAAACATAGTATCCCAGGGGTATAGATTTCATTTCCATACTTTGCCAGATCCAAACGGATGACCGGATCTGCCACAAAACCAGTGGGCAGAGGCCCAGAAACAAGTCATGTCCCTCATGGATATGGGGGCTATTCAACCGGTACCAGAAATAGAAAAAGGACAAGGTTTTTATTCAAGACTTTTCCTGGTACCCAGAAAATACAATTCATGGCGCCCAATACTGGACTTATCGATTCTGAACACGTTCCTGGACATTCCAAAATGCAAAATGCTGACTTTACAACAGCTACTGCCTGTGCTAGGCAAGAATGCTTGGTTAGTAACTCTAAACTTAAAAGAGGCATACCTGCATATCCCAATAAGGGAATCCTGCAGAAGATACCTCCGCTTCAAAGCAGGTTGTTTGCATTACCAATTCTCTGCACTGCCCTTTGGCTTACTACTGCACCCAGGGTCTTTACAAAGTGCCTGGCACCAGTAATTGCATTCTGCAGACAAAGAAACATTCAAATCTATCCTTATCTGGACGATTGTCTCTTTCAAGCAGAGGGCAAGGACACTCTTTTTCAACATCTGGCGTTTGTAAAAAGGCTTCTAGTATGCCTAGGGTACACCATAAACGAAAAGAAATCACAACTGGTACCCTCTCAAATAATTACATTCCTGGGTGCAATCTTGAATACAACTGCCCAGATGGCTTTCCTCACGCCAGACAAACAAAGGCAACTGACAACATACTTCAAACAAATGGCAACAAAAACCCAGTTATCTGCAAGACAAATTCTGCAGGCTTTGGGATTCATGGCATCCTGCATTCTACTAATTCTATATGCGAGACTGCATATGAGGAAACTTCAATGGTACCTAAAAAGCTTATGGAGTCAACATTGTCACAGCCTGGAAACAATGATTCCTCTCATTCCCTGCCTACAACAGGAGTTTCTTTGGTGGGCAGAGACATGTCACTAAACCAAGGGACTGTCATTCACTCTACCCCCTGCCACCCAAACCCTAACTGCAGACGCATCAGACTATGCTTGGGGGGCCCACCTGGCAGGTAGATGCATTCAGTGCAAATGGAGCCCAAACCAAATGCATCTGCATATCAACCAGAAAGAAATGCTAGCTGTTCAGAATGCTCTGACAGCCTTCAAGGACTTACTTCATCCAGGACAACTACTGATGAAGACAGACAACACCACAGCTATGTGGTACATAAACAAGCAGGGGGGTACACATTCCTACCCCCTTTGCAGACTAGCCATGGCCTTGTGGAACACAGCCTTGACTTACCAAATACATCTTCAAGCTCAATTCCTGCCAGGAAAGCAAAATACTCTGGCAGATGACCTAAGCAGAAATCTTATGGACCCACACGAATGGAAACTGGATCCACAAATCTTCAGCATGTTAACACAGAAATGGGGGAGCCCAGACATAGATCTATTTGCCTCTTCCCAAAATTATCAGTTGGACAAATTCTGCACAAGAACTCATCACAAAAAAGCATGGAAAGTGGATACTCTATCCTTCAGCTGGAAAAACCTATCAGTCTATACCTTTCCCCCTCTGCCTCTACTCTCCAAGGTCTTACTAAAAGTCAGACAAGAAAAACCAAATATGATCCTAATTGCTCCGGACTGCCCTCGCCAGCACTGGTACCCGCTTCTAAGGAATATGTCACACTTCCTCCATGGTACTTGCCTCAAATACCTCATCTACTGTCTCAGCAGAACTATCAAATTCTGCACACTCAGCTCCAAACTCTGAATCTTGCAGCATGGCTAATCAACTAATTATTCAAAACACACCTCTCAGTAAATCTGTGGTGGATGTCATTTTGGAAGCCAGAAGGCCTAGTACTAGAAAATCTTATGCTGCTAAATGGAAGAGATTATGTGCTTGGAATCAAGCACAAGTAATAGACACAGCAAAGCCCAATATTCCTCAGATTTTACAATACTTAACTGAGATGCTTGACAAGGGCCTATCTTTTTCTTCAATAAAAATCCGTGCCTCTGCCATCTCGGCTCATTACAGCACAGAGCCTCCCCTCTTTTCTCATCCACTGCTTAAACAGTATCTTAAAGGGGCCAAAAATTTAAGGCCTCCCAGAAGAGCACCAACTCCTGCATGGGACCGCAATTTTGTGCGGCAAAAACTCACCCTGCCTTCTTTTGAACCAGCAGCTACTGCAAATATAAAATTTCTATCTTGGAAAACAGCTTTTCTTTTGGCGGTCACTTCAGCAAAGAAGGGTTTCAGAACTACAGGCTATCACGGCAGTGGAGCCTTTCATTACATTTTACCCGGACAGGGTGGCCCTCAGGACCAATCCTTCTTTTATGCCTAAGGTGGTATCTAGTGTGGCTCTTAACCAGACCATTCACCTGCCAACATTTTACCCAAATCCGCAGAACAAGGGGGAGCGGATTCTGCATTCATTGGAGGTACACAGACAACTAAGATTCTACTTAAACAGGACCAAATCTTTAAGAAGTCTGAGCAACTACTGGTAGCATTTGCTGCAGGATGAGAGGGGAAGGCTATATCAAAGCAGACTATTTCTAAATGGATAAGTCACTGCATTCGTTTCTGCTATTTGCTCCATGGTAAACATGTGCCCAAGGGGATCAGATCACATTCTACCAGGGCTGCCTGTACTTCAGCAGCTTTTCTCAGAGGAGTCCCAACCAAAGACATTCTAGAAGCTGCTACTTGGAGCTCTGTTCATACCTTCACAAAGCATTATCATTTACCTCTCTTCTCCAAATCCAGGGCAGGTTTTGCCACTGCAGTCCTGCAGGGCCTTATAGCCGCTACTAATGCTGTTTAGTTCCATCCTCTCATCCATAGCTTTGGGATTCTACCCAAATAACTGCAACAGTGAAACATGAAGAACATAGTACAGTTGTGTACACTTACCATAAATGTAGATGTTCGAGTGTATTCACTCTTGCAGTCCGGGTTACCCACCCGCCATCCCCCATTCTATACCATTTCTTTTCTTCATTATACTCAAAAGCCTTTGTGGTGTATTTGCTTTTAGTTGAAGGTAAAGTTTATGTTTCTAAAAGTGCATTTATATATTTACAGTTTATTTATATGTATATTTTTGCTCCCCATTTGGGGGTACCTGACATCTGAGGCAAGAAAAACTGAATAAAATGGCGTCGGCTGCATGTTTTATACCCCTGATGACCTGACATCATGGAAGAGGAGACAGCAACTGACGCAGGACCCAAGACTTTGTTATTCAGGCCGACTGAGGGCAACCTGCCAGCAGATTACCCAAATGTAATGACTGCAACAGTGAATACACTCGAATATCTACATTTATGGTAAGTGTACACAACTGTACTTTTTCCTGAAACTAGGTAGCCAGATATTTTAATGCTTGAGAAATTGGCCTGGTTAGTGACCCTTTAATTAATATAGTTTTATTGTTCTTCATCAGGGTTGTTGTTTCCTGCATAAAAATAGGTGGAGAATCTGCATGCTGTCTTGGTTTTTCAGTTTACAGTGTCAAGTTCATTAAATATTAAATTATTTATTCATCAATGTTTTATTTTAATAGTAGAAGGCTCTTGTTAGATGATTTGTACTGTAGAGTTTTTTTTTCTCTTGGAATGTATTTGTCATTGTTTACAGTAAATTCTTGTCAGTCCTAGAGCTTCAGGCCACTTCCTGGAAGACAGAAGTTGAGCATGCTTTCCGTGGCTGCAGTAGTTGAGGAAGCTGTTAATTTTTTTCTGAAATCACTATTCTAATGGCAGCCAGCACTTGTCTTACAAAGGTGTTCTTTATTTCACAGTTGAAGGAAACTAACTTATACAGAGGATTTGTTTTTGTTGGTACTTTGTTCAGCTTTGGGAGGTGTTTACACTGTCAAAGCAGTTTGCTTGCTGAACGCTTTCCATGCCGATACAACAAGCTGGTTAAACTTTTTATTCCAGGTTTGAAGTAATTTACCATTTCTCTGCAAACACATTACAGCTGACATCACTGATTGGTCCTAATGTAGTTGTCATTACTTTTGGGGGAGGGGGAGATAGATAATAGTAATTTCCTCAAGTAAGTACTATTATATATTTTGTGTCTTGGACTTTTATGCAGAATTATGTTGAAGTTATTTATTTTTTTCATTCATTCATTCATTCATTCATGCAACAGTCTCTTCTGTGCGTGATGTATAATGTATAATGTAAGATACTTACAGATGTCTAGAGCAAAATATGTGCAATCAGTCCAAGTTGATTGCTTTGCTTAATAATCAGTGTTTTTTTTTTTCCTAGAGGTCAAGTGATGTCCCTAGACTAGTGACTTCATTTTTATTTTCTGGTTTTTGTACTGGAGATGATGTTATTTAAAATAAATCCCTTATAACTTTTTAAAGTGGTGTGGAGTTTAACTTGTGTGACACAGTAAAATGGATAACATGGAAGTAGGCTTTTTCATTGTACACTTTGTCTGTTTCGGTTGCTGTTGATCTGCATAATTCATAACCCTGTATTTTACGGTGCTGGCTTGACATTTGATGTGAAAGCTCATAAGATGCTTTTGAAAGCAAAGCATTTGCTTTTTGGGAAATGAAAGGTGTAGAATTGTATCTCGGAGTATATTGCATTGGAGTATCGAAGTCCTTGAAGTAACAGCTGTGGTAAATGGTTTACACATACAGGTGTTAGTAACAGTTGTGGTAAATGGTTTATACATACAGGTGTTATAGTTTCAGGGATAAGCTTCCTTCCATCCATTTTCTGAACCTGTCCCCTGATGATAATTGCTGTGTGATAGCTAGTTGGGAAGGGCAGAACAACCTTCCCCAACTCCAGCAGCAGTTTTCTGCGCATCCTCTGAGATCTCCAGGCTCTGAGAGATGTACTATATCTCCAATGTGTCCTAGGTCTGTGCCAGGGACTTCTTTCGTTGGGATGTGCTTGGTAAACCTTCTGCTGGAAACACCCAGGGGGCACTCTTTCAAGGTATCCAAATTAATTCAGTTGACTTTTGTCAACCAGGAGCAGTGTTTCTAGTCAGATTTTTTTTCTGAACTGCCAAGCCTCTTGCTATCGTGGAAGCTGAGCCCAGAATGTCTGTAAAGGAACTTTGTTCTTTTTTTAGACTAGACGTATCAATTGCCACTTGGATGAGAAAGTTGGGAGACAAAGCTGTTTGCCACTAACACTGTATCACTTAGGGTACTTTATCAAAGTACATTAGCAGGCTGTGCATGATGTCTTCATTTTTGTACCTGAACTTTGTGTAACATAGTTTTGAATTGCAGTTGTTTTCTATGCATTAGGCAAAGATTATAAAGTAAAAGGATATTGTTTGAAGTATTTAATCTTTTCATAGAGAGTTCTGAGGGTGTGTTATAGTGAATAATTTAGTAAAGGGGTATTCTGCTGTTGGTGAAGTATTAAGTTCAATTTCCTGATGTTAACCACCACACAAAAAATATATTTATTTGTTTTGCCAACCTGCTGTTTCATCTGGTTGGTTTATGTGAAACACAGGGAATCCTCAAAAAAGTTATGAGTCTGTAGTATTTCAGGTGAATATCAAGTAAGTATTTTGTGCATTGTGAATGGCAGCATGTTTTTGCTGCGTAGGTGCACTGTGTAGGTGCACATGGAGATTCATTTAAGTGCTTCTGAGATAATTAGTAAAATATAGTGCTGTTTGGGATTTCACTGCTGTGAGTTGCACAAACCTGTTGCACGAATAATCTGCAGCATAGTGTGATATATTTTTCTGTGGTCGTTACATTGAGGGGTACTATTGTTGATTATGTGGTTTGCTATCATGCCGCAAAATATCAGGAGATCAAATGTTAATGCTGTTATTAGTTCATTGAAACTGGGCTGTCGCATATACAGTGCACTGTTTTTTGCTGCATGAGTTGGAGAAGAGGAAAAAGGTGAGTTTTATTTTTGTCTTACTCCTTTTCTCCAAGTTTGTGCAGACTTAAGAGTTAAGAGTACAAAGAAATCGGGAGTGTGGGGGCAGTGTAACAGGGATACAGGAGGACTTGCCTACTACTAAAATGAGTGTTTTGGAATATATGGAATTTGTTTTTGTTGCAGTGGTTTGGATTTGGGATCAAATGTGTTAGATTTTTTAGCTGTGATTAGCTGCAGCTCATCTAAGCGAGATGTATTTAATTATAGTGAATCCCTTGCATTGTCATTGTTCACAACAACACATTAACTGTCTTTCAATTTATTCAATAAACATTTCTGTCCTTGGACAGTTAAAACATGACTGCTCTATAAGAGAACAAGATAAATGTAAAATACTTCAGTCATAATCACATTCTTGTATATTCAAGACATGAGTTTCAACAAATAAAGAAGCAAAACTTGAGAGGTGAATCTCTTGATTTGATGTTGTCATTTTCATTCTTCAGCCTGTGGATTTCAAATCCAATCCTTGGATCCAACTTGGCTGCTTTACAAGCTTAAGATTCGAAGCTTGAGCCTCTCCTCTCCAACTCATAATGCCTCATTCCCCCAGATTACCTCAGATCTCATTTGCCGCTCGTCCGGAAAGCATAGAGGTTTCACTGCTCTGAGAGCTCCTAACTGAATTTTTCATTCAGTCATTAGTTGGCCCTGAGCCGTGATGTTTTTGTTTGTTTTTTGTTCTATCCTCTCCTCCTGCGGTTTTATCCTGTTCGGGTTCCTTTTCTTTCTTCTCTTTCTTCTCTCTAAAGTTAAGGTAGACTTTGTTTTATCATGGCTGATAAGCCAGATAAAGCCTTGGGTTTTAAAAAAATGCACTTCCTTTGGGCACAAGATTCTCTTATCTGATGTCCTCAAAGAGTGTATTTACTGTCTAAGCCCAGAGCACCTGGACAGTTCTTGTAACATTTGCAAGGGTTTTAATCTGTGGATGCTGACGGACCGCAGGAACAAGCTCTTTTTAAAGGGCTTTCTTCCTTCTCTTGCTCCTTCTGTGCCTTCCACTTCAGGGGCTCAAACCCCCGTAAAGAAACAAAAGGAGGCAAGGGAACATAGGAAATGTTCCCCAGAGAGATCCTCCTTATCCTCCGAACCACCAAAAAGGCACCATAAACCTCAGATCCGAGACCTATGGATCCAACAGTTCTGGTGTCTTCTCCTTCGGCTCCCTGTGCTCCTCCCAATACTTCAGGGCTGGGTGTCTCGTCGCAGAGATTTCCTCTCAAGGAGGCCTCTCTCTCAAAAGAGTGTCCAGCCTACCATCAGATTCCTCTTCCATCAGGTCTTCCCTGATCTTGTCCAGCTGAACAGACATTCTCCCTTCTACCCTTTAGCTCCTTCTGTGATTCGACCTTCTGCTTCAGAGCCGTCGGATCTGATGGCCCCGAGAACTGAGACATATGATCCAGTTAGTTGTTATTCCGACCATTTCCCTGCTACGCCTGGCTCCAACTGCGTTGGGTCCCAGTGCATCACAGAGTCGAAGCCTAGACATCAAGTTGGGGGGCCTACTTCACCGCTGAAGTTTATTGGAGCTGTCACTTCCCCTCAGAGCCTTGGTGTTAGACAGTTCAGGGCTGACTACTCCTTTTGGAGCGGAGGATTTCAGGGGCTCTGGATAAGTCTGTTCCGACAGCTTCGCCTCTGGAGGGGTGACTCTCGGTTCCTTGTAGTCCATCTGCCTTTGAGGTGGTGGAGAGAGTCCCCTCCCACCCTAGGGGATTCTTGGTTCTCCCACCAATTAATCTGATCCCCACCACCATGGAATCTGTGACTGAGACCTCATGTCTACCCCCGGGACAGCGAGTCCCAAGAAAGCCTCCAATCTCTTCCAACTGTGGAACCCCAAATTTCATCTGATACCTCCCTGGAGCATCCCACCAGGGAGGTCCCCTGGAAAAAGAAGTGTAAAAGGAGACACTTGGATTCCCCTCAGGAATTGGTCACAGCTGACATTGACTTCGAAGAAGGGGAAGGGGTCCCCAGGATCTCCACCTGCTAATGTCTCCTTTGCAGACATCTTAGAGGTCCTCCATCAAAAAGGTGGATGGCCTACCCAAAACCCTAACCCCGAGGAGTCCATGTTTTTGGAGGCTTTTGGCACCGGCCCATCTGCATCCAGGAATACGTCTGCTTTTGGCTCTGCAGTGCTCCAGATTATCACTCCATGAGGGCAACCATAGGTTGTTGTAGCTGCTGACTCTGTCCCACAGGTTGAGGAATGAATGAAAATGACATAATCAGATAAAGAAGTTGTGTATGCACCATAACGTTCCATCTGTGTTGTCCATTTTCATTCTTCCTCAACCTCCCCACCCTCCTTCCCCCTGTCCATAGCTTGAAAGACCAAATAGAGATAGTAATGGGAACCACAGTTTTTCCTGTTTTTGACCCTCTGAACTGTGCAGTCTCTCTCTCTGTCTCTGGTTCTGTATGGTACATGTACGATTATTTAACATTTTTTGTATATAACCTGTATACATGTTAGCAGCAAACTCAGTCCGGGCTAATCTGGGGGAATGAGGCATTATGGGTTGGAGAGGAGGAGCTCGAGCTTTGAATCCTAAGCTTGTAAAGTGGCCAAGTCGGATCCGAGGGTCTGATCCAAACCCCACAGGTTGAGGAAGAATGAAAAGGGACAACACAGATGGAATGTTATGGCAAGTATATAACTTCTTTATATCCATGTTGAGAACATATAGCGACGGAGTTATGGTCAAAGAGACTCTGTCATAATTCTTTTAAGTACAAGGAGCTTTAGCTGATGTTCTTCGTGTTTCACTGTTGCAGTCCTCACATATGGGTTATCCGGCACCCAGTAGCCCTCAGTCAGCCTGAATACCAGAGTCCTTGGTATATGACGTTTGCTGCCACCTGTTGTAAAACTGATGTCAGTACGTCAGGTATAAAGGGAGGCAGCCGACGCCATTTCCTCAGTCTTTCTTGCCGCAGAGCCCAAAGCAGATGCAATTCGCACTAGTGCCGGTCGGCCGTTTACCTTCGTTTCGCTTTACAACTACCAAGTTGAAGACGCCTTCAGATAAGTACTCTGTTGGGGATCCTCTTTTCTTGCTTTAACGAATGTCAGATAAAGTTAATAACTGTCTTGTCTGTGGAAAACAGATTCCGCACAGTGATTTCCATTCCTATTATATAACTTGTTTGGGCCTTGAGCACGACGTCCCGAACTGCGATCTCTGTGCTTCCTTTAACCCGTGTACCATATGACGTAGAGCTAAGATTTTGTATAAGCATTTCTGAGTCTGGCATAAGTCAAACTCAGTCCGGGCTAATCTGGGGGAATGAGGCATTATGGGTTGGAGAGGAGGAGCTCGAGCTTCGAATCCTAAGCTTGTAAAGTGGCCAAGTCTGATCACAGGTTGAGGAAGAATGAAATTGGACAACACAGATGGAATGTTATGGTAAGTATATAACTTCTTTATATCCATAATTCTTTTAAATACTATCCGGTACAGAAAAAAAGTGTAAGAGATGAGCTTGAAGTATTTTACAGCTTTGAAAACTGTAAAACACATAGCAGTGTCATACAGAGATAATCTAGAGGGTGTGCCAACCACTTTAAAAGCTATTAAACATTTTAGTGTGCCAGACTGTGTTTATGTTTGTGTGTGTGTGTGTGTGTGTGTGTGTGTGTGTGTGTGTGTGTGTGTGTGTGTGTTTCTACCTGTCTTAGCATCTTGCAGCTGTTCTTTGACAACCACCGATGGCCATTGCTGTGCTATAGAATGTGATTAGCCCTGAAACCTTAATAAATTTAGGTACTTGCGTATTGTCGCAACCACCGTCTGTCTGCATGGACAGCATTCTCTTCTCGGCAATGTTCCATTCAAATTGAAATAACCTACTGCTTATGATTTCAACATCTAGATGAATTAACCTGCTGGCAAGCTTTAAAACGAATGCTGTTATTCAACTCTTCTGCTTATGTTTTCAACAAGTCTGGAATTTTTTTTGGGTTGGTTGTTTGTTTTACAAGATATCGTCGTAACCATGTTGACAGCATAAGCAGAAGACTTGCTTTTTTTAAAAGTAATATCGCAAACACTTTATTGATTGGCTGTTATGCAACCGCACTTTAGTACGTTTCACTATACTATATTGCTTTGTTTTTACTAAAGCATATATATTTTATTTTTTATTTTATAGTAAAAGGATTTATTCTTTTATGAACCTTTTAACATGTAGTGTAATGTAGGAAATGGAACATGAAAGACTCTGCAGAGTAAGCGTTTTGATAAATATGAAATGTTTCTCTAATATTATTATTAATAATTAAATTTGTATATATTATTGGGAGAAGGTATTGTAATATATATGTTATTTTTTATGTTGCTAGTCTGTGTTTTACTGTATATGTTTTCTAAATGTTGACTTCTCATTGTACTCCTCTGACTACCACATACACACACACACACATATGCACAGACACACACACACACACACACACACACACACACACACTCACACACACACACACACACACACGCACTTTCAGGCATCCATCTTTATTAATAACTTTAGATACATAGGTTTTCATTTTAATTTCACAAAAAAGTAAACTGTACAAGCTATAAGTGACTTATTACTTGCTCTGCTCCATATTATAACCACACATTCATTCATAGCATTCTTGGCACCACGATATTTCACTGAGAATGGAACTTTGCCAAGAATGCAGTCCATGCAGACAAACTGTGGTTGCGATAATACGTAAGTACCTAAATTTATGTTCTTCCTGAGCTTGGGGCATAATCTCAGCACTCCATTTTCTACATATTCATTCTCTGTCTTTGAATGTTCATTTTTGCGTGTGTTTTTCTAATGTTAGTTTCATCTTAAATATACACTGTACTCCAACAGTGAGACCAACTCCATTTCAAATAACATGCACATTAAAAGACTCAAAGACTGACAAATATATATATTTTTAATTTCTTTACTGGGCACGCCTACTGAACATAAGTGCACACGTGTCCCTTTATAAGGATGACCTGAGAGCACTTACTTGGTCAGAGTCACTCATAGCCAGTGGAAGCTGAAGGAATTAAACATGTAGTATAGGAAGGAGCTTGTAGCCTTAATCCTTTTTTGTCTGACTGCTACTAAACTAACCAGGTTATCATCTTGCTGAACTTGTGCATCAGTACAGAAGGCAAGCATTTGATTTTTTTCTGTTTCTGTGATCTGTTAGGTGCTTCAGTTGTCACATTTCGCTATTTGCTCATTATCTGAAGGTCTTTGCTAAAACAACCATATACATGTCTTTCTATTCCCATGTTGCAGTATTCTGTACATATGGGTTTTCTCCTCTTGCTACCCGAATGTCCGGCCAGTGTACAGAAGATTTCAGTCACTGTATGGTGCGTGGGACATCTGACATGGCTAGCAGAGTGTGGGCCA
Source organism: Protopterus annectens (assembly GCF_019279795.1). NCBI lineage: Eukaryota > Metazoa > Chordata > Ceratodontiformes > Protopteridae > Protopterus > Protopterus annectens. The sequence continues at coordinate 906,262,773 of NC_056726.1, forward strand.
TAAAAGTGATGTCTGCACGCACGAGCGTGCCATCAGAACTTCTCAGCCGTCAGTTAAACGTCAGGTGTTCCTGCCTTCCCAGCTGTCGGATTCTAGAGAAATCAGATAAGTGCCCTGTTGGGGAACCTTCTTTTCAGTTATTGTTTTCTAATGCTTGTTCATGTCATCCAGAAAGGGCAAGTGTAAGTGCGGCCGTCAGTAGTTCCTTTCAGTATGTTAGTTGTTGTGTCTTTCGGCTTTTCCCAGTTAGGGGTTGCCACAGCGGAACTCCGGTCCGCTAATGATTGGCAGTTGATTTTTACATACAGAGTTGCCAGCCCTGACGCACAACCTTCAACGAAAGTACGCCCATTCACGCATGTCTCCACGCAGAAAACGCTCTAGTTGAGAGTCGAACCGGACAGCGTTTTACTGTGAGGCGACAATGCTACCATATTATTAAATGCTGGCAAGTGCTAAACCAGTTACATAAATATAAAAATGTACATTACCAAAACATCAGTGTGTGTATAATCTGTGAAACTTGATTACTTTATCAGAATACTCTAACTACATTTCTGAGTGTAGCAGCAAATTAACTTATACATGGTTTACTTGTAATAAGGACAGCTCTTGCTGCTTCATCAGGATGCAGACCTGTGAACCAGATGATAACAGTGCTTAAGCCCATTATCAGACAGTTTTGTTAGCAAGTTTGTTCATCAGACAGGTACAGATAAACAGTGATAACCACACACTTTTTTGCACAGTTAAATTAATGCCTTAGATGTCAACAGTAGATTTTGTTTTTTTCATCTAGGCATGTCTTTATAATCCACCTTCTCACCACTTACATGATTTCATTTTGTAGGCATTGAAGTGGTACGATGCCTGAGAATGTGCAGTATTGTGCTTATCATTGTGTGTGTACGTCTCTACCCAAAGCATCTGACTTACTTGGGTCTTTTAGTGCCTATAGCTATTAGTGAGAAAAACAATCCTCAAAATGTCCTCTTTTCTATGTAGTAGCATGCATTCAAATCATGTGAAGTCACTTAGGCTGACTGTATACAAAACAAGTTTTATTGTGTATGTGGATGCACTTAAACGACTGTACTGTTTGTAACAGTGTTCATCCCCAAACAATACTAAAACATTGTTATGTTTATTTTGGGGGGATCAGTAGTTTAGTGTCTTTAGATAGGTATGTATCCTGTACTACTGTCTCTCATGATATTAATCTGTTTATTAAAACACACAACAAATTGAGCGCTTTCGTCTCAATAAAAGAGAGACTTCATCAGAATAAATTTCACAAATAAAATACCCCATTTAAGTAGTCTATCATTGTATTATAGGCCAATCACCTTTCAGTTTCCTAATAAGCACTATGGGAACCCTGAATTTTCAATAAACATTTAAAATGACAGTTATAAATACAATAGCAATGCTTTTATACACACACATATATAAAAATACTCTTTATATAATAAAGTCAAAACAAGTCAATATCTTTAAAGATTTTTTTGTATGTTGTTATATATGATTAGGTTTTTCATGTAATATTGGTGTAATGGAAATTGCATCATTTAGTCCTGGTGGAAACATAGCAGCTAAACGAAATTGCCACTCTTGTTTCTTTTTTGATTGATGAAATACTGGATGAAGTACATTCTAAATGGGGTACAATTTATAAACCATTGATGGGTATGGGATTCGTCACTGAGAAAAATAAGGTGACATCTCAGACTGATAGGGGCTTATATGAAAAGGCTTGTGTTTTACAGTATAACCATCTCAGTAATAAAATTAAAAGCGCTTTATGTACTAGTTGGAACATTTTCAGGATAAACAAAATTTTTTTTAATAAAGTGAGGGCAGCCCGAAGGTTTGTGAATAGCACAGGGTCAAATTTTAAGAAGTTGCTGGAGTGTAAAATAGATCCCATGCAGTCGTTGAGTATGGGTACTAAACCTTGTGGTGCATGCACCCAATGCTCCTATATTAATAAGCAAAGTGTAATTATATTAAGTAATAAGCTGCAGAGCAAGATTACATTTAGGAAGGGGAATTGTTTGACTAGTAAGGTGGTTTATTTAGCTGTTTGTGTAACATGCTTTCATTTCTATGTGGGTAAAATCGAGCGTCCCCTGAAGACCAGGATTTATGAACATGTGAATGATATAAATCACAAAAAGTTAACTAATGCTTTATATAAACATTCTTTAGTTTGTGATGGCTTTGAAAATTTTCCATTACACCAGTATTACATGAAAAAGCTAATCATATATAATAACATACAAAAACAATATTTTAATGATACTGAGTTGTTTTGACTTCATTATATAAAGAGTATTTGTATATATATGTTTGTATAAAAGCATTTCTATTGTATTTGTAACTGGCATTTTAAATGTTTATTGAAAATTCAGGGTTCCCATAGTGCTTATTAGGAAACTGAAAGGTGATTGGCCTATAATATAATGATAGACTATTTACATGGGGTGTTTTATTTGTGAAATTTATTCTGATGAAGTCTCTCTTTTATTGAGATGAAAGCGCTCAATTTGTTGTGTGTTTTAATAAACAGATTAATATTTGGAGCTGTTGGAGTGGATTATTTGGCCGCTTATCATTCCTTTTTTACAGTGTTGCAGTGTTTTGGATTTTTGGATTTTAGTTTGTCATGATGTTCAAATGCTACAGTCTCCCTACTGCTGCCTTTCTGCTTTTTGTCAGTCTGCTGTGGAATTAGTCACACTGGGTGTACTATTACAGGATAATAGTTCATAACACTTAATGTTCTGTTCATAACCATGTTTCTACTGAATGCATGGATTATTTTAAATAGGTGGTTCTGGTGCAACAGTGTCTGCTGGGTGGACACCAAACCATTACATGGTGACTACTTGAGGATAAACTCTGGAGACTGAGTGGCTTTGTGTTAGGTAGTATATGGTTAATGTTCTGTTCTTAACTGTGTTCGACTGAATGCATGGATTATTTAAAATATGGGGTTTTGATGCATCAATGTCTGCTGGGTGGACACCAAACCGTCGTGGAGTAACTGCCTGAGGATATACTCTGGAGAGTGGGAGGCTTTGTGTTGGGTAGTATGTGTTTGATGTAAAGCAGATTATTTAAATAGATAAAGGGATTTAGGGCTCATCCATTTCTGTTGTATAGTAAATGGTGGTCTTATTTTTGATGTGGGGCTAGGTTTTTATGGTCATTTTCATGGAACACAAAGACCTAACTTTGGTGACCATCATTGGTGTGACTGTCATTAGATTCATTCTCTCTCCTGCTTTAATTCAGATTTTCTTTGAGTCTCCTATACATTCCACTTAACTTCTTTGCTCAACAATTTTAGACAAGTTCAAAGTAATGGGGTATAATGGCCTAAACAGGAGTCATTTTTAAATATTACTCTTTTTCACTTAAAAAAGTAATGGAACAACAGGTTTTGCATCAGCATGCATTTTCAGAGCAATAAGATGTATGAAACTCTAGTGTCTGGCATTATTAACTGACTGTAATCCTTTGTGATTTACCAGAAAGTCAGAAATGTTTAGAACGAATATGGCAAAAATGTTAGGCTAAATCAGGGATAGTTGAGAGGCATGTTCCCATGTTCGGGAGCATACACACCATATGCCATTGCACATTGTTGTGTACTGCACTACACAGAGACAATGTTGAACATCACAAATTGCCTATTCTTTTGTGCTACTGCACAGTTTGGATCGTGCTCCTTTATTACAATCATGATAGAGTTAACAAGTAAACAGGAAAGGATAACACTGACTGTTGTCTGGGGATTGAACCCAGTAACCCTCCACGGGTATTTTGTGCATGTGTCACTGCCACTGGAATGAATGCTTTCATCACGTTTGGTGGTGTAGTGGTTAGTCTTTTTTTTTTTTTTTTTTTATTCTGTATCAATAAACAGTTGTATTAGTGAAAAGAGAACATCAAGTATATCATAAACTGCCACTTTACTCATGAAGTCCAAAGCCATTCTTGTTACTGGCAGTTTTTCCTATCTCTCAACATTAATACTAGATATACAAAAGGGCTCAACCCAATATCAGTCTGCTGTACTATAGTAATAGACAAGATAGTATGAGTAAAAGGAATTAATCCTAGCTACAGAAAGTGAAGAGCCAGAAACAAGAACCATATTTTCAGTGATGGCTCCCCTCCGTTTCCAGATATTACCTACTAGAATAAACCCATTTCAGACACTCAGATATTCACATCTAAGTTTACGCTTAACTAACTTTAAATGTTTAATTTGTATAACCAGCACTCTTCAGTTCTGTCCTGCCCAACCCAAACCACTTTTTCATATATATTATAGTGTATTGCCATGGCCACACTTTCCCTTTTCTTGCACGGATGTATGAAATTAAAACTATTAATTCCTGAATTTTAGAGGACTTCCATATCCTTGTAATTGCTTTCTTAACCCCTGACATAAGCGTACATAAAAGGTTGGTTGTGAAGGGAATGTTTAAATCAGACCTACCTCAGTGAAGCAGCACATCCATAAGTATAATGTTCCTATTTAAGACTACATCCATTAGTTCCCTTTCAAACTTTATGATGCCAGGTACCAGATTCCCCTGAGGTACATTTCCAGCAAATCCATGGGGATTGAGGAAGTACACGATTCAGTCTGGATGGGGGGGCAGATATTTATGAAGGCACTTCCAAGCAAATATCCTTCTACCTTTTATTAGCATTTCTTGGGGTTTGAATCACCTCCTGCCAAGGATCCTCTATAAACTGTTAATCTAAATCCCTTTCCCAAGTAACCTTCCATTGCAAAACCTACCTTACTGTTTAACTGTCTTATGCTCCTATTTACCTCTGCATCAAAGAACAGGAACTAGTTTTAGTTTTGAGCTGGAACCATCTGGGATTATGTTCAATATGTGGGTTACAAGAGTCATGCCTTCATACTTAACTGTATAGCTTGCCCCTGAAAGCAAAATCCATCCTTGCATTTTGCCAACAGGACCAGTCCTGGTGGACCCAGAATTGCTCCTATTGTATTATAGGGGTGCCCTTCGTTTGCCATTTCTTAAAAGATTTTTCTTTTTTCCTGCCGAACCAGAACAGCCATTTGGTAATATAAATGCCTTCCATGGTTCTATTTGGTTATATCAAAAGAGCAGGCCATGAAGGCCAACTGCATTTGTAACTACAGATGGTGACAGTGCTCTACCAGCCACGAAGGCCCAAAGATTTCCTTCAGTTTCCTCCTGAGTGGATCTCAAATAATGCAGACAAATTGATTTCCGTCTTGCCTGAAGTAAAGAGACCCTCAAACCACCTCTTTGTTTAGTGGTTAGCTGTAGTACGTCACAGACCTTGACCACTGGTTTGGTTCTCTGCTGTTCTCCCTTCCGTTATGCAGTTTAATGTGCTTCTTGTGCTTCTGTGGGTTTTTGCCAGGGTCTGCTATTTCCCTCCAAATTACAAAGGCACTGTCAGGCTTCAGAAATGGTGTGTGTGTGTGTGTGTGTGTGTGTGTGTGTGCATGCGAGCACACTCGCATGTGCATGTCTTGTAATGGACTGACTTCCAATCAGGGACTAGTTCTTGACTTTTTCCCTTACTTTCCTGGATAGCTTCTAGGCCCCCCAACTCTGAATCAGATGAACAATAAAAGAAATCTGGTGACAGCACCTGACTCAGACTGACACTGCCTCTGTTTTTTTTTAATTGTGTCTTAATCAATTAGCCTGCTCTTTGTGCCACGTTTGTAATCTTTGCCTCTTTACCAACACTGTGCCACTTATATGGAAACAAGTCATAGATAACCCCTTGTCAAAAGTTCCCTTACCCTCCGATCAGCCTCATTTCCTTTCTTCCAACCCATGGAAAACTTTTTCAAAAATTAGTATACACTCAACTGTTTGCCTACATTCCCCTGCAAATGTGGGTACAGGTACAGCAACTATGTACCTTACCCGATGGTAATCTTCTGATCGCTGATGACAGATGTGATGATGTGAGGTATTGCCAGCTATGCCAGGAGAAGTAGGGCAATGGATGTTTAACATATGCCAGCATAGCTTGCTGGAGGTTTGTAAAGAACTGTATGTTATTTGTATATCAAACTGATTTGTACAGGTGCTTGTGTTGAAAATGTGTTTGCAAAGCTGGTTGTGTTAAAAATGTACCAAACAGTGGGTCTTGCTGGACAGAAAAACAGAAATTTATCTGTATGTCAGACTGTATTATAACTGTTGAAATTAATATTGTAACAGAGAATACTGGAAGAGATGTGGCTAATCTCAGCCCAGCTAACCTTGAAAAATAGTCTGAAATTAAATTACCTGATAGGCCATAAAGATTGTATCTTACTTGATTGCAGTCAGAGACTAAATGTCTGTGAAAACAAGGACTAGGAACTAGTCTAGGACTAGGACTAGGACTAGGCTGTATTGTCCTTAGCAGTGAACTAATTTCTACCCTGGAAGGGTGGAGGTGTTGACATGGTTGTATGGCTTCCAGATGCTATAGCACATCTATCTGTGTGTATGGTAACACATATGTGTGAGATTCTGGTTCAGTTTGTAGTAAAGGATGGAAGTATGGGAACCAGTAGTCAGATGAACAGATGTATATGATGTCATTCTGTAATCCAGCAGTGAAATGATATTTTAATACCAGATGAGACAGAAGTCTCAGAGCAGTCTGTTTTTAAAACCTGACATAGAAGTATCACTCACCCTCTTTTTCATCTTGCCGTGCTTTAAGTAACCAGGGAACAATAATTCTTTAGATCAGTTTGGAAAATATTATAAGATTAGTTAAGTACTGTTTTTCCTCTATATTTTAATATTCCTGTGATGAAACTCTGGTGTTTATTGTAAATAGATTTTTAGTATTTTGTGTTAATTTATTATTTATTATTAAATATATTTAAACGTTTCATTGTGGTTGGTCCTTTAGAGAATATTTTAACCTTTGAGAGGGCTTATATTTGCTTGGTGACACTGTGGCCACAATGGTCAAACACTGCCATTTGTATTAGTATTAATTTCACTCAATATAATTGGGTACCCTTGCAAGAGTCTTAGAGTAACTGGCTTGGAGTGTCCTGTTGGCAGTATCTACCTAATAGTCTGGGCAGAGGGGCATAACTAGTAATTCTGTGCCAACCTTTCCCAGGTGTGTTTGTGTGTGTGTGTGTGTGTGTGTGTGTGTGTGTGTGTGTGTGTGTGTGTGTGTGTGTGTGTGTGTGTGCACGGGTGTGCAAGCGCATGCAAGCGCGTCCGTGTGAAAATCAGACCTCAAAGAGTGGTCAGCATCTTGGAGCAAAGATATAGAGCACTGGTTTCCCTGAGGGGGTGGTGGAGGACTTGGCCTGGGACACTCTGCTGAGGATGACACTCTGCAGCTGTGCCAGGGAGGAGTCTTATTGGGGACTTGGAGAGAAAGAGAGGGGAAACCCAGACCCTGGACTGTGTGTGTTCCATGTGTGCTCTTAAGGGAAATTGTGCTTGGTGCAGAGAACTGCATCTGAAAATACTGTGTGTATCCATTTTTGTTCCAAGTGAACATCCGCCATCAGTGTCAGTGGTGAGGATTCAGGTTCCTTGATTACTGGCCCGGGGACATCACAACAGGTTCAGACTCCACTAACTCTACAAAGCTTTTTGTTTAGTTGATCATAACCTGTTTTTACTCTTAACCCAAACCCAAAAGCTCTTGATTGATCTTGATTGGTTTAAGAATTTTAAAATAAGTTAGCTGTGTACCACTGTGAAAAAGTGTGTCCCAAAGATCCATTCTGTCACCACTTTTGCATCTTCATTAACAAGACGTCTTGCTGAACTTAACTGCCAGTCATGCTTGATGATCTAGTTTTCTATTAATCCGGCCCCTCCCCTGCCACAGTTTAAAAGATATAACGGAAGAGGCCAACTCTGACTGGTGAAATAAGTCTTTCTTCTTGCAATTGTGCTGATTTGTTTAAGCCACAGTTTCATGGAATGGTAGGCCTGTTTTGTCCTGTTTTTCCTGTTAAAGTCATGCTGCTTGAATCAGAACCACTGATACTAATCTTCCCTAATTTGTCTAGAAATACTCTGGCAGCCTTTACAGTTTAGGAATATATATACCTTATTAAACTGAAGTAAGTTTCGATGTTTCTCACTTCAGTTAAGGTCTGCATATAACTATTCTAAGACTGTTACTGTTTCTTAGCTTCCAGAGAGAAAGTGTAGCACATAGGATTAAGTATTTGGGGTGCTGCTTTGATGGTCTGTCTGCATTTGGCTACTGTGCAGATGTTCTTTATGTTTCACTGTTGCAGTCATCACATTTGGGTTATCCCTGCCAGGGTAGCCCTCGGCCGGCCGGAATACCAGAGGCTTAGTATTTCTGCGTCGGTTGCTGTTGCTCCAGGATTGCAGTCAGGTCGTCCTTAGTATAAAGTAAGGCAGCTGATGCCATTACATCAGTCTTTCTTGCCGTGGAGCTCGAAGCAGAAGCAGTTCGCATGAGTGCCGGTCTGCCGCTACCTGAGTTTCTTCTACCGATTTGAAGCTGACGTCTTCTAAAGCTAAGTACTCCATTGGGGTGTGACGACCATGCCCTGGCCTAGCAATCAAGGAGCCTCAATCCTCACCACTAACACCAGGGAAGTCGTCTCCTAGAAGAGAAAAGGATAACTAATACACACAGTAAAGTACAATTTCCCTTAAGTGCACACAGAGATCACAGTCAGTCTGGGGCTGGTTGCTCCCTTGCTCACCAGGTCCCCAATAAGACTCCCCACTGGCACAGCTATAGGGTCCAGGTCTCAGCCTAACTGGGCAAGCTAAAACCTCCAGTACCCTCTCTGTCCAACCAGTGCTTCGTGTCCCTGCCAAGTAGCTGACACAACACACACACACACACACTTTGAGTTAAGTATTTATACAACTTCACAGACAGTCCTGGGAAAGGCCGACACAGATTCTCCAGCTGTGCCCCTTTACCCAGACTATACGGTAGTAATTACTACCACCACCCAGTTAATAATATCAGCTACTAAAAGGCCCTTAAAAGGGTGTCCAGTTATTACTGTGCAATATTAATATCCAATGGTAGTATGACTAACAGTCAAGGCTTACTTTAGAGTGGCCTTTTACAATAACCTCTATAAATATGCAATGTACTCTAGAGCTTATCTCTACACAAATCAGCCACAGGTAGAAGGTTTTAAAAATAAATAAATAAAACAACAAGACAAACTACTATACCACAGAGATATCTAAGAGTTCAGAGATCACACAGAAACTTAAAATAATACAGTAGGACAGGTCTGATTTTAAAGAAAAATACCTAATTAATCTTTACTAGCTTTAACTATTCCTACAAGAAATCACAGTGCTAAAACGTACATGTGAGCACAAGGCAGAGTGCTGTTAAGTTGGATATCAAGATCAAAATGTTTTCAATCTCTTGTGAGAAATAGTATTTAAACATTACTAACAAACATGTTTACTGGGTCCCTCCCCAAATTACATCATTTTTGACACTTAGGTTTTCCCAGGCAAACAAACTGCATTATTTAGCAATCTAACACATGCACCGAAACTTACAATAGAAGACATTTCACATGTATATTCTAACAGAAACTAGAGCAATAAAGCACCTTCCACATCTAAATTCTGGTCATAAACTTTAGCCTTAAAACAATGGGCATGAAACCTTCATCCAGACACACTGGAACCGACTTGTAAAACATTAAAGAGATTCATAAAATCTTTTCAATTTCAAAAGACGCATGCTTGGCTTGGTTTTCCTTACAGCAGATGGCAATGTTGCAACAATCTTGAAGTTCACATTTTACAATGTTTTCTTTCATTTAAAAACACAAGCCTGTATTTTACATTTATTTATACAGTTGATAGAATTGTGTATCAAATTCTGTTTGACTAGGCTGGGAGCCTTCACCCATCTCTCCCCAATCGTCACATGGGGATCCTTTTTTTTTTGCACTAACCATTGTCAGAAAAAGTTAACAATTGTCTCACCTGTGGAAAGCAAATACCACACCGAGACTTTCATTCTTACTGCGTCACTTGTTTAGGCCCAGACTACGACGTCCCCCACTGTCACTTCTGTGCTTTGTTCAACTCCAGAACTGTCCGTCGTCAGGCCCTTATTGTAGCTAGATATTTTCACTTACAGTCCTCCAACTCCAATATGGCTTCAGTAAGCTGTCCGACAGCAGATCTTCCGAAAAAAATTAACGATAAAGATAGAGACAGACCGCACAGGTCCAAACCTACCGGCGACTCTTCCGTTAAGCTAGTCGTCACTTCTCCGGTCCTCAGTGAGGCGCTTTTGCGGCCCCTGATGCCCACTTCTGTGGATTCGCAGGACCCTTTTGGAGTCCGGTATGCCGCAGAACTCTTCTTCGACTGAGGATCCTGTGGTCGTCTCTACCTTGGATGGGTCCGGAGCCGCTGAGTAGGCACCAGCTTCCGAGGAATTGCTTTGCCCTACCAATTCTTGACACAAACGGTCTTCTTTCGTGACTGCCTTTCTTTCAAAAAGACCTATTTTCTTAGGCCTAGGGTACTAACCACACCCAAGAAACTGACAACCCAATCTCAGGCACTGGCTTCTTTGCCTCAGTCTCAAATGCTTAAAATGGTGGAAGACTTTATCATGCTGATCAGGGGAAGCCAAGCTACCCCCTTCAAAAGGAAGAGAGATCTGTCTCCTGTAGTTTTGTCTGAACAAGAGTCAGATGACTCTGACGCAGCTGATTATTAAGACATGAGACCCCTCTCTACTTATGGGGATTCTGATGCAGAGGATTCCATACTTTCCGCCTCTCCCCCGAGGATTTTTCCTTTGGAGAAACCCTTCATACCTTAAGGGAGCATTTCCAGTGGGAGAGTCAGAACTACCCTCAGTCTAAAAAGAGACTCAGGGAATTCTTAAATCTTCCACAGCACAGGCCCTTGGCCATTCCCCCAGTCCTGGATGTTGTGGATGATGTTTTCCTGGAATACAGCTTGACTTTTGACACCCTCCCTCCTGCACCCAGAAAAACAGACAGGTACTATAGAGTCCCTGATTCACACAAATTTCTGTTTAAAAATCCTACTGCTAGCCCTGAGGTAGTTTCTCAAGGGCCTAAAGGGATTAAAGCAACCTCTGCTAAGAATTCCACCCCCTCAGATAGGGATTCCTGAGCACTAGACAGATGGGGTAAAAAAGTGTACACCTCAGCTACTCTTGCTATCAGGGCACTAAGTTGTCAGTTCCATTTGCTAAAATTTCAGCAACTTACCCTGGAACTCCTCAAACAAAAAATGTCTTCCTTTCCTGCTTGTGCAGTATCTAAAGAGTTAATGCATTCTGCAAGTCAAGTAAATAAACAAACCTTGCACTGTGGTTTTGACGCACTAGAAGCTTCTTGCAGGGCAGCAGTCACCGGATCTGTCATTAGAAGGCATGCACGGCTTAAGGAACAGCCCTTGCCAGACCATGTCAAATCTAAATTGTTGGATGCCCCCTTGCATAAAGACAACTTATTTGGCACTAAGGCAGAAGAGGTCTTAAAAAAATGGAAGGAAGAGCAAAATCTATGCAGACAGTTAAGGATTTCTTACAGGTCCAGCCACCCAGGTTCAGCAGGCATTGTCCCACCAAGCACTGGTCCTTTCCTGCTCCCACCAAGCCAGTCCAGCCCAGACCCCGGGAAATCAGATCCCCACAGACAGCAGCCACAAGGAATACAGAGGTCTAAGCAGTGGACTACCTCCACTTTAAAGCCAGGGAGTTGTGAGCCACCCCCATATTATGGGAAGAACTCACAATGACTCACCTCCCCCCACCCCCTCCCTCTGCCCACCTTCACTTACCCCTAGGAGGAAAACTGTCCTTTCATGCAAGCACCTGGGCCACCATTACCAACGACCGCTGGGTTCTCAACTTAGTGTCCCAGGGATACACATTTTCTTTCCACACCCTTCCTACCACAGAAGGGTTCCCAGATCTACATCCAAACCAGTGGGCAGAGGTGCAAAAGCAAGTCCTTTCCCTGCTCTCAATGAGGGCAGTAGAGCACGTTTCTGCAGAACAGAGAGGCAATGGTTTCTACTTCAGACTTTTTCTAGTACCCAGAAAAGAGGGGACCTGGTGCCCCATCCTCGATCTATCCATTCTAAACTCCTTCCTGGTGATCCCAAAATTCAAAATGCTCACCCTCCAGCAGCTGCTACCCATGCTCTCCAAGGATGCTTGTCTAGCCATCCTAGATCTAAAAGAGGCCTACCTCCATATTCCTATCAGGTAATCATGCAGGAAATATCTCTGTTTCAGGGCCGGATCTCAGCACTTTCAGTTCTCTGCACTTCCTTTTGGCTTATCTACTGCTCCCAGAGTTTTTACAAAATGTCTGGCTCCGGCCATCGCCTTTTGCAGACAAAGGAATAGCCAGATTTACCCATACTTAGACGACTGCCTAATTCAGGCAGATATGTAGGAAAAGCTGCTCAGGCACCTGGCCTTTGTAAAGTCACTACTAACCTCCCTAGGATACATAATCAGTGAAAAGAAATCCAAGCAGGTGCCCACCCAAAGGATTATATTCTTGGGAGCAAGCCTGGACACAGCATCTGAGATTGTATTCCTTACACCAGAAAAGCAAAATTTCCTGACAGCCTACTTCTCTCAACTAGCCACCAGACCCAAGCTGTCTGCACGGAAGATCCTGCAAGCTCTGGGGTTCATGGCATCTTGCATACTACTTATTCCATATGCCAGACTGCATATGAGGAAACTTCAGTGATGCCTAAAAAGACTTTTTGGTGTCAACACTCTCAAGACCTGGAGACTCTTATACCTATAATTATTTGCCTCAGAAAGAATATCCTTTGGTGGGCAACAGCATCCTCCCACAACAAGGGACTATCTTTCTCACCACCCCTCACCGCCCATACCCTCACCGCAGATGCATCAGACTATGCCTGGGTTGCATACATGGAGCCCACATCAAATCCCTCTGCACATCAGCCAAAAAGAGATGATGGCTGTCCAGCATGCATTGATAGCTTTCAAGCCCCTTCTCTCCACAAGGGCTCTCGTGATCAAAACAGACAACACCACTGTAATGTGGTATATCAACAAGCAGGGAGGGACTCACTCCTACCCTCTATGCAGGCTGGCCATGACCCTTTGGCACACAGCCTCTGCCATGCAGCTCCACCTGTTAGCACAATTCCTACCAGGTTCTCTCAACTCTCTGGCAGACCAATTAAGCAGAAATCTTCTGGGCCCGCACGAGTGGCAGCTCAACAGAAGAACCTTCACTCTAATAACTCAGAAATGTGGCACCCCAAAGGTCGACCTCTTTGCCTCCCACACCAACCATCAACTCAGCAAATTCTGAACGAGGGAGCATCACTGCTTGGCTTGGAAAGTGGATGCCCTGTCCTTCCCCTGGGTCAGTCTATCGGTCTATGCCTTTCCTTCACTACCTCTCATCCCCAGGGTACTGCGCAAAATAAAGGAGGAAAAACCAAGGACAATTCTTATAGCTCCAGACTGGCCTCACCAGCACTGGTACCTCTTGCTGCGCAGTCTGTCCCCACTGCCACCATGGCATCTTCCTCAGATTCCAAACCTTCTGACCCAGAAGGAAGGGGAATTCATGCATCCCCATTTGCAGACACTCAGTTTGGCAACTTGGCGTATTCCCTAACCCCAGATCAATCTACCAACCTCAGTAAACAGGTTCTAGATGTTATACGTGAGGCAAGACACCCTTGCACTAGAAAGTCTTATGCTGACAAATGGAAAAGGTTCTGCACCTGAATTCAGGCTAAGGGAGCCAGTGCGGCACAACCCTCCCTCCCTCTCATCCTGGATTACTTAGCTGACCTACTACACAGTGGCCTCTCTTTTTCCTCTATTAAAATTCATGCCTCTGCTATCTCTGCTCATTTTCCCACTGAGCAGCCCCCTTTCTCACACCCCTTGATCAAACAGTTCCTAAGAGGGGCTAGCAACTTGAGGCCACCTAGAAGAGCACCAACCCCAGCTTGGGACCTTAACTTTGTGTTGGAAAAGCTCACCCTGCTCCCCTTCAAACCAGCTTCTTTTGCAGAGTTAACATTTTTCTCCTGTAAGACAACTTTCCTTCTGGCCATCACTTCAGCGAGATGAGTCTCCGAGCTGCAAGCACTCATGGCTGTGGAACCCTTCATCATCTTCCATGCTGACAGGGTATCCCTCAGGACCAACCCATCCTTCATGCCCAAGGTGGTGTCCAGTGTGGCTCTCAACCAATCCATTCATTTGCCCACCGTTTTTCCTAATCCCTAGAACAAGGGGGAAAGGATCCTGCACTCTCTAGATGTGCACAGACAGCTCAGATTTTATCTAGACAGGACTAAATCCTTCAGAAAGTCTGATCAATTGCTGATTAGCTTTGCTACAGCAGCAGAAGGTAAAGCCATCTCCAAACAAACCATTTCCAAATGGATAGCACACTGCATCCATTTCTGCTACAAACAAAATGGAAAGGACTTACTCCACCAGAGCAGCCTCCACCTCTGCAGCTTTCCTCAGAGGAGTCCCCACCAGGGAAATCCTGGAGGCTGCCACCTGGACATCTGTTCACACTTTTACCAAACATTACCACCTGCCTGTCTTCTCCAAATCCAGGGCAGTCTTGCAGGGCATCCTAGCCAGCCCCTAGTTTCCTTGACTCCTCTACCCATTTCCTCAGCTTTGGGAATCAACCCAAATGTGATGAGTGCAACAGTGAAACACGAAGAACATAGTACAGTTGTGTACACTTACCATAAATGTAGATGTTCGAGTGTATTCACTGTTGCAGTCGTGGTTTCCCTCCCTCCATCCCCCTTTTTTCTTTTCTTTCCTTACAAGGGACATATTTATTTATTTATTTTATTTTATTTTTATTTTACATTTGTTGACTGGGATAGTCCGACTGGATGCATGTTCATTTTCAGCGGAGGCCCGGGGAGAAAAGCTCCAGGGGTAAGCAGATACAGCATTACATAATACCAGCATTACATATTACAGACTATTTACAGTGATTACATAAGTAAGCAAGTTAAACAATTTCCACAGGTTAGAGTTAATCCCGAGCGCAAGTCAGGATTAAATTAAATTACACAGTAAACTGGTTAACAGATTTTTACACATTCTAGAGAGAGTTAGCCAGGCTTGATACATTGACATAGCCAGTTAAGTGCCAAATGTTGTTTGAGTCTAGTTTTAAATTGACCTAAGGTAGAAAGTAAGGTAATATCAGCTGGAAGAGAGTTCCAGGGTCTACCTACAGAGTTTGCAAAGAGAGAGTCACCAGCGGTGTTATTAATTTTGCTTGTCTGAATTAGTAGTTTGTTAGAGGATCAAAGCAGTCTAGGATTGTTATAGGGGGTGATAATATTTTTAGGTGCAGGAGTATTGTCCGGATTATAGAGGATTTTATAGGCCATAATCAGTTGGTTATACTGGATTAGGCTAGGTAGTTCAAGCCACCCAAGCTGATTTAGATTGATGCAATGATGTGTCCTAAACGGCAGCCCAGTGGCAAACCTGGCAATGTGGTTGTAGCAAATTGAGAGTTTGTTAAGGACAGTCTTGTTTAAATTCGAGAGTAGAGGGGATGCATACAGAAGGGTTGAAAAGAAGGTGAGAGCAAGCTATGGCAATTTTAGCTGGAGGGGTTAGGAAGGCTTTTATTCTGTAAAGTGACCCTGGTTTTTTATTGATGGTTTTGATAGTTTGGTTAACATGTAGGTTGAATTTTAGATTATTACCTATGATGACACCTAATAGTTTTGTAGAGGGGTCAGGGGAGATTATTGTGCCATCATTTGAATTTATGTTAAAGATGAAAGCGGTAGTACCTACGTGTTGGTGAAAATAACAGCATTTTAGTTTTTTTGGGTTTAGGATCAGACGACGTTCAGAAAGCCAGTTTTCTATTGTATTAAAGGTGGTCTGGGTAGCTGGCCATAACTCTACTGGAGATGTGACTGAGCAAATCAGAGTAGAGTCATCAGCATATTGGATACAGCTGACTTTTGGGATGACAGTATAAAGGTCGTTAATGAAGATGGAGAACAGCAAGGGCCCTAGAATAGAGCCTTGTGGTACTCCAAGGGTGTTAGGTAGAAGATTAGAGAGTTTGTTCTGCCAGAGGACAGCCTGCTGTCGACCATTCAGGTAGGATTGAAACCATTGAAGGGCTCTAGTATCTAGACAGAATGTTTGCAGGGTGTGGATTAAAAGTTGGTGATCAACCATATCGAATGTCTTGGAAAGATCCAAGAAGAGGGCTGAGGATATATAATTATTGTTGCGATTATGGTTTATGGTGTTGGTAAAGGCTAGGAGGGCTGAAGTAGTGCTGTGATGAGGACGGAAGCCATACTGAATGTCTGCCATAAGGTGATTCTGGATCCTAAATTATGCAGTTGAGTTTGCCACATTTGGGGAAATCACAGGGGTCAACCCAACAGAAGTGTGCAATGGAAGAGCCTCACCCTGGGGAAACCACCTTCTTGATCGTGGTATTCCCCCTGCCAGGTAAGTATTGGTAAATGTTGGTATTTACTTTCTACTGGTGGGATTCTTCCACCAGAACCTGGCTCCTACTTGGGGGCTCCTGACAGGTTAGGGCAAGAAAAGCCTGATGCAATGGCGTCGGCACCTGACATCAGTCCTGAAGCGACAGCAACCAACGCAGAAATACTAAGCCTCTGGTATTTGGGCCGACCGAGAGCTACCCTGGCAGGGATAACCCAAATGTGCTGAGTGCAGTAGTGAATACACTCGAACATCTACATTTATGGTAAGTGTACACAGCTGTACTTTCTGGATAAGTCACTTAAGCCAGCAATGCTCCCAAGCCACCCCAAGACTGTTACTATTTCTTAGCAGTTTCCAGCTAGAAAGTGTAGCACACAGGATTAAGTATTTGGGTGCTGCTTTGATGGTGGTTTGCATTTGCCTACTGCACAGTTCTGGATAAGTCACGTAAGCCAGCACTGCTCCCATGTCACCCCTGAAAAGTACGTTCATAGGTACTATGAACTACTACTATTGCTAGACTTGTAGTCGAGAGGACAGTTGAGGAGCATAGCCCAAATTTTTAGTTGCCCTCAAGCAGTGTCTGGATATGGCTTGCTCTAGGTCATGCAGAAGACCAGTGGGGGCTGAGGGAATCAAACCTTGTACTATAGGACCCTAGTTGATTTTAACTAGAAATTCTTTCTGAGCTAGCTTTATGATTTTTCTTTGGTGGTGGGTCCTGCAAGTAGTGTCTTTTTCTTTTTGAACTGACAACAGTCTTTACCAGCAATCTAACATTTCCTGTATTGTGTTTAAAGTTTATTATGTTGTTTAGCTTGAAATGCTCACTGGAGCAAGTGGCACCTCCCACCCAATCTGCTGCATTACATCTTGAAGAAAAATATATTGTCTACCAAGCACATACTAGTTCCTACAACATGTCGTCTTCTCAGAATAAAGGTGACATCCTCTGTCCTTTAAAGTGAGTGTCAGAAATATTTAGGCTAATTTCCCATTGTGTCTTTATTTTGCCTGTCTTGTTTCTGTTAGGAAGTCTTATTACACAATGCAGTTAAGATATCAGGGTTACAAAGCATTATTAACTTGGTACTCGTAAGGTAGCACAGCATGAGAAAACCACAAGGCTTTTACAGCCAAAATACTATGATGATAGGTTCATTCAGATTCCTGTATAAGTTTAAAATTATAGCTTTATGGTCATTTTTGCCAGTTATGTTGCAAATATTTCTTATGTTCTTCTTTTCCAGCTTTACTGCATGTAGTTGTACATGTCTTTTGGAAAATTTCAAGGCATTTTAGCTATGCAGTGGATGTTCAAAACGTGCAGTCATGGTCAACATTCTTCTAGCAACCTAAGTATGCACTCATGGTCAACATTCATCCCTTTCTTAAAACTTAAATCTCGTTTGTTTTTTTTCCTGTGTGACTTGTATGAGTTAAGTGGCTAGAGTCACCCTCTTGCCACTTACTGATATTTTAGTATCATATTCCCAGCCCAATTCCCTGTTTTTCTCTTTTTCATGGCTTCAGTGGGATAATGTTTATAATCTGTCATTTGAGTGGCACAGTCTTTTGTGATAGTTGTTGGCAGTGCTTCTTTTCTGGCATATGAGTATGATGAGTACAAGGCCTGTTGACATTATATGCATATAAATATATATATATATATATATATATATATATATATATATATATATATATATATATATATATATGTTTGTCTGACAAACACAGGGGTGAGATTTAATGTCAGTGGTACAGATGGCTGAACTGTGGATATGTCAGTTGTTTGGAATGTCGATATAGGGGTCCCCTGCCCTCTCTAGTAATGGGTGCTTACCTTAACGCTGCCCCTTTCCCCAACCCTAACCCTATACCTTAATATCATTAAAGTCTTCCCA